>NW_025336599.1:1719903-1929795 GCF_004798865.1 Varanus komodoensis
GACTGTGGGGGTATGTTATCGCCCTCCAGGTCAACTTGAGACCCTGGATGACGTCCTGACAGGCCAGATTCTAAGGATCCAAAAGGATCTGGACAGACAATGGAAGTGGGCAGGAGACAACAGGATGGCGTTCAATGTGGATAAGTGCAAGGTCTTGCACTTGGGGCATAGGAGTGGGTGTCATGAGTACAGGTTAGGGGACAAGTGGCTGGAGAGCAGCACTTGTGAAAGGGACCTCGGGGTGCTGGTTGACTGCAAGCTAAACATGCGTCAGCAGTGTGATGCGGTGGTCAAGAGAGTGAACGCCACCCTTGGTTGCATAGCCAGAAGTGTGGCTTCTAGATCAAGAGAGTTATTACTACCACTCTACACGACTCTGGTGCGCCCGCAACTGGAGTATTGTGCTCAGTTTTGGGCCCCTCATTACAGAAAGGATATCGCCAGGTTGGACTCAGTGCAGCATAGGGCCACAAGGATGGTGGCCGGTTTGCAGGGGGTGCTGTATGAGGCGAGACTGAGGAAACTGGGTCTCTTCAGCCTGGAGAAGAGGAGACTCCAAGGGGATCTGCTGGCGACATACAGGTATGTGAGGGGATGTCACATGGAGGTGGGTAGAGACCTGTTCTCCCCTGCAGAGGAAGGCAGGACACGCTCCAATGGAGCAAAGCTCAGGGAACCCAGGTTCCATTTGGATGCCAGGAAGCACTTCCTGACAGTCAGAACCCCGAGGGTGTGGAATGGGCTTCCACGGGAGGTGGTTGAGGCCCCATTGGTGCGGGTGTTCAAGGATAGGCTGGACCTCCACATGGTGGGCATGTCGTGAGTGGAGCTGGCTGGTGCCGGAGGTCAGACTAGATGGCCCAGGAGGCCCCTTCTGACTCGCTCTGTTTCTATGTTTCTATGTCCAAAAAGGGACTATTATCTGGCAAATATATTTGGTTGAGCACTGAGCGGAATGGAACTTGACTCACACCCCAAGGTTGCAGGAGGGGTAAGCGGGACAGCGAAGCAGTATCTGCCTGCTTGATACAACAATCAAATGAGGACTATAATGCAGCAGGCAGAGGTGGCATTTATCTACTAAGCGCTGCAGTGGAAAGCATTGTGTGGGGGAGAACGGATATAGTATGGGCTACTTGGAGTAGAGCTCATTGGCCATGTAGCGTAAGTATAGTATTATGCTACAGAATGTTTTCATTTCTTTCAGAAGCAGCTTATGTGAGAAGCCATGGATATCAATCCTTCGAGTTGCAAGAGACTTCAGAAACATTTGATTCAGCTGCTTATATAAGAGGTGTTTAGAAATGAGTTAGTGGCACATTGTTTTCAGCAAAGATAGATGGCTGAGATCGATGACTGGGGGAGGGGAAGCACTCGGTTTCTCAAAACATGGGCCCAGAAGACCAAGCCAATGCAATCTCTGCACTCATACTCAGAATTTATAATTCAAGCTGTGAATTTGCAGAAAAAGAAATATTGTATTATTTTCTTTCTGTCTGGTAGTAGAAACATAGAAACAGAATGAGTCAGGAGGTTCCTCCTGGGCCATCCATCTGACCCCTGGTTCCAGCCGGCTCTGCTCATGACATGCCTACCAAGTAACCTCTTGCATTTTTATTCATTTTCATTGGCCATCTGTTTGGTTGCAATGGAGACCCAAGTCTTTCTTCTATTGCCTGCTGCTTTGGTCTCCTCCATCAAAATAGCTTGTTGCACCAGACCCCTGAGAGAAGGAAGCTGCCCCATTGCCACAGAGATGCTCTGTGCACATGTGCTGCAGGATAGACCTCTGTGTGTGGTGCTTCAGGTCATACAGCTCTCACAGCTCCAACCGTATTCTACTCCTACTCTACATGATCCTACATATTCTACATGATTAGAGTCATGTAAAGCAGAGCACAGCAAGGGCGCTCAGTTCTTCCCCGCCATCACTATCACAAGGGCAATGAGGACGATGACAAGAACTGCCGTGGGGGGAGGGAGAGACACTCGGGCTCGAGTTTCCATGCTCCCAGATGTGCACTTGTAGCGGCCTGCGAGATGGCAGCACCAGCAGAAGGCGCCTGTCTTGTCACTCCTGGAACACTTCAAGATACCAGTTCCAAACAAGAGCGTGCTATACACAGTTCCATTTGCCAAAGCAATGTAATGGAGTGCGTTTGGTTTCAGGAATCGGTCCTACAAAAGACTTATAGCTCATCTTGCCCATGTGACTCATTTAAATTAATTTTTTCATACAAATGAATTAGAACATATTCAAGGGGTGCATATAGATTCATAGAATAGTAGAGTTGGAAGGGGCCATGGAGGCCATCGGGTCCAACCCCCTGCCCTTGCAGGACACCAGTTACACCATCCCACTCAGCTGGTTGTCCAGGTTTGCCTTGAATGTCTCCAGTGTGATGAGAAAGCCCATGACCACTCTAGGCAGCTGGTTCCACCGTTGTATTGCACTGATAGTGAGCAAACCTTTCCTGATGTCCAGCCTGAATCTGGGTTGTTGCAACTTGAATTGATTATTCCGTGTCCTACACTC
This sequence comes from Varanus komodoensis, assembly GCF_004798865.1. NCBI lineage: Eukaryota > Metazoa > Chordata > Lepidosauria > Squamata > Varanidae > Varanus > Varanus komodoensis. The sequence continues at coordinate 1,722,440 of NW_025336599.1, forward strand.
TCGTATCAGCAAGAAGAGATCTTGACCGTCCTCTTTCTGGCAGCCTTTGAGGTACTTATGGAGGGATCTCATGCCCCCCCCCCCACCCGCTCAGCCTTCTTCTCTCAAGGCTGACCATGCCCAGTTCTTTCAGTGTCTCTTCATAGGACAGTGCTTCCCAACACTGGATCATTTTTGTTGCCCTCCACTGGACCCTTTCTAATGTTTCTGCATCTTTCTTAAATCTCGGAGCCCAGAACTGGACACAGTATTCCATATGGGATCTGAGAAGTGAGGAGTATAGGAGAACTACTATTTCTTATGATTTGGAAGTAACACTTCTGTTAATGCATCCCAAAATAGCATTTGCCCTTTTGGCGGCTGCATCGCATTGTTGGCTCATGTTTAGCCTATTGTCCACAATTACACTGATGTCTTTTTCTTTCTCAGTTCTGTTAAGACATGTATTCCCCATCTTGTATTGATGCATTTGGTTTCTTTTTTCCTAGGTGGAGGGTTTGGCACTTCTCCCTCTTTAATCTCATTCTGTTGCTTTCAGCCCAACGTTCAAGTTTATCAAAATCACCCTGGATCTTCATTCTGTCTTCTAGGGTGTTTGCTTTTCCTCCCAGTTTTGTATTGTTTGCAAATCTGATTATCATTCTTTGTACTTCCTCATCCAAATCATTAATAAAGATGTTGAAGAGCACTGAGCCCAGATCTGAACTCTGTGGCACCCCACTAGTTACCTTCCTCCAGTTTGTGAAGGTGCCGTTGATGAGGACTCTCTGAGTTCAATTTAGCAGCCAATTCTGGATCCATCTATTAGTTTTTCCATCTAGTCCAGTTTTTGCTAATTTACTTATCAGATTGTCATGGGGCACTATGTCGAAAGCATTGCTAAAGCCTAGGTAGAGTATGTCTACAGTGTTCCCTCTGTCCACTTGGGAGGTTACCCAGTCAAAAATGGTTTGACTTTCTCAGGATTTGTTTTTGCTAAATCCATGTTGGCTTCTATTGATCACTGCATTTCCTTCAGATGCTTGCAGATGGATTTTTAAAATAATTTGCTCCACAATTTTTCCAGGGATTGATGTTAGACTAACTGGCCTGTAGCTCCCAGTTTCATCTCCCCCCACCCTCTTTGAAGATAGGGACAACATCAGCCCTTCTCCAGTCATCTGGCACTTGTCCTATTTTCCAATATTTATCAAAGATACTAGTCAGTGGTTCTGAGAGTTCCTCCGCTAGCTCCTTCATGACTCTGGGATGGAGTTCATTGGGCCGTATGTTCCCATGCAACCCATTTAATAACACAGCACTTCAAGTTAATATTGGAATTGATGTGACCCAGCAGTTCCAGGTGACATCATTACAGATGTCCCTCATTTTAGCTATATGTAGATTGTGAGCCCTTTGCCTTTCACCCACATAACAGAATATTACAATATCCCTTACAAAGAGCACACACAAAGCCCCATTATGTGCTTCCCTTAAAAGCAACACTGTGTGTTTTACTTGACTATTGTGAGGATTCTCGCAACCCTGGTCAAAAGTACCTCCTCTCTTGAAAATAATATGTTGTTTAAAGCCTTCAATTCTATCAGAAAGATCTGTTATCCACACCTGGCCTGCAGCTGCAAAAGAGGCAGGAGTTCAGGGAAGTTTACTCAACCGCTTGTGAGAGCTGCCATCAAGAATAAATCCATCAGAGCAAAGGCAAAAGTCTGTTCAGCCCAGCATTGCATTTAAGCACCATCAGCCATGACTGACAAGTTCTAATGAGCAGCAACACAATGCAGAGAGGATTCTGAAAAACAGCCATTCCTCAGAATCGAAGCTCTAAAGGTTTACAGGTATGGTTCGATGCCTAAGGAGCTTGTCTGCCCCGAAAGATTTTTCCTCTGACACCATACAAGGGAGCTAGGTTGATATGCATATCTTAAGTTGGCTTTAAGCTAGAAAATTCCACCTATCTGTGAAGGCTAAACACACCAGAGGAAATGCCCATAGCATGGGAGACTTCATTAGTCAAGCTTTGTGATTTACGGTTGTCCAAGTCATCAAATGTTTCCTGGAAGATGAAGATGGTAATACCAGCACTACCATTGTCTTCATCATCCATTGCTACTAACTCTGGGGAAGAACTAAAACAAGGCAAGAAAAGGAGAATCAGTCCTTGATTCATTACTTAAAAAGCAAAATAAAGAAATCCTCAATACAAAATGTTCAACAGGACAATGAATGGCACCTCTGAATGCAAATGTGAGACATCAAATAAATATATGACAACAGATTTGGCTTGCAAATTATCCATCCATCTATGGATTCATTGTTGGATCAATGATAATTTCTGAAGATGCAAAGCAGCAGCAAGATTTCATCCAGAAAAAATACAGATTTATTTGGCTTAACACAATAATGGAGATTCACTAGTTCATGTATTAAATGAAAAGGCACCACTTTGACCTAAGCAAATGAATGGTGTGCGAGATCATTTCCAAGCATCATCTTGCTGCTCATCACGACTGATTCTCATTCACAGCTGGGATTATTCCTTGCTTCATGCACACAATCTGCACAAATCTCCTTTGATTGCAGAGTCATTTGTGCAAATCTCCTGAAGTTGGTGAGATTTTCTCCATAGGAGTTGATTCTTGAAAACTGTGAAATGATTGCCAGCTGAGCAAGAGATTGGGAAGGAGATGGAGAAACCATCTTTGCAAGGCAAGTTGTGGCTTGAATTCAAGGCTTCAGATGGGGCAGGGTTGTATTTTCATACACCCCTCACAACCTTTTATGTCTGCTCTAAGCACTGCTTGATAGTAGCATGCTTTATCTATTTCTCAATTTCCATTGGGAATTTGGTCCTTATTACCTATCAGCGCCACTGCTGTTTTAAGCAACCATTCAGAAAGAGCATTCCGATACAACATGAAAGCATGGGATAGATATAGCATGGCAATGAGCTGGCTTGTTCCCAGTCCATTTCTAGGGTGCCTGCATAGATAAATCTGCTTGACATGACTGACGGTGGGTGTGTCTTGACCTTCATTGTCACTCCAATTTTTCAGGTACGTTAAGTTAGTTCAGCTTCTAATCTCTACCCTCCATACTGTAAAAATGTCCTTCTCTGTTGGCTGGGACCTTGCACTTATCCACACTGAATGCCATCCTGTTGTCCCCTGCCCACATCCATAGCCTGTCCCGATCATTCTGGATCCGGAGTTCCTGCTCCTCAGTTGTGGCCACTGCCCCCATTTTAGTATCATCTGTGAATTTGATGAGCAGACTGTACACCCCTTCTTCCATGTCATTTATGAAAAGATTGAACAGTACTGGCTCCAGGACAGAGCCCTGGGGGACCCCGCTTATCACTGGCTGCCATCCTGATGATTTATTTATTTAAGATATGTCTAGGCCATCCATCACTTTTGCCTCTGGAGGGCTTACAATTAATGATTCCCCGCTAATGGTTACCTTCTGCTTTCGGTCAGTCAACCATGCCCTAATCCTCCGGACAGTGCATTGGTCTATCCCAAAACAGCTCAGTTTCTCCACCAGGATATCATGGGGCACTTTGTCAAAGGCCTTGCTGAAAACCAGGTAAACCACACCCACCGCATCCCCTCTGTCTTGATGCAGCAGACCGATGAATGGGTGAGGGTTCATAACAGATGCATGATGCTCCTTTACAGGCTGTCTAAAAATAGAGAGTTGTGAATTAGCAAAAGTCACAGTTGCCAGATTTCTCTGAATTCCATCACAAAGTTAACTCTGACTCAAGTCTGTATCAGATTGCAAGACTTCTTCACATGAAAACCCATTTGTATTTCTATACCTGTTTTTCCTAATGTATGTATACGTGTATGTATCGCTGGAATGTGTCCATTGCGCTCTCATCGACTGAAGCATATCTTTGCACATTTTTTCCAATCACCGAGCAGTTCTTCCAGAAGCAGAGAGTGTGCCTGGGACAGTGGTGTCCATTCTTCTTGTTTTATTGGCAAACTGGACTGCAGTTCTGCTACACTGGATGGTTATCCCCAGTCCCCCTTTCCCCATCAAGCTATGTCAGAGTTGCATTCTCGTAGCGGGAGGAGGAAAATGCTACTGCCCGGATGTACAACCTCTTGCCTTACACAAGTTGTCTAGAGAATGAAGTCCAGGGACTGCGTGGTTTTTGGGTGATTGGCAGTGTTTGGCTGTGCAAGAGATTTCTCCCCTATATCGCCTAAACTCAAGCACATTCAAAGTATATGTATGTTATAAATGCATCCCCCAAGCTATCCCTAGATAACAGACACCAAGAATGCCTTTCTGGAAAGGCCTAAAGTGTTTTCAGTAGGCACCGATAATCCCAAAGTGTTGGCACCAGCCTGATTCATACTGGTTGGCTGCTCCAGAGATTGGTCAACATGGCAATCTAGAAACTGTTCTGAGTAATCGCAGGCTGAACCAACAGGACATGTGTTCATTTCTTTCATCATAACAAAATAAGAAAAATAATTACTGAAGCTGCTGGAAATTAATAATTCTGAATGTCATAGCTTGCTTTCCTAATTTCCTTTTTACTTATCTATATTTAACAAGCTAGACATCCAGCAAGCCAAGCTTTAAAAACTACGACTCATCAGCAAGCATCTAAGGATGTACAGCAAATTTCAGCGAGAGGAATCTGCTGAACACAAAACCTACTTGGCACTTTCCAAAGTACTAACCTGAAACCTAAGAATTCCTTGTCAAACTTCTTAATGATCTTGCAAATCTATGAAATAACCATAGTTGATAAAAAAGCTTGCTTGCTTCAACTGGAGATTTGTTTGAATTAAAATTTTCCATGGGAGAAATAATGTTCTAATGCACAGCACAAAGGGATGCACACTTGGAAAAGGACATCCAGAGGAAGGAAAGAATGCAGGCAGGCTAACCTATCTCAGTCTTACAGCTTAGGAACGAGGAATCAGGATCAGGCAGGAGCAGACACACACAGCAGCAGGTCCAGCTGACAAGCATCCCATGCAGTTCCTTTTTCACCACCGCAGTCCTCTTGTTCACCTGCCTCTCTCTCCAGTCCACCACCAACTTCTTCCCTGACTCTCTGCCAGCAAGCAAGCGAGCAGATGCAGGCCATAACAAAAACAAGGATGATCAACAGAACCAGTTGGTGGTGACACCCATGAGGAGAAGGGAGATCTGGTGGGGGGCCCTACCCGCGGACAACCAAAACACTGGACTTGTCAGTGTCTAAACCAAAATTCTTTCTTGACTGTGCTGTCAGTCAATTTCAAAATTGGTATCTAAATCATGGATTCAGCAATGCTAACACTAAGGCTCCTAGCCAAGCGAAGCATTTTTAGTTGGCCAGATGCTCTTAATTAGGAACAGAGAAAATTTCCATGCAATGAATTATAATTTAATTTAACCCACTGGAATCAATATGCAAAATGAAATCTAGTTGTCCTCCAAAATTCTGTTTTCCAAATTTTGCAAAGGAGTTCTCCAGTTGAAGAAATGCATACAAACATGTGCCTATCAAAGGAAGATATATGCACACACAAACAAAATCTGCTTAATACATGTTTGCAAACAATATTCCAACTATAAAGCATGTTTGAATGCTACTTTTTACTAAGGTACACAAAAGCATTCAAAAATATTTTATATTTGGAATATTGCTTGTAGAGACATACAAATGAAACATATGCATTTTCATACAAAATGTGTTTTAAAGTAAAATTGAAAAACTCAAGACTAAAAGATATTTTAGGGTCTTGGGAAGGATAAAACTAATAAATGATAAAACAGAGATAGATAGATAGATAGATAGATAGGCAGGTAGATAGACAGGTAGACAGAGCAATAAAGATAATCTGAAATGAACAGATTCAGCCATATATATTCCATACAGGAGTTTTCCCCACATAGATTATTTTTTAGAATAATTTAAAAGATTTAAAAGAATTTATATTGTATTTTAAATATTCTAAAATAGAATTAAATATCAATTCAATTAACATAAATACATATAGAGTTAAAGAGAGAGGGGGAGAGAGAGTTATGGTGTAATTCCAATACAGTAAATAAAACATGGGCAAAGACTGTAAAATTCTGCTTTTGCTGTATTATTAAAAATAACACAGGAAATCTGTCGAATTTTCGTTTGTTTTAAACGTTTTTAAATATCCTAAGAAAACTTCAATAGGTTTCCTTTTCACTCTTGGGTACAAACGCGAACAAACCAGAAGCGCACTGCAACGTGGGCTCATGCTGCAGGTAGCACTGAATGGCATGAACACTTTTTTCACGCGGTATTTTGAGTTTACTCTTCAGTGTGCACAAAAGGACTTGTTATTACTGCCAGATCCTTTCCCCTTCAGTTAATGAACCTATAGTGATATATGATCAGTCAGGTCAGTCACTCAGCCAGCTGATGCCAATGCCGAGTTGCTATCAGAGGCGCTGCACTTACGCATTTGCAGAGGGCCTGAAACCTGGACGAGAACACGGGCATTTTCACTCTGCACTAAGCACTGCAAATGATCAAGGCAACACGAGACAATTCACAATCCCTTCTGGGTCAAGGGTGAAGTTGCCCACTTGGCTTTCCAAATCCCAGGCCAACACTGTGCCAGACATCTCAACACGGTGGCTGTTCTGACCAGCTGACACTATCATGGCCTCCAGGTAAGGCAGAAGTATTTTTCAAGGGGGGAAGAATACAATTAACGAAGGAAGGAATGCGCACACGTACGTACACACACACACACACACACACACACACACACCCCTTCGGAACCTCCCTCTTACTACAAAGTCCTAAGCAGTGGGCATGTTTCGGGTATTTGCAATTGTCTCTTGTGTCCTGTGAGTCAAGACAGGCAGAAAGAGATGAAAGTGCTCCAAAACAGCAGCTAGAGCTTTGTTGAAAAACACCTGTGCACGTCTTCAGATCCATGCCTCCAAGAGACCAGAAATTGTAAGAGGTTAGCAGTGAGGTCACTTGAAGGAAGTCTCCCACCAGGGATAGAAGAAAACGGCAAGGTCTGCATCACAGGGCAAAGCTGAACTCTTGCCCCTGATCCCCCCACACCTATGCCCCAGTGGTCCGACCCATGGTCCAAGGCAGAACGGGCAGTGAAATCTATTTAAGCTGCTGCAGGAAAGCAGCCCTTGTGCAGGACCAGGTGGACCAGAAGGATTGGAAATCGATAGCTCACAGCTATTTGTTCCTGATCAGGCCGTGATTTGAGGAGAATGTCAAAGCAATCCTTTTGCACGGCACAAAGCCAATTTGTTTTATTTTATTTTATTTTCTACCAGGTCATTTAGCCATGTGAGGTGACCCTTGTGATATGGTGAAAATCAAATATTTCTGCCAGACTGACTTTTCTTGTTCCTCTGATATGCGCTGCAAAGCTTTGATCCTCAGGGAGGAGGGGGGGGGGCAGGAGAAGCAAAGTAGCAAGTTTTAACACTGGAAAGTTAAGGAAAGGAAAAGCAGCAGGCGGATGAGGAGGAAAAATGGGCCCCTCGATTCTGTGCTCAGACTACAGAGGGAATGTGTGGAAAGCTAAAGGAAGGCAGCGCACCTCTTGCAATAACGTGCTGCTCTCGGAAAACCGCCTTCCTCTGAGAGCGCCTGGCCACCTGCTCCTTGAGCTCGCTGCGAAAACAGGTTAGCATGCCATCTGTTAAGGAGTGGCATGCTGAGGATCTTGGTCCTGCCTGCTCTCCAGAGAAAGGGCTGGTATTTAATCAATCTGGTTGGAATTGCTTTATATGATTAGCATGTAATGATTCAGGTAGGTCATGCCCACGGACATATTTTTTATGAGTGCATTAGACAGCTGTAAGCGCACATCGATCTCATAACAGATGCAAGGTTTTATGTGCTTGGGGGAAAGATCTTGCGTCACAAAAAGTATGCGGATGCAACAAGGACCACGGTGGCTGGGGCACCGAGTCTGACGCAGGCTGAGCATCCTGCAAAACCCCGAGCAAAAACGCAGCTGGCCGATGATGCCGGCACACCTGAGCTCTTCCAACGGCAGCTGCGGTGGGCAAGCTATTTAAAATCCAAGGTGATGTAGAGGGTAGTCTTTGACATGCATGGGGGAGATTGATTGATTGACTGATTGATTGATTTAGAACATTTTTATGCCGCCCCATTCACAAAAAGCCTTGGGGTGGCTTACAAAACAAATAAACAATCATACAATTACCTAAAAAATCCGGAGACATCTCGGCACAGATCTAAAATCAATAAATACAATTAAGAATTAAAATAACATTTAAATAAAAAGGTCTTGGCCTGGCGCCGAAAAACAAATAACAACGGCGCCAGGTGGACCTCTCTGGGGAGAGGTTTAAGTTTTAATATTGAATTGTATTGTATAAGTTTTAATATTGAATTGTATTATTGTATTTTATTAATTGCAGCCAGAGTGCGCCGTCAACTTATTTAGGGTTATTGGATGGCATGCAAATTTTACAAATAAACAAACAAACAAACAGAACTGCCTTACATTGATGCAGCTACTCCATATCCAGAAGGATCTGGGCAGACTATGGAAGTGGGCAGGAGACAACAGGATGGTGTTCGATGTGGATAAGTGCAAGGTCTTGCACTTGGGGCACAGGAATAGCTGTCATAAGTACATGTTAGGTGGCAAGTGGCTGGAGAGCAGCACTTGTGAAAGGGACCTCGGGTGCTGGTTGACTGCAGGCTAAACATGAGTCAGCAGTGTGATGCAGTGGTCAAGAGGGGGAACGCCACCCTTGGTTGCATAGCCAGAAGTGTGGCTTCTAGAGCGAGAGAGGTATTAGTACCGCTCTATATGACTCTGGTGCACCTGCAACTGGAGTATTGTGCTCAGTTCTGGGCCCCTCGTTACAGAAAAGATATAGCCACATTGGAGTCAGTGCAGCGTAGGGCCACAAGGTTGGTGGCCGGTTTGCAGGGGATGCCGTATGAGGCGAGACTGAGGGAACTGGGTCTCTTCAGCCTGGAGAAGAGGAGACTCAGAGGGGGTCTGTTGGCGACATACAGGTATGTGAGGGGATGTCACACGGAGATGGGTAGAGACCTGTTCTCCCCTGCAGAGGAAGGCAGGACACGCTCCAACGGAGCAAAGCTCAGGGAGCCAAGGTTACATTTGGATGCCAGGAAGCACTTCCTGACAGTTGGGACCCCGAGGGTGTGGAATGGGCTTCCACGGGAGGTGGTTGAGGCCCCACCAGTGTGGGTGTTCAAGGATAGGCTGGACATGCACATGGTGGGCATGTCATGAGCGGAGCCGGCTGAAGCCTGGGGTCAGACTGGATGGCACGGGAGCCACCTTCTGACTCGCTCTGTTTTTATGTTTCGTGACATGCCATTCTTCCTCAGAAAAGGAATCCAAGGCAGCTTGCAAGGCTGTGCTTCTCTATTTTATTCTCACCAAAACCTTATGAGGTAGGTTAAGGCTAAGTGGCAGGGATTAGCCCAAGTGGCTTCATGGCTGAGGACCATCTTAGAAGCCTGATCTCTCAGGTTACCCACCCAACACTCTTACCACTGTGCCACACTGGCAGGAGGAGTTATATTTCCATGTATTTTTCTAATTCTGCCCAGCGTGGAACATGCGATCTTCACAGCAGCCATGCACTGGACTGACATGCTCACTATGGCATCCAGCAGAAGCAGGTCTCTTTTCTGACCAAGTCACCACCAGCTCAGGACCTCTCACTGCATAGGCAAGTTCCAACTTCTTCTCCAACATGTATCCCTTTCAGCACGTGCACAAAAATCTGTACATATCATTTTCATGTCCATTCCTCCAGTTTGAAGAGTCCCTCGTGGAGCTCTCTGCAACCCATTTTTGTTCTAACCAGCCTCTTTTGGAAGCCCGTGCAATCATTGTCTTCAATTATAATGCTTCTTCACATGCTTATGGGCACTCTTGAAGAATTCTCCTAGTTGCATGGGAGACACAACATTCCTTGCTGATGATTTCTCAGCAGAACTTGCCCTTCTATATGATTGATAGTGCCATATTGCATAATATTTTCAACCAATTTAACCAGAACAAAGATTTAATTAACTGGCCTGTAATTTCTTGAATCTTCCATGATTCTTTTTTGGTTTTCCTTTGTTTTTGCAAATTGTGTTACATTAGCTACATTCCATTCCTAGGGTACAAAGACCCATCAAAAAGTTACTTATCTTTTCTTAGAATATAAGCTGTTTAAAATTTTGAATTCTCTAACCTTCATCCTGCAAAGATAAAATTAAAAAACCCCTAACCATGTCTGTATAAGGGGACATTTTTGACCCCAGACAAACAACAACAACAACAACAAAACAGCTCAGACAAAGCAAAACCTACATAAGAAATGATGGCACACTTAGCCCAGGGGCTTGGAATCCACATAAGAATGGATTTCAGGTTTCAGCTATTGCAGGTAATCTAAGTTCCCCTAGTTCCTGCATCTATGCATAACAAAATGGATAACAATGTTTGGCCTATTCACTTTCCATCTGCTTAACAATCGTTTAACCTCTTCAATTCGAATAGGCATTGAAATGCTTTCCTGCAATGGATTTTAGGGTCTATTGCTGGAAGTTTTATCTTGGACTCCTGGCTTTCAAATTATCCTCCTTTTGTGCCTCAAAATGTACCTTTTATTTGGGGTCAGAAAAGCATGCCAAAAATATATTTGTATGCAAATATTAGGACTTAGTGTTCCACAGATATATTTTTCTTTATGGAAGGATGGTGAAGTTTGGTGAAGCTTTTTGCTATCCAGTTTTTGTCAAAGTCCTGGAAGGAATAGATTGATGGCTACCTGTGTGTAAATTGCACAACAGAATGTGAGTCAAGAAGCTGACAGCCACCCTAACATATGGGATGGAAAAACTCTATGGTGGATACCAACAGACACAAATAATTTATTTGCTTTCATTTTGATAATAATACCTAGAATTTTGGTACTTTATTTATTTATTTAAAACATTTTTACCCCGTCCTTCCCGATAAAGCATCTCAGGACAGCTTACAATTATTAAAACAGTAATATTTCCACTGCTTCTTCTTATCTCCTTTTTGCAATGAAGACAGAGGAAAATAATTCTGTTTCTGTGAAATTTGCATATATCCACTGTTAGTTTTACTGCTATCCCAGCCCAGTGCTGTTTGCATTGCAAAAAAGTAGCTTTCAAAGGTTTTGCACAGGAGTTCCTCCAACTGCGACCTTGAGTTGCCAGGGGGGCAACTCAATACATGCAGTGATCCTCTCCTGGGCAGCAAGCAGCCTTCCCAGGAAAAACAAGGGACTTTCCCCAGCTGAAGCGACTGCCTCCTTCTGCCCTGTGGGGTGGGAAGTCCCATCGCAGAGGAAACACTTGCTCAGCTCACAAAGATCCCTGAAGGGGCTCCGTGGAAAAGATACCAGCCCTAGGGCAGACAAATGCTCTCAAGAACTTAACCCCCCAGTTTCCCTTGTGGTGGAACACAGAACATTGCTGACCTGCATTAATGAATAATTCACATGCTGGGCAAATCAATCTCCCATCGGAAGTAGGACGGCACTACTTGCCAAGGAAGAAGAGATCTGCCACCCCAACTAAGGATATTAGAGGACACAGATTTGCACAAGATTGGCAAAGAGATAGGTACAAGTTCAACAACAATTATGGAAACTTAAACTGGACTACTGACTTGGGCTTGCATTGGACTCACTGCACTGGGAAAGACTGGAAATAGGTGACTGATGCTTCTGCTCACTCCACTGTCCAGGTCCCGGCTGAGTGTGGACACTTTGGAGGGGGCAGGGTTCTTCCTTCTTGAGGTTCTTTCCTTGTAAACAGGACATGGACTGAATAGCCCATCAAAAACAAAGAGCCTCAGACAGAAGACTGTCCTCCACCTCAACGAGAAGATTGTGTTCTGCAAAGCAGGACACAGGTCATCCAAACTGGGCTGTGTGTCAATCCATATGCAGTATACAGAGACTTCAGAAAATATAATATTAAACACAATACTATAAATGTTATATAAATTTGTTGTTATGTGTCACTAAGTCATCCCCAGATTTTAGCAACCCTATCAACGAAAGCCCTCCACAGTTCTCTTATCCATGACATCCCTGCTTAGCTGTTCTAAATTCAAGGCTGTGGCTTCCTTGATGGACCAGTCCATAAATATATGGGTGGGAGGACGCAGATCCACACACTCAGCTGTGATGCTGGCAATATCTGAACCTCTTTTCAGGAACTAATCCAACATCTGAGTCCTCTTGGTTTCATAGCTAATGATACACAAAGCAATGTGCATGTCAAGGAAACTCCATTTTTGTCACTCCTTGACTGTATCACCCAGTTCCAGTTTGCCTAAACTACAATTCTGAATAGACGACTATGATAAACCATCCTATAAATCACTAATGTACTACATGTGTAGGTCGTGTCATGGGTGAATAGGGCAAAAAGCCCAGCCATATGGTGGACTTAAGAGCCAGCTCATCTGCATGGTCCGTTACCAAGCAACATCCCCGACTTCAGTCTCAGCTCAGTTAAATAATAATGACCCCTTAGCCTGGAAAAATGATTGATATTCACGGTGCCAGTCAGATTACAATCACAAGGGGAAATATTGGCAACCGTCAGGCACAAAAAAGTTGGCATTGCTCAACCTCTCTCAAACAATGGTTTCTTCTCTCCCTTGCATAATCCAAACCAATAGATGCCTAGTTATTTCCTTCCCTTAGTCCGCCTGTGGAGAAATTGAAATATATTAATCAAAGATAATTGTTGGCTTCCTCGCAATGCCCTACTAATTAGCTCAGGGACCACTAGCTCCCATAAGTTGGAAGCCCTTCCACCATCCCTCCCCCAGTCGTTCACAGAGTCTCTCCTGCCATTTCCCCCACTTGTCCTCTGTGTCAGCTCCCAAGGACAAGCCTCAGTGGTACTCCAAGGCAGAGGGGGCTGCTTATAGCAGGGAGCAAAAGCAAAAACAAAAATGCACCCGGCACATGTAGTAACAAAGGAACAGATTTGCCCAGGGGTTGGGGATGAGCCGGAGTACTTGAAAAGCTTAGGAAAAGTTTGGAGGAGGCCAGTATGGGAAATATGGTAAAGATAATTGTCTAACTTGTATCAGTAGTATTTACTATTTTTTAAAAAAAGAAAGATCAAATATGGTTCCTTTAATTCTAAGGTTATTGCTATTTATTTATTTATTTATTTATAAAATTTGTATGCATCCAATTACTAACGTCTCTGGACGGCTAACAGCATAAATAAACTGATGACCCACTCTGGCTACAAATTAATAAAATACAATAATAAAATTCAATATTAAAACATATTAAAATATTGATTAAATTAAAAGGACTTAACCTGGCACCGAAAAACATAATGACGGTGCCAGGTGGACCTCTCTGGGGAGCGCATTCCATAGTCGGGGCACCACTGCAGCTGAGCATGCGCCCACACACGCATGCAACCAGAGTCCCGCACCTTGTTCCTCCCAAGAAGATTCCCAGCCATCCCCCGCCATCTCTGGCCATTCTCCAGTGGCTGCCATGGGAAGATGAGTGAGTATCCCTTGCCAGTATCTCTGGATGAGATCCAAGGTGGAAAGAAAATAGGCCTGCCCCAAGGCTCCAGCAGCCCATCTAGCAGGGACACGGGGTAGGCATCAAACTTAGATACAGAGTTGACCCTTCTGAAATCGACACAGAAGCGAACACCCTGATCAGATTTGGGTACTAGGACTGGCTGACTCCTCCCAGGGCTCACTGACTCTTCAATGACTCCCAGTTACAGCATTCACCCTACCTCCTCAATTATCACTTGGTTCAACCAAGGTGGGTAGGGTCGCACTGGCACCCTGACAATAGCCCCAGGGAGTATCTGGGTGTGATGGGTTATTACCCCCATGTGCCCAGACTGATCAGAGCATACTTTGGCAATTCTTTCCTCCAAGGGTTCTCCCCTACAGAGGAAGGCAGGACGCGCTCCAACGGAGCAAAGCTCAGGGAACCAAGGTTCCATTAGATACCAGGAAGCACTTCCTGACAGTTAGGACCCCGAGGGTGTGGAATGGGCTTCCACGAGAGGTCGTTGAGGCCCCATCGGTGCGGGTGTTCAAGGACAGGCTGGACGTGCACATGGTGGGCATGTCGTGAGTGCAGCCGGCTGGAGCCGGGGTCAGACTAGATGGCCCGGGAGACCCCTTCTGACTCGCTCTTTCTCTGTTTCTATGTTTCTATTTGTTCTACCTGCATCGTGTTAGCTGATAACCAAGGGATAACCTCCCAGGGTAGATATATGGTCCCTTTGGGATCTCTGGTTCCTTGGGCATGCAACCCGCTTGGTGTCCATAACTCTCTTTTCCTTCCAGGCCTTGAATAGATTTACATGGTAAATTTGGGTCAGACACTTCTCATCTCATAATCTACCACCCCACCCTTCTAATGGCCTCACAGAAGCCCTGCCACTGTGTGAACAACTTGCCACGCCCCCCCCCCCCCGCTCCAGGGTAGGAGTCGCACGCCTTGTTCCTCCCAAGCAGATTCCCAGCCATGCCCCGCCATCTCTGGTGACTCTCCGGTGCCTGCCGTGGGAAGGCAACTGAGCCTCTTCACCTCCTGACCATTATATCTGATTCCTAAGGGAAACTTTGAGGCTTCCTTTTGATAGAGGCTCCTGATAGAGACGTGTCCCTTTTTAGAAAGCTTGTGGACATCTGCCTCTGGAGGACAGGGTGCATGTGCATCCGGGCATTCAGTGATCAGAATGGCTGAGGCAGCAAACGGAAAGATCTGCAGCTACTATGTAGTGAAACCAAAATAGCTTTTTAAACATTTTCTTGAAATACAAAATTGATTTTTCACCTGTCACAGAGAAGAGTTCAAGAAAGAACACTATGTCTTAGCAAAGGAATCTGTGCATCTGGACCATTTTTCAGATTTGGTTCAGAGGAGAGTCCAGGGGTTTTCTCGGAGGTGCCTCTGTGTTCTTCAGTGAGGAGGTTGCGCACCATGGCCAACGGGGCCATGTTGAAAGCAGTCCAGAGCGCACCTTCAGTTCACATGAGGAAACAGAGATGCCCCAGTACCTCAAGCCCATGTGTCATGTGAAGTGTGTACAGCCCAGGACATGCTCCAAAATCATCAGCCTTGTCCAGACATTCTGTGAAAATGAGCTGTGCTTCCTCAGTGAACAAACTGATATGGGAATTGTTCACGGGAGGCAGGAAACTGTCAAGGTCCGAGTTTGGATCTTTCATTTGTCTGCAGTGAGACCGTTTCTATGTATGGGTGAAGTTGGCTAATAAGCTGGTTTATCCTTTTCACTCTATGGACTGATGTTTTGTTGTTCTTTAGTGTTGTAGTTACTGTTAGTGTTATTTGTACAACTCCCTGGAACCCACTTTGTGGGTAATGGGTGTTACAGATATTTTAAAACAGATTAATTGATCAGGCAATGAAATACCTTTCAATTAATCCAGGAGTAGGGAATAATTCTCCTGCCAAGAGCACACTCCTGCTGGATAATCTGTGGCACTTCATGCTAGTGTATCACTGGTACTACAGTCAGACCTGAGCAGAGCCTGGCCACACCTTTTCTGCAACCCTCCCTTCCTGGTAACTATTTCTCCCCCTCTCCATCCCTCTTCTTTGCCAGCTACTGAGCTGCTGGGGAAGAGAAACTGTTAAAAAAGGGGGTCCTAAACTGATGACTTAAAGGGCTTTCCAAACTTGTGGAAAACACCATGAAATCAAGCTGAAGACTGCAAGTTTCCTACCTCTACTTTAAGTGGCCAAACTGAGGTTCAAATGTCATCAGAGCCAGACTTCCAAGCATGGATCCAACCAAGGGTGCACGAATCCCTGGTCCTCTTGCCCCTCAAACCGCAACCCATCCTGCCCATGCCCAGAAAAAGATTTGGAGATCAATGGAAAGGAGCATAATGTAAGACTCCATTCTGTGAATGGCCAGAAGTGCTTTCTATTTGTACATGAGGCATTTTGGACATAGACATGAAAAACATCATTCACCCGGTTGAACTACTGACCCATCTAGTTCAGTCTTGTTGGCTCTGAATGGCAGGGGTTCTCCAGGGTCCTTCCAAAGTCCTATTGGACAATGGTATGGGCTGCACAGGGGACCTTTTTGCATACAAACCATAGAAGCATAGAAACGGAGTGTGAGAGAAGGGGTCTCCTGGGCCATCCAGTCTGACCCACGGTTCCAGCCGGCTCTGCACATGACATGCCTACCATGTGCACGTCCAGCCCATCCATAGAAACCATGTGCAGAACCAGTGAACAATGGTTCTTTCCCGCACTGTGATTCATCCATACCTGAGCCCATGCTCTGCTCCCACAACTTGCGGAATTGATTCTGATTCATTGTGCAAGAAGAGGGAAGCAGTCAGAGACCGCTTGCAACATGTTCATTTCTTTTTTCTGAAAACCTTTAATGGATGATCCTTTACTGCAAGATATCAGAACATTTTGTCACTACTGGTATATAATAGTAATTCATTCTGCTGAAGCAGCTCACCAACACACAATGTTCAAAGTGATACATTCCAGAAAGACAGGAGGAAACACCAGCTTAATCCAAAACTATTGTGCTACATCAAATCATTTCACATATTTTCAAGAAGGCAATCAACTGAGAAAAGGCACACACACAAATTGATACTGTCCCAAATACCAGTATAGTAATTCATTGTATTAATCCAGAGAAGCAAGATATCGTGGTATAGGAAGCATGATGTTCAACTGTGTTTAAGAGATAAATGCGCACAGGTGCAACCCTAAAATAAAACTGAGGGATGTGCAAACAACCCATTACACATGTCAACCTATTAATTATATTCTAGTCTCTCAGAAACGCAAACACAACTCTAGAATGAGACCTGAAAGCCATGCACACCCAAACAGAACAGTACCAAAGTAACGACTGGACTTACAGAGCGGATGCTTCTTTCCAGAAAACTGCTGGTTCTGCTTGCATGGGGTTTCTGTGTGGATTCCTAAAAGGAACACAAAAGGAATGTTTTGTGCTTTCTTCCTCCTCCTGTTTCCACATTATCTCCTGACCCAGTTCCTCCACTGGTGGGAGCGGGGTGGGCATATGCATGTGTGAGCTTTTCCCAAAATCAGTAATTGATCCGTGGTTATTTTATCACGCAAACTGACACACTGCACACACATTCTGCTTTCAGTGGAATACAGGATCATCAAGGTGTCACGAATATTCTCCGATGGCCAGGAAAAGCAATATCTGACCGAGCACAGAAAGCATGCACAGTTCAATAGTCATTTGGATCATGAATTCAGTCTGTAACCATTCAGCAAAAAAACTGATTTGCACGCAGAGCCTTAATTGGAGCAATGGATTATATGTATATCTTGAATGTTGAAAATCAGATTTCAGCTCAAAGCCATTGTACAAGAATATGTTATCTGAAGAATCACCTCGTCCCACACGTACCTACCTGACCCTGAGGCCCTCTTCCAAGGTCATTTCTCTGGGAGCCCCGTCCAAAGGGAGTGAGGCAGCTGGCAACCAAAACAGGGCCCTTTTCTGTTGTGGAATGAGCTGCCCAAAGAGGTCTGACTGGCACCTACTTTGTATTCTTCCAGGTGTCAGGTGAAGCCTATTTTATTCTCCCAGAAATTTAACAGATTGACTTTTTAACTTCATTTTAAATATTTCATTTTATTCTGTACCACTGCTATGCTTCTATGCTGATTCAAATGAAACAGCAAAACCACAATAGCATCTGTTTATTTATTTAAAGTTTTTATTTGCCATCCAATACCACAGTCTCTGGACAGCTTACAAAAAACAACAACATACCAACAAACGACACACAAGTATAAGTCAATTTCATCCTCTCATTCTCTCTCTGTTAGCATTGGCTAGCCACCCAGATAGTCTCGTATAAAAATGAAATAAATATTTCTGGACAGCTGTTTTCAAAAATCATAGTTAACTATTTCAATTGGAATGTCCATGTGCTGTTTATTCTTTTCTTTTTGATTTGCAGATTTATGTGGAAACAGGACGGAATAGGACTCCAAAGACTCCTAGGTGAAAGAGGCATGGAACAGAATTTGAGCAAGTCATCAATCCATAGAAATGGGGGGGTCTCACAAGTGTCCTCATCTGTTCCCTGCACAAGATTACCCAGCATGCATCGTAATCAGCAGTCACTGGATGAACACCATTGCCATTAAACATGAAAAACTGCTAAGAGTGGTCTGCCTGTGGCCCTCAGGAAACCTGGAGTGGGCAATGGTTGAAAAGCTAAACAAGTTAAGCACCCATTCTCAATACAAGGAATGGCTAAAAAGTAACCCCTCCTTCCCTCACACACACACACACACACACACTCACTCAGAGAGAGAGGGGGGGGATTATTACAGAGCTGTGATGGCCCCCAGAGAAGACTAATGCCAGTCAGGCATCAGACCTGCATGCAAAATGAACTCTGCATTTCATTCATGGAATCCTTCTGTTTTCAGAAAGAGTTGTAAACAGGTTCAAGCAGGCAATTGCTGATAATTTAGAATTCCAGTTCTAACATACAAGAGATTTCTAATGTTTGGGCTATAGAATAATGTCTGATGAAAAATAATCCCCCCAATTACAGCTTGGCGTGAGCAGAGACTGACGCGTGTTCTCTGGGCTATCCTCTGAGTTTCTGTCAGGATGGTAATTGTGTCTTTAGCAGCCCCAAATGTAAATGAAGACCCAGGGGACACATCTGGGGATCCTGCTTCCTCAGCCTTAAACATCTCTCTTAATTTGCACTGCCTGTCAAAAGGCAATGCACTCCAATGTACTAAAAGGAAATGCTCAGAAGCAGCAGGTCAAACAGGTGAGGGGAAAGTGCCATTCGGTGGTGACAGGGAGGTGGAAAGAACAGGAAAAAAAATGGGTTGCAGAAAAATATCACGGAGCCCAGGGTATTTAAATAAGTTGGGGACATATTTCATTATATTTTTACTTCCATGAGCACAGCAGAATTTTCCAATACTTTCTGAAGCAGTCTGTTCTTTTCATTCAATGCGGAAGTTCAGTGCCAAGATGGCGAAAAGAATAAATCCATGCTTGTGCCGTGTGTCATTGTCCTTTTGTTTTCATAATTCTACAGACAACCGAAATGAAAAAAGCAGCCAAGCTCCTTATTTCAATAGCTCAGGCATTGTGAAGGAATGGCACATATGCCCAGTTTGAGTGAATAAGCCATTGCATTCCACCAAACTTGACAGAGCTTTCAAAGCCACCTCACTAAATAAACATGGTGCCTCCACTCTCCAGTGAATACAAGTCTGCACAACTGCCTGCAAATGATGGACCATGGATACTTGATTTTTTCCTTCCCCAAATAAAATTAATGAACGATGTAACAGTACACTTAAAGGACAGCAGGAAAGGACCTAAGCTTCAGGTCTGGAAAGGCCTTCCATGCCCATCATCATACAGGATCTTGTCAAATGGACAATCTGCCCGTCAACTTGTTTCATGATCCTACTAGTGCTCATGTACCTCTGGGATTTACTGGCATGAGAGGTATTTGACCTAGGTATTTATCTCCCTGAGCAGTAACTTACAGCTCCATAACATCACCTTCCTTTTGATAAGGCGGTACTGGTACTCTAGCCATACTTTTTTCAAATTGTATGACATTCTTAAAAGTGCCTCTTTGTTTACATATGTTGTCATGTTTGCTTACCAAGACACACAAATGATACAGTTTGAAGACTCATTTGTTCCATGCCTGATTTCCTCCTCGCATATTTCAGGAGCTAGGAGATCTGGGTTGGCAACTGTCCTGGCGCCCTCTCTCTCTCTTTTCAGATGTACATGCTGTTGTTGTTTATGTAACAGTAAGAAGCATGCTTACAATCCTGTTAAGCGAGCTAAGCCGAGAGAACCTTGGAGCAGGCCCAGGAGGTCTGTGTTCGAGCGCACATTCTGCCGTGATGCTCACTGACTGGGCCCATGTGCCACGGCAAGCATCTGTGGATCAATTCACCCGGCACCTGCTTAGTAGTTGCTCCTGCTCACCCAGCTTGGCAAGAAGGGTTGTCGTCACGGTTCACAAGCCGCCCACATCCCACAAACTGGTGGCCAGGCTTGCATGACACACGACATACCTTTTCCGTGCAAAAGATGCCTTCTTTTCCCTGCTAAGAGGCCCATTAAGATAGACTGATCCAGTTGCTGTGCAAAAACTATGCCGCACTGGCTTGGATAAATGCACAGATTCTGTACCCGTGGTGAACCACATGCCATCTTGATCCTTGTCAGTCTTGGCTGTGAGCAGCTGGCTGGAGGGAGGGAAGGCATGGCTGGGGAGGGGCTCAGGATGCACTGAGTGAATCTTCTGTGCTGCCTTAGGGAGTCAAGAGCATGCCTGCTCCTAAAGGGACCTAATAGCAATTGACAGCTGCCACCAAGAGGGGAACACTCCTGTTATCCCTTTCAGAAGGCTCTTGACAGCACAACCAAAGAACCAGAATGGGGGGGGGGGCATCAGGCCCAACCCCCCGTTCAATGCAGGGCTCCAGCTAGAACATCTCTGACAGGTGGCTGTCCAGCTGCCTCTTGAATGCCTTAGTGTGGGAGATCACCACCTCCCTAGTTCGTTGCTTCTGTTGCAGTGGTGTTCTTCTGATGTCCGGTCAGAATGTGGCTTCCTGTAACTTGAACCCATCACCCCATGTCTGCACTCAGCCAGACTGAGAAGCAATCCTAGCATGAGATCTCAAAATCCCTTCAGAGGATCATTCCAGGACTCCGGAAAGCTTTCTGGGAAGATACCAATTATCTAGAGCCAGTTCAATTCTAGGATCAGGCCCACTTATTCAAGTTTGGTCACCCTTTACTGCGAGCAGACGGGGGGATGCATTTTGGTGCAGCACTTCCAACTTTCCCTGCCCACTGACATCAGGCAGGCGCCAATTTGCATGTTGTCCAACCTCAGCTAGGTGCTCTCCAGTTAACCAGCTTGACTTTCATCAGTATAACTTGGTTCTAGAGACAGCCATTCTGTATCTGTATTTTTTTCTTTATTCTTCCTACCTGTAAGCAGTTTTAGAACGAGCCTACACTCAAGCCTTAAAACAGTTTGCTAGTCATGCCATCTTTCTAGGAAGGGTTCGGAACTGCAATGCCAAGTATAGAGAAGGAAGCTGGGGACTGTCTGGAATCTGTACCAGCACATCACCAAGTCACATCTCACAGAATTCGGTGGTGGAGAAACCATAACAGTTATAACAGTTGAAATGTTTGCTCCATAGTATACAGCTCTATGTTTATAGTGCAGAGACAACCTAACAGCTATTGGATTAAGGTATAATCTGTGCAGCCTCCACACCTTTTGGTGTAAAAACAAAGCATTTACTTTAGGTTTTCATATTCATTTTGCCCAATCTACCTTCATTTTAATGGAAATTATGCGCAGAGGTGATAATACAATGCCATGTGGACTCAATACACTGAAGTTACAAGCAGGAGAAAACTTGGTATCTCTCCCTTGGGATGAAGCAGAGCTTGTTCAACATCCCAATTGCCTCTACAATTGAGACACTTTGTTCAATTCACCTGAAATGTGGCATGCAAGTCTGATGCCTAAAAGGATAGAACAACAGCTGCAAGATTCATATTTGGATGCAAAACATCAAAGTTGCAGGAAGAAACCACAGAATGAAATCTAAGGCAAATGATACTAAATCCCAGTATCATTAAAAGGTAGATAATAATGGAAAGGGTGATTTTAAAAGAAGAACATTTGAAAAAATCAATTCCCCCTCTGATTTGGGTACTATAATAAAAAGTAAGGTTGGAAAATATCTTCTTATTTTGACAGGTTGATACTGCTGCTCTACAGCTATTTACTTTTTACCTGTTCCACTTGGAAAGCAACAAACTCAAAAACAAACTCCAGGACATTCTGCACCTTGCAGAAATGGACACTGTTGAGTTACCTTGGAACATCCAACCAGTCCTTGGAATAGTGATGTGCGAGACAAGTCTAACTTTCTCTCCTACCCATAACCCATGCAGAGGTCAAGAAAAGCACTACTGTGATCAAGGGTACAAGTTTAGAAAGCAAATAAGGCCTGCAGCTCCCAGCATGCACCAGTCAGTCATGTTCAAATGCATCAGGAGTTTCATTTTCTGGCCTCACAATTTCAGGTCACACCACCACATTCACCTTGCCTGAGCATATACAATTGCAAAATAAATAAATAAAAGAACTATTGCTTCCTAAGTAGCTTTCAATTTAGTGCATTATGTGACAAACTATGGCAAAGATAAGGAAGTCACAATTGTTTTGTTCGTTCATCAGCATTTTAAATCAACACATATTTTTCAGTGCAGTGTTTTCTTTCCCATTTCTATTATCAAGATTAATAACTCAACAATGCACAAAAACAGACTGGACTGGGAGAAAGAAGAAAAAAGGCAGGAGGGAGAGAGAAATGACTATGATTTACTTCTTCTGATTACTGTTTTATTTACACAGCTGAGAACATTCTATTTTAATGCTTCATAATTCAGCACTTTTTCCATAACAGAACATTAAAGCAAATCACCCCCTCACTTTAACTATTTCTGCTAAGCTGAACTGTAAAATAACCCAGAGTTCACACACCATCATCATGACATGCCTTTCCCCTGTTCACCTGTGGCAGGTAAGCATCAATCCTGGGTAACCAGGTGGGCCTGGAAAGGACCCTGAGCCTGCATCCTCAGAGGATCTCAACCTCTCTTCCCACAAGGAAGATACGGAGCCCAAAGGTCCAAAGGAGGATTTTAGTCATGAAAAGGTACCATGTGGCACAGGCCCAGTCCCTCGGGGACAGATTCAAGCACTCATGATAGTTCTCATGATAGCAGCTCACTGGCTGCACTCTTCAGTGTTAATTGGCTATTGGGTCATAGGTAATTCCTAAACAAGCTGAAAATAGTAACTCAAACTGTGTCAGTGACCCTGACACGTCTATTCTGTGGCTCAAAATAGAGGATGAAAGCTTGAATGATGCTGGGGCAGCCTTCCCAAACAATCAAGGGATAACCTCAAGGAATGATGGACAAGTGAGAGTCTTTGTTGGAAGATCCATGTTGCATAAGCCCAGGGTTATCGTACCCCAAAGTCAAAATAGGTTTATGAGTAACTGCAAAGTAATTCCACAGAGAGAGAAAGATGGACAACTATAGCTTCCACTTTTAAATCTCCACCTATGGGAGATTCTGCAGGTATGGTATGGCATTGAAAATTCCAAGAATCAATCCAAGATTGATTCAGCTAATGATAAGGAAGATACTAATGCACACAATCCATAAGTGTTTCAGTGAAGAGCCGTACTTTCATGGCAGGTTCTTACCAATACAGAGTTCAACAGGTGAGAGACCAAACTGGAAGGAAAACCCATGTGAAGCACCTCCAATGGTAGGAAATCCAAACAGAGGAGCTCACATGTAAGGATGATAATATTCCTATCAAAGGCTTGCTGCCTGAGCACCAACTTAAAAGCAAAGGTGTGGCTTCTCCTGAAAGGCTCCAAATGAAACCGATCTCCTCCTTTGGTTTGCTACTGTGCTTGGAGTAGTTGCCAGCAATTCCATGGATGTATGAAAAATCTGCTTCAGGTCATTTCTGACCAGAATTTACTCAGTTCACACATACCACCCCAATCAGAATGGAGAAAGAAAATGTTTCAGAACCCCTGTAAAAACTGAAGAGGCAAGCTTTAGGGGGCTTCACAGAAAGAGAGTTCCACAGCTGTGAAATTAGCTTAGCTTTAAGTAGTTGAGTAAAGGAGATATAACAGAGGTCTCTAAAAGAGTATGTGGTGTGGGAAAAGTGGAAAGGGAGGCATTTTTCTTCCTCTCTCAAAATCTGAGGACAAAAGGCCATCCCATGAAGCTGAATGGTGGGAGTTGCAGGGCAGATGAAAGGAAGTACATGGTGTGTCACATCACTCAAGGCTACTGAATGCTTTCCAGGACAAGTTAGAGAGAGGGCCACTTATTCGGATGGGATTAGAGAGGGATTAGATAAATGCCTGGAGGTGCAAGCTATCAATGGCTACTAGTCTTGAGAGGTATACGGGATCTCCAGGATAAGGAGGAGTAGACATAGATCATTTCTGGCCCTTGCATTTTGCCATTATTGCAAAGGGTCTGCCCTTGGTATGAGCCATTTTGATCATGGCTGTTGTGAGAGCTGCTGGGGCTGAGTATATAACTTGGATGAGTTTACATAGGATCAAGCATGAGTTTATAGAAGCCTACCTTTATAACATTTAAACGTATGGAATGGATCCAAAATCTCCTTCCTTGAGGGAATTATTGGACTGAACCGAAAGCTTAGTGTTGGCCTGTCCCAAACAACGGAACACAAAATTTGGCTTATTTTGGAAGCACAATATTGCATGCATGGCTCTTGTCTTTCCAAGTAGGAGACCCAGACCAGGGGTGAGCAAGATGTGGTCCTCCAGATGTTTTGGCTGATACCTCCACAAGCTCTAGCAAGCATAGCCAATGGTGAAAACTGATGAGAGCAGAGAACAAAACAGTGGAGGGCAACATCCTGCCCAGCTGTGAATCAGAGGCTTAGCTTTCCCCCTCTCCTGCAGTGTAAACTGAAAAGCCAGAAAATGGGCCTAAGCCATCTAAGATGAACAAGATCAGCATGGCTAAGAAACAGAACAGAATAACTTATTTTCCCCTATAGATAATCATGCAGAAACAACCTTGATTTTATTATATACACACACACACCTTTAAAAATGGAAAATCAGAGGGGAGCCTTACTGCTATGCACTTAAACATTTTGCCTGTTCCCAGGCAGAAGAGACACAACTTCATTAAGCTTGCTCCTTCAGGAGTTTTACTTACAATCCATATTCATTTTTAAACAATCAATGAAATAATACTTAACTTACATCAGTAAGAAGAAATTCTATTGTTCCCAGATTGCTTGATGGAGAGCATTAGAAAAAGATCAGATCCACTGCCAAACAATTGATCAATACTTCCTTTACTTGATCTCTCTCTCTCTCCCTCTCTCTCTCTCTCTCTCTCTCTCTCTCTCTCTCAAAAACACATGCTTTTCAGAGCAACTTTCTCTACTGACATCTGTCTGTGCTGCAGTTCCCAAGCCATCTTAAATATGCTACTGTTGCTTGAAGAACACCCTAAGGTGTGCAACAACAGCGATCAATCTTCTAACAAGCCACTTATACTATTGGGCATCTCCTTCAGCTTTTGGACTACATACGTCTAGCAAACCATAACATTTGCTGGCCTTATGTCAAGCACGGCGCTGTAGGACTTGCTTCAGATATCAGACTGCAATGTATTGCAACATGTTCCCCCATGCACCATATGGGGCTGGAAATCAAAGTCGTTCAGTGGGAATTCAATTCATCAGCATTAAGCCCCACTGATTCAAGGCACAGACGCTCATTGTGACTAGGTCTGCATCCAGCTAAGAACAAGGATGGGAAAGCAAACGGGGGCAGAACCTGACTACAATCTTACATTGGCCAGTGTTCACACACATATATAAGCACTCGCACACAAATGCGCAGGGGCAGGGAAAGAGAGGCGGAACTGGAGTGGTCACAAATATTTCACATCAACTGAAATCTAAAGCAAACGTGTGGGTTCTGTCTCAGGCAAAATACCTAAGAAATTGGACAGCAGGGTGCCAAAAAGAGGCTTGATATGAGTTGCAAATTTGTTCAGGGTTTTCACACATTCTGATTTAAACAGATGAAGCAGTAACATTATTCATAACATTAAGACAGTCCTTGTTGTGACAGTTTGTACCCTAACCTTACAGCCAGTAGCCCAACCATGAAAACTTATCAAAGCATGGATTCAATTATGCCAAATTAATTTAGACATTAATAATTTTAATAAATGTTCTGGCACTGTTTGTGTGTCAAAATAGTTCCTGGTTCTCAGAAAGCTCCACATGTAGTAAGTCAGATACCTCTGAATAATTCAAGCTCTTCAGCAGTAACTTATTTGAGCAATCCCTTTGAAGCAAGGCAGGAGGAGAACATTAATTATAAGCAGGAAGATGAGCCCATATAATTAATATTTTGATACACTTCACCTGCCTGAATGTTTGCTCTTACAATATTGGCTTGGTATGAAATAAACAACACTTTCCTGACAACTAGTTATCGTAGTTTTAGACAAGATGCTTCAATTTATATAATTAACTTGATCTATTGCTGCATCCCTGTTTATGCTGTATATTCTGCTAATATGCTATCAACGCAATTAGTTGTTTCTTGGCAAAAATGACCAATTTTTTACCAAGCTAGCATTTTTATTGCACTGCTTGTTTTTCCAGAATACCCTTTCATGGCTTGACGAGCAAGATCCAATCGCGTGGAGGGAAGTTAATGGGATGGAGTCTTTGCTGACTTGTTAAATCCTCAGAACTTGAGTTATAGTGCAAATGTTTGGAGATCCACTTCAGTCAAACTTCAAGTAATGAGCATGGTGGAAAGCCAGTCATATGCCATCCCTCCCAGGATATACAGCTCCCAGCTTTTGTTTCAGTGTTAGTGGAGCCCCTTTCCCCCAAGGGACAGCATCGCAGCTTTGCAACTTCTGGACCAAATCATTTTATGTAAAAGTTCCTCATAATTTCATTTTCTCCTCATTTTTGTCAAGTCAATCTGATTCACATATCTCAGACTAATCAGAGATGAGGATACAGATGCCCTTCAGATTTTGTCCTTCTCCAGAGTTTGTGCTTAGCAATATTTAACTTAGAAGAGAGGCAACTAAGGGGGAAACATAGCAAAACCATCTGTGATCAGCTGTGGTGTGGAGAAAGGAGACAGAGCAGAGTCTTTCCCCTGTTATAATACTAGAACCCAGTGGGGCCACCCTATGAAGCTAGTAAGTGGGAGAATCAGTAGAGATAAAAATGCTTCTTCACACAGAATATAATCTATAGAATTTACTCCCATGAGATGCAAGCAGTACTCCCAAGGAGTACATGCATGGAGGAGAGCGTTATCCGTGGCTATTAGTCCTGATGGCTAAATGCCACCTCCAGAATCAGAAGAAGTGTACCTGCTCAAACCAGCTGCTGGGGACCGTGGGCAGGACAGTGTTGTTGTGCTCACACCCTGCTTGTAGGTTTCCCATGGATCACCTGCTCACTTCACGGTGAGCATGCTGGATGAGACTGACCCTTGGTTGCTCCAACAGCATAGCTGTTCTTATGGCTTTATATGATTCCATTCTTATTTGCATAAAAGGGCCAAAATGTGATGAAATTTGCATTTTAGGATGATGTGGAAATGGCATGTTTTAAAATTAAATGTGCATAAATTATATACTTCAATATAAAATGCATGCAAAATATGTAAGTATTCAAAGATATATTCATTACATGAATTTTATTGTACATACAAATTATGGGGGGCATCCAAGCCAACATGCATGCCAGTGGGACTCCCAGTTCTCATGATGGGGAACTCAGTTCTTCAATCAGCCTGGAATGTGTGGAGCGATTCACTTCCAGAAAATGGCAGGGCAGCCGAGCTCATAGCAAGAAGCTGCTCTGATTTCTCACAGACTGGACCAAATGTTTCCCCTGGTTTCCAGGGTTACTTTGGGAGATGCTAGCTTTCTGTAGCACAAGTGGCGAGTCCTGCTCGCAGAGCAGACTGAATGACAGTACAGCAATGATACGAATACTGTCCTCTGTGAGTGTGTGTGGGGGATTATAATTATATTATCAACTGATGTGGATTTAAGAAATAGGGGACTTATGATTGCACACATGCTGAATGGGCATGGACTAGTGTTAGGATGGCGTTAGGATTACAGCAGTTCTCCAGGATTTTAATCAGTGGTTTTTCCAGTTGTACCTGGAAATGTTGGAAATTGAATATGGAACCCTATGCAAGCAAGCCCTCTATCACAAAAGAAACGGGAATGCATGGCAACCAAAGTTGTTCGGACTTGTTGTCTATCAGTCTAACAGCTCATCGTCAATCAATCAACCAAGACAACTTTTAGTTAATACAACATTTCAAAATGTTTTCTTCCTCCACTAATTTGCTAGATTAGGTGTGGCAGTTTGAATATTTCTGTACCTAATTAATAGACACCAGGCATTCTAGAACAGAGTGGAGATGGGTGAAATATTTTTAAATGCTGCTTGACATCTATTTGTTCTCACTACTATTTAATTCCTTTGTTTTGTATTGTAAGCTGTTGCAGATCTTGTCACAAAACAACTGCAAGGAATTCAGAGAAGGCCTTATTATTCTAGGTTTCAACTACTGGCACTTCACTTTCCAACACACAGAGAGAGAATTACTGGGAAATATTCAGTGTCCAATGAAGTCAGACAACTGCTAGTTGCATAAAATTGCTATGATTGATAATAATTCCATTATTCTTATTAGACTGTTACTTTCATATGGACTATGTGTTAGTACCCCAAGTGTTTTATGATTGTATGATCCTGCATTGTATTAAACATGTTATGGTGCACTTTATTGACATCTAAGTGCAAAAATGAATGGAGCTTTGGTCAGGCGATGCTTCTCACATTCCTGCAGAGACTCAGTAAATGAGTAAACACTTGGTTGTCCTTGAGAGAAAACGACGAAAAAGAAGGAACCTTCATGAAGAGAGATGAAATTAAAAACTGATAAGGGTGGTCAAAAACAGTTTACAGGTAGGTCTCTTCTCCTAACATTTAGATTTGCGATCGCAGGGCAGTCCCTTCTCCATGGAACTGGCCGCCTCTTGGTGCACACTATTGCTACTGGCTTTCAGCATTGGTGCAGAATCGATTTCTGAAGTTTTTCCTAATACCCAAATTCCCTGGCTAACAGAGAAGGTTCATTTAAAATTAGCTCAATGCAAAATCAAATTGTGCTCCAATCTATTTAACCCAAACATTAAGAGTTTTGTTTGTTCTGTTCTCAGAGAAACAGTGACGGAAACATTAATTGCTCTCTGAATTCTGCTGGTTTATTTAGCCCCAAGACAATCAATAACGCAGGATATAAAAACACAATCAGCGTTGGCATTCATAAACTATAGCTGAAAAAACCAAGAAAGCAACATGTAATTGGGCTTGCCCAATGATCATCGTGGCAATTTATAACAGGACCTGAGGAGAAAAAGTGCCTTTCAGCAGCTGAACTGTGAATCACAGCTTCATTGCTGCAATGATCTTCAGGAAGTTACCCTTACTAATCATGGCTGAACAATAAAGGGATCTTGTGTCACGGAAACTGAGTGTAACAGACAAAGCGCCCCACGCAGCCTCAGCTTCTAACGGGGAAGGCTGTAAATCACATTGAAGCTGGAACGCATTTCACAGGAAGTAAAAGAGCCAGCCAGCCGAACTGCTAGGAAGCCCACGTGGGATTTTGTGCAGGGAACTTCCGAGGTGCACCAAGAAGCTTCTCATCTAGAAGGTAGTCCATGAACTTTGAGGCATCTTTTTTCCTTTTCCTTTGAAGATCTTAATGCTCATGCTGCTGTGGGGGCGGGGACTGTCCTTGAAGACAATCCAGATACGTCGGTTGGTTCAGAGTAGAGTGGCCAGGATATTAACAGGGACCGGCAGGTCTTCACATGTAACTCCAGTCCTCTATCACTTAAACTGGCTGCCAATTGAAGTCCGGGCCCAATTCAAGGTGCTGGTGATGACCTATGAAGCCCTAAATCAATGTATTTTTTGTATTGTTATATTTAATGGTAATTTATTATGTACTATTGTATTTCAATGTATTTTATCATGTTGTAAGCCGCCCCGAGGTTTCGGCAAGGGGCGGCATAGAAATGTTATAATAATAATAATAATAATAATAATAATAATAATAATAATAATAATAAATGGCTTGGGTCCTGGATACCTGAAGGAGCAGCTTCTTCCCTATGTGCCCTCCTGCCTCTTGGATCTGAGGAGGAGGTCCTGCTCCGGAGCCCTCCTTGAAGGAGGTCAGGAGGGTGGTTACCCCGGGGAGGGCCTTTCCTGTGGCTGCACCCCAACCATGGAATATGCTCCCCAGAGAGGTTCGCCTGGCACCAACGCTCTTTTCTTTTCGGCACAGATGCAAACCTTTTTATTCTCCCATTATTTTAATGTTTAATTGGTTTTAATTGTGATTTTATTGTGAATTGCTGGATGCTGTGCCATTTTTATCTGTGCTTGTTGCAAGCCATCCCGAGGCGCTAGTAATGGGACAGTCTATAAAAGTTATAAATAAATGCTGAGGTCCAGAACGGTTCAGGCCTTCCTGCTGTTAACAGGGGTAGGTCGTCTTGTGGGGTCTCTAGGCACATTTGATAAGTTGAGAGACAGGCCAGGACATCGCCATGAAAGGGCTGCCATGGGAAATCGGTCAAGTCACATGCACAAAGGGACCTGCTCAAAGACACAAGTGGGATCTGAAGGACAGCACATTAAAGAACGCCTTTGAGCTCATGGTTCAAAGTCCCGATTTCTTGCTTCCCTTCTGTTTCTGATGACCTCATGTGCTGCAAAGGAAAGCATTGCTTTGCAATGGTCCTCTACATTCATATCCTAAGAACATCTCTGAGGACTACCTGTGCCCCTGAGGCATTCATGGGAACTGAAGAAAGCAGCAGCTAAAGGCCTGTACACTTTGCCTTGAAGTGCTGCCTGCTACTGCAAAGAACTATGATTGCTGGTGTGTGTGTGTGTGTGTGTGTGTGTGTGTGTGTGTGTGAGAGAGAGGGAGGGAGGGAGGGAGGGAGGGAGGGAGGGAGAGGGGGAAGGAGGGAGGGAGGGAGGTATGGAACCTCAATCTGAGGGCACAGTAGTACCCGAGGACTCCAGAGGGCCTAAAAGTAGAAAAGCAGACAGCTGCATATTTAAAGTACCCTCTGTTTTGGCTCTCAATTTGGCTTATAATTTTCATAACAGAGCAGTAGTTTTGACAATGATATTAGTGCTGCCAGAAACTCCTATTAAGTACGAGTTAGAAATGTGTTTGATCTGTACAGCAAATAAGCATGTGTTAAGTTGTCCACCAAGGCCCTCAGAAATTTCAAGGGGTCTTAAGGGGGAAAATGAGAACAGAAAAATCAAAACATTCAAGGCCAAGGAATTCTGGAGAAGACAGCTACAGCATCCCTACATGTAACTTTGCACTGGAGACAGAACAATTCCTCCAGTCCTGGAGTAGAAATGAGCTGCCCCACCAGGGGAGGCTGCAACGGAGTGTGATTTTCTATGAATGACGTGGTCTCATGATCTGAACGACGATCTTAATAGGGTGGGTTTCTTTTAGGCCATTTCCCCTCTAGACGTGTGCACTGAAATTCCCCCCAGAGAGAGGCACCTCACCTCAGTCCTTGGTGAAAACACTTGTCCTTAGCATGGCATTCAGTGTACAATCAAGCTGAGCTGGCAGGGTTTTACCCCTCTTTTTCTCCCATGAGATCATGATGCTTTGTTGTTTTACTGTCTCTTGATCATAGGGATAATATATGGTACCCAAGCTGTCATGCCCGACTCTCTGTGACCCCACAGGCCACAGGATGCCAGGCTCTCCTGTCCTCCACCATCTCCTGGGGTCCCCCCAACCCCATGCCCACTGCACCAGTGACCCATACCACAAACAGAAACCAAGCAGGCTTAATGTAGAACAATCTACACATATTGAATTCCCTCTCTATTTTCGGTCCCCCGTTTTGAGCTTTTCTTGGAATGCAGGACATACATGTTTGTTTCAGCTGTTGTTCTTTGCAAGAAGCCTTCTCCAACTCCAATTTTAACATTGTTATATATAAACAGCATTTCTCAGCTGTCAGAAGATGGGCAATAATGTCACATCTTTATTAATGTGATCCTATTAAAGCTACTGAAGTGTTTGGTATGTTTGACTTGCCCATGGAGGCAGCATGGGAAAGAAAGAGGGACAACAATGGATTGGGCTGGTCAAGACCTAGCTGGGGATGGGGGAGGAATAATGGCAGAAGTCGTGCTATGGCTGTACTCGTTCTACAAGCCTAGTTGAACTGCCACCACAAATGGAGAAAGCGCTACTCCCCAAAGCCCGGCAGATGCCCCCACCCCCTCACAATAACTTGCTGGAAGGGATGCAGCATCTCAGATGGGGGCATCTTTCAGAGAAGTGTGTAACACAGGCACTGTGTACTCATCTTCCAGCACTTGAGAAGAGCACTCACGGAACACCAAGCTTAAGGCACCCTTGTCCTTCGCTACTTGCCTGGCAGATGCTGGAAGGAGGGAGCTGTCTGCATCCAGAAGCCTGCCATCTTTCCATGTGGGCCTGGCAGGATGGCCAGTCACCTCATCTCTGGCCAGCATGGAAACAAAGCAAGCTGGAGTGCGAGAGCGAGAGAGAGCCTTCCCTCTTCTCCTGCTAACCTGCTTGGTGGAACATTTTTTATTTTAATTTATTTTAGTAGGCTGTTTAGTGGCCAGCAACTGTTCTGGTCCTTATGCAATGCCAGCTTAAGGTCCTCAGCTCTATGATCATTTCATGCTACCAACTTCATTGAGGGCTAAGCCCAGGAACAACCTCTCCCAGGTCGCCTCCTTCCTAGAAGAATATGCTGGAGGCCTGCAGAATTCTTGTAACATCCCTTTACAAATATGTGAGTTGCCAAACAAAACTGGCAGGCATCCAGGTAGTTGCATACATTTTAAGCAGCATAGCCATGTAGATTTCCCCTAAATTACTTCCCAGCCAGCTAGCTACATTCGAAGTTGCCTCTTGTCCATTCTTTTTCCGTGGTGTCCCCCACGCCCCGTCCCGAACACAAACCAGGCACTGAGCTCACCTTCCACAAGTTGCCCTGGCCAGGGCTGGTCCTGATCCGTCAGGCACTCAAGGCAGCTCTGGCAGAGCGAAGGAGCTGCCGGAAGTTGTGCTGGGTAACCCACAGCACAGAGAGGCAAACAGCACCTTGGACAGCACTCCGGCTTTAGGCTGGGAGAGGTCTGCATAAATGGCTTGATGGACAGGTCCTCAGCTCTATGATCATTTCATGCTACCAACTTCATTGAGGGCTAAGCCCAGGAACAACCTCTCCCAGGTCGCCTCCTTCCTAGAAGAATATGCTGGAGGCCTGCAGAATTCTTGTAACATCCCTTTACAAATATGTGAGTTGCCAAACAAAACTGGCAGGCATCCAGGTAGTTGCATACATTTTAAGCAGCATAGCCATGTAGATTTCCCCTAAATTACTTCCCAGCCAGCTAGCTACATTCGAAGTTGCCTCTTGTCCATTCTTTTTCCGTGGTGTCCCCCACGCCCCGTCCCGAACACAAACCAGGCACTGAGCTCACCTTCCACAAGTTGCCCTGGCCAGGGCTGGTCCTGATCCGTCAGGCACTCAAGGCAGCTCTGGCAGAGCGAAGGAGCTGCCGGAAGTTGTGCTGGGTAACCCACAGCACAGAGAGGCAAACAGCACCTTGGACAGCACTCCGGCTTTAGGCTGGGAGAGGTCTGCATAAATGGCTTGATGGACAGACAAGGGACAACCCACAGGGAATGGTTAAGCGAGCTGGTCAGAAGCCCCACTTGGCGTGGGCCACAGCCTTAAAGGGTCAGTGCTCAGTGCTTCAGCTTTAATCAACAGAGGAGCCACAGTGGCTTTGGGATAGTCCTTTTTGGGAGCTTCGTTTGATGGGAGGACTGAATCCTGGGTCTGGGAAGGCATCAGGGGTCCCCAGGGGTCCTCTCTGAAGTGCAGTGACAAATAATTTGTTGAAATCTTTGGGGTGAGGCCACACCTCTGGATTCATGCCCATTACAACAAGTATGGCTTTTTAAAAACAATTTTGGGTAGCCCACTGGCAACCAAAGAATCATGCTATTTATTTAAAATCTAGAGAAACGTATATTTGACACCAAGCAATACCATGCACACCATGAAACCTTACACAAAACCCAAGAGGAATTGTGTGATTCTAACCAGATGCTATTTTTATAGGTAAAGGTTTTCCTCACATATGTGTGCTAGTCACATCCGACTCTAGGGGCGGTGCTCATAGAAACATAGAATAGTAGAGTTGGAAGGGGCCACAAAGGCCATCGGGTCCATCCCCCTGCTGTTGCAGGACACCAAGTCACACCATCCCACTCAGATGGCTGTCCAGTTTCTTTTCGAATGTCTCCAGTGTGGGAGAGCCCACCACCTCTCTAGGCAACAGGTTCCACTGTCATATTGCTCTGACAGTGAGGAAGCTCTTCCTGATGTCCAGCCTGAATCTGGGTTCTTGCAACTTGAATTGATTATTTCGTGTCCTACACTCTGGTATGAGCAAGAAGAGACCTTGACCTTCCTCTTTGTGACAGCCTTTGAGGTACTTATAGAGGGATCTCATGTCCCCCCTCAGTCTTCTCTTCCCAAGGCTGAACATGCCCAGTTCTCTCAGTCTCTCCTCACAGGGCAGTGTTTCCAAACCCTGGGTCATCTCTGTTACAAGCCAAAGAGCCAGCATTACTCAAGGACACTTCTGTGGTCATGTGGCCAGCCTGGCTAAACACCTTTGCACACAAAATGCTGCCTTCTTCCCACCAAAGTGCTACCCATTTCTCTACTTGCATTTGCATGCTTTTGAACGGCTAGGTCAGCAGGAGCTGGGGCAAGTAAGGAAAGCGGCATGTGGAGGATGGAACAAAGAATTGGAACAAAACTCTGCGTGAGATTATTGCATTGCATTGTTTCCATCCTCTTCTCCTCTTGTGAGGAATCCAAGGGAGCCGGTTTATCCTCACTACAACCCTGTGAGGTCAGCTGGGCTGAGAGTGAGTGACTGGCCCAAAGCCACCTAGTGAGTTTCAGGGCAGTGTGGGGACTGAGCAGGAAGTCACACTGGCTCACGGGAGAAGGAACAGTCCTCCTCTCGCCACTGTCTTCACTAGCAGCCATTCCCAACTCTGTTCTGAGGGAGATAAGATGGAAAAGCACTGCCATCCCACCAACCCTGCTGAAAGATTTGATGCTGATCTCCTCTTCCCTCCTCATGCTTTTTCCTTGGTTTTGAGATTATAAGCCTGCAGGCAGTGAATCTCTTGTTAAACTGAATATTTTATAGGTAATTATCTGAGGGCCTTTTTTAGCTGAGCAGCAGCACAATGTATTTCAAGTAAATACATAAATAACATGTCTACCAAAGAATGTGCTAAAGTTCTTGAACAGAATCCTCTGTCAATGGATGCTAACCAAATGAACAGATTTAAAATGCAGGTTTGTGGGGTAGTCCTTAATCTAATTTAAACATGTACTCCTCTCTCTAAATCTGGAAATATTTCTGAGAGGCCAGCCTATAAAATTATAAAACTGCACCTTCAAATTATTCATGAGTTAAGATGCCTGAAATTTCTCTCTACAAAATTGAGATCTCTGTCTCTCAAAAAGCACCATAGTTTGGCTGCAAACACACTCTGGTGTATATACTTGTGTTTCTGGGTGAAAGATGCTTCTATTACTGCAAGGTAATATACTCAGAAGATAGCAGGCAATAATTTGACAAATGAGATGGAGTAAGGATTTCAGCAGGAACCTTTCATTCATTTTTATCTGATTGCAGTGCCATTCTTTGATTTCTTAATTAGTATAGGGTACAGGGATACTGTGAATCAGTCTCTTTTGTACAGTGGAAAACTTCCCAGGGCACCCACACAAATGCCAAGACAGAAAGCATTCCCCACTGAATAATATCAACATTCCGGAGGACCAACCTGGGGATTCATTTGCTGCTCTATTGCCTTTTTAAAAATACTCTCTAGTACCTACATGGATATAACTTATCTTCATAAGCTTGTCTGCAAATGGTACATTAAGTATCATACGGTTTGTGAAACAGATAATTAGAATGTTAAGAAGTTTTATAAGTTATCTTCTCTCTTGGGAAACCAGAAAGTTTTTGCTCTCCATAATAGTCAGAGGCCTCTGGGAAGGCACAGAAGCAGAGGAAAATAGAGCTTAGAATGCAGCTTTATTAAAAGGTGTCATGACTCCAGGACTTCTGGGAAGCAGTTAATTGCACATAGCTAGTACCACAGTGGTGTGGTATTCACACCACGGGCAGTGCCATTTACAGAGGGCAAGCGAATATACTTGGCTTGCCAAAGCTCCCAGGTTCAAAACCTGCCATTGCTAGGCCCAGGCATCAGGGGATGCAGGTGGTATGGCAGACCTCTCCCAGGGACTTTAGGAAGCCCCTGCGAATCAGACAAGAAATCTGGCCTTGATGGACCAATGGGCTTAGCTGGTAGAAGGCAGCTCCCACTGTTCTCAAAAGGAATAATATCCATCAGGTGAAAGAACTCTGGCCATGGCAGTCGAATCAAGAAGTACCGGTGAAGAAAGCCTATCACTAGATTTCTTGCCCGTTCAGTAAAAGTTGCTGCATGGGGCTTTTGGAACGTTTCTGAACTTGTGGGCTGAGATAGAAAAACTGTAGAAGCCTCCTACCGCCGCCACATGCAGCCTGGCAAAACACTCTGAGGGCTTTTTACGGAAATCCATACACTTTTGTCAAAATGCAAACATTAATTTACGCTGCTGTGCCTTTTTACAGGTATGCATTATCGCACATATGCAACCACTGACTAAATTTATATTATTTAGAACACCTTAATACATTACATCATAGTCATCATCTTGCATGCATCTTGGAAACTGCACAGCTTTCCTTGCATATATTTCAAATGTACACATGCTTCAAACACATTTTTCTTTTCTTTTTTCTTTGGTATGTGGAATTAGGGATGTATGAGAGATTCATTTCAGCTTGCTTTCAATCCAGATTTATCCAGTTCACACCTTCCAGACTAAACATGGACAGAGATGGAATCTGCATACCTTTCTAAGACTGCAACGATGGAAAGAACATAAGGAAAGGAGAATGGAAGGGCCCGTCAGAGCAAAGCTGACAGAATTACCTGTTCACACAGAAAAATCCTGCTTCAAGTCTCCACGCGTTCATACATCTCTAGGAAGGGACCATGGGTGGGTGAATCCCCACCTCTCCACCTTAGACGTGAAGCTCAAAGTGTGTGCATTGGTGTGTGAACTTTGATACTAAGTTGCACAAGCAGGTGGGGAAATCCTCAGTGACACATGTGCGTGTGTGGATCACCCCACCTCCCATAACAATGGCCTGCCATAACGTCATTCCACTGGCAGCACTACAGGAAAACCAAGTGGTACAGCAAACCCACACAAATGCATTACAGACCTACTCATGCTGTCACTGATGGTCCTTGTCTCTGAAAATATCTCTGAAAAAATGTCTGCCTTTTGGTCCCTCTTCAAAGAAGGTTCTTGACCATTCGCTCTCACCTTCGCACCTGCAAAACTGTCCACAAAGTGTGAGGCCAAACCTCACCCATCTGTGTTTCACCTGCCCTCTCCTTCCTAGCCTAACCAGCCACAACCCTGGTGGGAGCCACAATCCACATGTCAGCTTCCTTCCAGCACATGCCCAGCCGGCACGAGCAGGGACAGGAGCGCAGGGGTCTGGAAAGCGCTGCCCGACAGCAGCCTGCACTGTAGGAGGCAGCAAGTTGCTACGCAGAGCTCCTTTCATGGCCTTCACCCCAGCCAGCCCCACCACGCACGCGAGGCTTTCCCCATCCTTGAGTGTGCCCCCAGGCCCCTCCCCCCTTGCTCCAAGTGGTGCGGAAGTCAGCTGGGCTTCAGCGGGCTGGCATTTCACCGTATCCTACAGTGCTGGACAAAAATAAGACTGCAGTCAAGTTTAGCATAATGTACAGTTGGTCTAAAATGGCATTATCCCTTTCTTAGTGTGAAATTAATTTGTTCACCAGAGAAAATGAATCATTGGCAAGAGAAAGAAAATTGATTTTTACAACACCTTTCAATTGTTTTACTCTTTGCAGTATTAACCATGTTAAATTCCAGGAATGTTTATGGGCATTATAATCTTGATGTGTTAAGGCACTTGAATAGTTCCCAGGCATTAGTAAGAGAATTATATTAGGATTAGTCCTGTTATCAATCTCAGTATCTGGCACATTGGTAAAGAAATGCCTGTCTTATCCCCACTGAGGCCCCAAACAGAACTTAATTACTGGACACTTACGGGGAGCAGGGGGGACTTCCAGAAAGCAAAATACACTGTGCTTGGCCTGCAGACTTTGAACTCAGTGGGTCTTATCTCCAGCTGGCCACATACAGGCTGGTGTAAACAGCCTTCCCCAGCCTGTAGCCGCAGCCCCCTTAATTCCTGTTTCACGATGACCATTGGCCATACTGGCTGGAGAGCTTTTCCTCCTCATTCTAGAACTATATTGCACAACGAGTGTGTGTGCCATCATTTAATTTTGCAAATTGTAATTTGTTCCTTTGGGGAGTGGAACCTTGGAATATGCAAAAAAAAAAAAAAAGTGCCTTCTTTAATAAGTAATGGACTTACAGAAGTAGGCACAACTGCACTTCCTCTCTTGAAACCTCCTCATCGGTTTCATCTTTTCCATACACGGCATTCTGCATCTCAATAGAGCCCTAGTCTGTAGTTGCTAAAGAACTTGTCAGTTTCATTCTCCAGGTCCGCACCTCCCCAGCGGAGCCCTGTGTGCGCCCTTCGGCAAGCAAAGAGGAAGGCCCCGCTGCGCTGAACAAAGCAGTGTGTGGAGGCATAAAACTGACCGTGATGTCGGAAGGGCAGAATCTGACTCTGCGGACAGGGAGACAAGTGATCATGTGCATTTGTGCAGGATTGCCAATGCTAAAACACCACGCGTGCCGATTTCAAGATCTGGGGGACTGGATGCATTGCTTGGATGGGATGAAGGGAGAGAGAATGGAAACAGTTTTGTTCATTTGAGTCATTACAGATCAAAGCAACTCCAGAAAGGGGGGGGGGGGGAGATGAAATCCTTAGGACTGATGTGAAAAAGCTGTCTTCATCCACCTCATGTATGAGCCTCCACATCTTAGCACAATATTAAACTATGTCCAAGCCTGCCCACTATAAAAGCCAGACGTGAAGCCACTTGACTACTTTGTACTAGTTCTTCACTGAGGCTGAACTATGCGTGTGCCCAACATGGAACCTGAACAAAAGAAGATCCAGTTGGACCCTGGATTCTGTTCAGAGATTGGCTGTAGGAGACCCATGGGTCACACAGGATTGCCCCCATGCCCTGCCCGGGGCCCCTGCTAGCCCTGTCCTCCATAAAGCCAAGCCAAGCCAATCTCTATTTGCACTAGCCATAGGCTTGGCATATAAAATACGAATGTACAGAAGATAACAAACAGAACGCACTAAGGATGAGGCAGAGGATGAGGTGGCTGGCTGGAGTCACTGGGGCGGTGGGCATGGGGTTTGGTGAACCCCGGGGGTGCTGGAGGGCAGGAGAGCCTGGCCTGCTGTGGTCCATGGGGTCGCAGAGAGTTGGGTACGACCTTGCGACTGAGCGGCAACAAGCTAAATTACCTTAAAACATCCCATGATTTATATTAGATACCAGTGCCAAAATTGTTAGATGATCCTGTACACAGTCTCTCAGAACCTGAAGAAGTTAGGGCTCTGAAACAAATGTAGATCTTATTTTAACAGTGCCAGCTAGAATTCTTGCCATTTTCATTGTTATTTGTTTTGATCTGCTAAAAAAGGCTGCATATGTAGGAACAGGTTGGTCTGAAATAGGTAACAGCAGAGGAGTAATCACCTCTGCCCTTAGATTGTTATAGAAATGGCAAAATAATAGTACATGAACTACTGCTTCAATATTGCCATTTCTGTATGGACATAAGCAATTTCCCAAAGAGATGCTTTTAACTGACCCTCAAGTACAGCTTAAAGCAATATATTGAGTCTTGCGTATGTAAAGCTCATCTGCATTTTAGAACTATTAAATTTTGCAGACACAGTGTCAATGTATCAAAGGACCTAAGTGAAAAAAAGACCATACCGTGGACATTTTTTTTTTGCAATAGCCAGATTGTTCTGTTGTTCAATATCTGAGGATGCTGCGACTTCTAGAGAACACCATGGCTTTAGATTTGTTGTTCTTAACAGCCAGGTGATCTTCATGGCCATACTTGGAGAATGCCCTCGGGAATCTTCTTAAATCCTCTTAAGTGTGGGACACCAGTCCAGCATCATCTGCGTACAAAAGGATGGAAATAGATTTTGCAGCCAACTTAGAGGCATGGAATGCTGAAGATGTTAAATTCTTAACGGTTGTCATTTATATATAGATTAAACAAGGCAGAAGCCAGCCAGCTTGCAGCCTCTTTCTGATTCCCATTGTGACAAGCACAGGCCCAGTGAATGGTCCGCCCTCAGCCAGGTGTTGTTGCACAAGCATATAATCAAGAAGTCTTTTATCTATAGTGAGGAGATTTACTTGGCCCCGGGGTCCAGTACAGGAAATTGAGTCAAATGCAGCCCTCGGATTGATAAAAGTTGCATACAATGCACCACCTGGTCTCCAGGCATATTCATCAGTTAAATAAGCTGCAGCAAAGCAGTGATCTACTGTGGATCTACCTAGTCTGAATCCTGCTTGCTCCTCAGCCAGAATAATTTTCAGTTATCCAGTCAGTTAGCTTGTTATAAAGATGCCTTGCATATAGTTTACTAATTACACATAGCAAACTAATTGGGAGGTAATTTGCTGGATTTTACGTGAGGCCTCTTTTAAATATGGAGACAACTACCACAGTATTCCAAGCTTCTGGCAGTTTCCCTGCTGAATCAATAAACATGAATAAAACCACCAGGAGAGGGCCCACCAATTAATAGTGGATTTCAGAATTTCTGGAGGTAGAAAATCAGTGTCTGACAGAGAAGGATGCCTTCTTATCCACTCTCTCCACACCATACTTAATGTTGTACATCTCTGCAGTGTCTCCCCTCATTTCCCTGTCTCCCCTTTAAAGACAAACCGTAGCAGTCTTTGCAACATTTTCTCCTAAGGGAATTGTTCTAGTCCCTTGTTCATCGTTCTAGCCCCTTTTCCTGCACTTTTTCCTGGTCTACACTGTGTCTTTTAGGTACCCCTATTGAAATAAGTGTACAAAGTATTCTAAGTGTGGGCACACACAACAAATTTGTATAAAGGCAGCGTGATACTGGCAGTTTTATTTTCAGTGCCTTTCCTAATTAGATCTAACATAGAATGAAAACGATTTCAAAAGGGCCCCACGGGTCCTGAGGTGGCAGGTCTGTTGATGACACCCAACTATTTGGGATGCTTAAAGCAAAAGGGGATGGTGAAATGCCCCAAGAGGGTGTCTTCAGCCTGCAAGTATAGCTGTGTGGGCAAGAGTAGGCCAAGACGCATGGGGGCAAGACATCCTAATTTCAATAATATGCTTAAAGGAATCTGAGCTAGTGTTGATTGACCAAGGCAAAGATTTTGGGGTTGTAGCAGAGAGCTTCACGAAAATGTTGACCCAATGTACAACTGATGTTCCTCAACCATTTATCAAAGATTGTATTTCTCCTTTTATTCTATTACTAACCCTCTTCAATATTCTTTGGTGAAGAAATTTGTCAAAAGCCTGTGGAAAGTCCAAGCAAAGAGTGATTCATGTTCACTTCTGACTACATATTTATTAGCACATGAAGAACTCTGAGGATACATGAGGCAGCCACCTTACTGAAGCTCAGCAGTCCTCACCTGGTCAATGCTTAGAAGGGAGACAACCTGGAAACAAACTAATAGCTATCCTGAGTTTCACAATGGAAAAAAGATGGGATGTTAACTATATTGACTTGCCAACATTTCTTTTTCCTTCAAGAAAGAAACAGATTGTATAATCTTCCTCTCCATTTTATCCTTACCACAACCTTGTGACAAAGGTTAGGCTAAGAGTCAGTGACTAGTCACTTGGTCTTGGAGCTCAGTGGATAAATTCATGGCCAAGTGGAGAAAAGAACCCAGTTTTCCTGAAATTCTAGCCCAACACTCTCCTCACTGCATTACACTGCCATAGCCATGCAAAAAAAAAAAAAAAAAAAATATGGAGGAAGAACAATATTGTGGAAGCAACACCGATTCTTTCCCAACATGGCTTGTCCTTCTATTTGCTATTTTCAAAGAATATCTGTAATGATGTGCATCAATTTACCAAGAGCAGAAAATAACATGAAATTTCTTTAAAAATCCTTTAAAAATGCATTACATTGCCCATTCTCTAGTCCACATTTACAAAGCAGGAGCCGCCCAGGCTTGAAAACTTGGCAAGGGGCCACATGGCTGGCTCCCAGGTGGACCTGTGCTGAGGCCCATGACCTGGAGAGACCTCCAGAGACCCTGGAGCCAAAGAACTGACAGTTTTGGAGGGGTGCCAGTTTAAAGCCATGACAATACAGTCTCTGCTCTTAAATACCACTTGCAGATTTTTGTTAGAAGATCAGCCATCTCACATTTCAGTTCTTTAATAACTCTGGGAGGAATGCCAGCTGGGCTTGCAAACTTGTTACCTTTCAACTTAGTGATATGAAGAAGAACTTCCTATCTTATCTCTGTTTGCATTTGTGCCTGAGATTTGCTTTCTGAAGATATCCATTCAGGCATTATCTGACCTTTAACTTCCACAATGAAAACAGATGAAAATACTTGATTCCGCTTCCCCAGAATCTCCTTTAGATTCTCCTTTATCTCCATTACCATTCAGCAGTTCCACTGCTTCCCTAGCTGGTTACCTGCTTCTAATATATTGATATAATGCTTTCCTGAGGTCCTTGTTTTGTGATACATTCCTCAAAATGCTTCTGATTCTTTGCTTGCATTTCCTTTGGATATGTTCATGTTTCTTTTTCTTCTCTTCATTTGGGCAAGGCTTCTATTCCCACCCACCCCACAGGACGCCTTGATATGGATTGCAACGGAGCTGCCTTCGGGAACTTGGGGCTATTTTGTTATTACTACATTGATCTTGTTTGATTTTATGTTTTCTAAAACTGTGTGTGTACATGCTATAGTGTGTGCATGTATGTGCATGTGTGTATGTATACACAGTTTAATGTATTAACATTGACATGGGGTTGGATGTATTCCACACAGACTTTATAATCATGCGATTCCTTCTCATCATCCTTTTCTCTTACTCATACTTCTTAACATGCATTAATGGAGTCAGGGAAACATTCTCTACAAGTTTAGGCAGGAAAAAAGGTATAGAAAAGCCATTGGCTTTTCCCTTCTATCCAAAGTCTCAGGATTGTGCCTATAATTGCTTATATAGCTTGGGATCCAAAGAATTGTAACATGAGCAAAAAAACAAAACAAAACAAAAAAAAACAGCTTTTGAAAGAGAAAGGGGCAAAATAGCATATGATTTTCCAAACCTTTATCCAAACTGTCAGCTACAATCTATTTAGATCCATGTGGCTGTTTCTTCTTTGGTTCCTCCCCTTGCCACAAGAGACAG
Source organism: Varanus komodoensis (assembly GCF_004798865.1). NCBI lineage: Eukaryota > Metazoa > Chordata > Lepidosauria > Squamata > Varanidae > Varanus > Varanus komodoensis. The sequence goes on from NW_025336599.1 coordinate 1,765,866, forward strand.
AAACAGTCTAATAGGTTTCAATTCCTGGAACACATCATCTGAATAATCCTACCTTGTCCTCAATAGCTACCGTTTAATGATATCCCCACTCATTTTGCATCACTTAGGGCCAAACTTGGCATTTTTCATCAGACATCAATTGCTAATAACTGAAGTTATTAACTGAATAGCAACAAATTATGGCTGTCATCCTCGTCTATAAGACCAACGGAAAGGGAAATAGTGGTAGTATATAAAAATGTAAACCAAATGTGTACATTCATCCAATAAAAAAATATGGAGAGCATTTTTGTTAACACACTTGATTCCATGCATTTTAAGTAACTGACTTTACTTGGAGTCTGTATTGACACAGGGTATGTCCATTAAAACTTTAAATTGGAGACTGAGCAATTTTAATATTAATGGAGCCTTTATGAGAGTTTAAAAATGAAGTCACAGAATCCTTCTGTTTTGATGCATGAGGGTTAATAACTGTAAACTGCTTTGCAAAGAAGAGACAAATCTAAATTATCTCAACACTTTTTGCAAGATGTTTTCTTACTTTTACAAAAAGCAAAAACCCACACAGCATGATACTCGACCTTCTAAGCAACATGCTAGAAATGAGAACTCCAAAACAAAGAGCTGCATTCCAAGGCACTGCAATTGGGTACCAAGCCTGTTTTTCACTCTCTCATGTAGCCTGGCCTCCGGAGGAATTCTGTGGATTTTCTACAGTATTCAGCTCCTTCCTTACATGTGGGCACGGAATGAAATGGTATTCATCAGTGCCTAGGTTGATGAATGCAGTGCCAAGGCTACATCTTTTGGAAAAGTACACTGGGCCCTCCATCAATGACATACTCAAGGAGCTATTCAGCCCTGCTCCGACAACTGTACCCTTCCCAGAAAGCCAGCCCTACACTGCCCCAGCAACTAAAGCGGAAGCACAAGAAGAGTCTCAGTGAAGAATGAAGCAACCCGGAGACCTGGAAAAAGGCTTCCTCAAAAGTAGGGATAGGCACGTGTGAGTCTTTGCAACTGCTGACATTATCTGTAGCTTTAAATTATATATAAAATTCTCTGTGCCTCATTTCCCATCTTTGATTGACTACAACAAATGAGCAAGTAAGAGTGCAAACAGGAAAAGCACTTTAAAAGAGAATGCAGTGAAATGTACGAATTTCCTCTGCAAAGAGCATGAAATGCATCCATGCATGTTTTAAAGTGAGCATTTAAAAAAGAAATCAGTTTGTAAACGTTCAGATATTTGAGAACGTTTTCATGCTCCTGCTGGGGTTCACCAATGGGGACAGGACGTGCTTAGAGGTGGCTTAGAGGTGTGCTTCCGGTGACTGGGAAGTCGTGGTCCTCTCAGCTGCCTGCTGCCCTGCTGGTTTCTGGAACTACACCAGCCTCTCCATCCCCACTTATTTTACAGCCTGCTATTTGCAGAAATAATGCACATGTTTTGGGGGAAAATGCACAGAAATGTGCACACTGAAACACTAAATAGGCTTTTGGGTGGCCACGAATGCACACACATGGACATGCATGCAGTGAGGAAAAAACCCACCCAAAAAAAGTGTAGAAAATGCACTTTTTTTTGAACGTACAGGAACATCATACAAATTCTCACACATTTAAAAATACTATCTAATGTAGAAACAGGATGAAACAAACTTGATATGGGGGTGGGGAGAATATAACCCAAGTGAACCTGAGTTTGACAGGTTCTTCCACCCGTATTTCTAGCACTATCTACATTTTTAATTTTAAGCATTAATGGTGCCAATCACAGCACTGCCTCAGTAGGAATCTGAGTTTCCCCACTAAGTTGCATGTCTTTCAAGAGGTGTGTGAATTGCATCCTTAGAAAAACTCTCACAAATCAGTGAAATGTAAAAATGCCCTGCCTTGGCTAGCTCACCCCTGAACTTCATTTTATGTTTCATAGAACATAGAAACAGAGCAAGTCAGAAAGGACTTCCTGAGGCCATCTAGGCTGACCCCTGGCTCTAGTCAGTGCCACTCACAACCTACCTACCATGTCCACGTCTAGCCTATCCTTGAACAATGTTTCAGTTCAGGCTTAGAGTTTTGATTAATTTAATAAGTAGAATAAGAAACGGAGATAGACTAAACTGCTTGTTAACCCTTGACCGTTTTAAATGTATGGTACTGCATATTAAGTGTTTACATGTTTAGACTGTTTTTGTATGTAACTTATGTGAACAACAAAACCCCTAATATTGAACTTTAAATGTGCATGTGTTCCAAAAAGGAACACACATTGATTTTATGTAGTGCACAAGTATGCTTATCTTTAATATAGTAATCAATTAAAACAAGATAATTTATCAGCTAAAATTAGTTGGTTGACAGCCTTCTATTTGCAACAACACAGCAATGTGAACTTGCATCACTTTCCACTTTACATAACATTGGAATAGACAGGAGGGAGGTATCCTGTAGTTCTCCCACTAAAAGGCAGAGAGAACACAGCTGTTTCCGGAATCAAATGGACAGCCATTTTTAATGCCCGAAGGCAGTTTGTCCACATGCATTCCTCCTGAAATCTGAATGATAGTAAATGAAACTTCATTTTTGGTTTTGAGCACTGTAGTCATCCAAGGGAAATAAGACACCTAGAATAACAGCACAGAAGGAAGACAGAAGATGCGGGAAAAAAGAAAGAAAGCAGGAAAGGTGTCAACAACAAGAGCCACAGGCCAAATGAAGCATGGATACACTCACATTATAGCATAGCAGACACTTGAGGAGAAACTTCCCTCAGTTGCCACTGTATAGTCCTCTCTCCATGCTGGCACTTACCTATCTTGAGGTCAGCCTCACTTTACCTTCTTATCATGCTGATGAAGTTGATAAAACCAGTTTTACTGAGAGTGTGATCCGAAGCACACAGGGAAAGGCAAGAGGTCGCACAGCTTCCAGGGCTGGCCTGCCAACCATGCTGGCTGGGGAATGTTGAGAGCTGTATGACTTTGCTCTGTGTAAGCCTGCACAGGACTGTGTCCCAAGTCTTCTTAGCTAAGGGAGGCAGGAAACCCTCAGATCAGTTCCATTAAGCAAAGTTAAAGATACAAGCTGAAAACATGCCTCTGTGGAGCGGGGCCTGTTCAAGATAAGCCACCCCTGCTTATCAGGTTTGTAGAAAGGAAGGACTTTCAATTTGTTAGCTTCCCTGTGTGAATTTGGTGGCTTACGGTAAGTTCAGAGGTGCATCTCTGTAACCCACTGTGTGTAAGTAAAGTACGACCAGTGCCCCGGATCAGAGATTCAGCATTTATCTGACATGATCAACTGGTTTATTGTCACTGCATCTAAACAGTAATATCGTCTTCATGCAGAAAAAACAAACTTGAAGACATAGTCACATTAGATTATGTCACCTGAAAGTGATCAATAACCAAGAAATATATAGATGGTTTAGGAATGGTCTCAGGATGGTACCGAGTTGTGATAAAGCATGCAAAAATAACTTGCACCATCATCCTAGCCTCCTCTCTCTTTCCAGTCTAGATGTTTCCTGGGCATTTCTGACTACTTCAAAGCGACTGGCAAGAATCACACCTGCCCAAATCCGTGCCACTGCCTCCCACGTATTTGCCGCTATATTCAGGTTATTCACATGCCAGGAAGCAAGCCGTGTACATCCATCCATCCTAGCTGTGCGGTCAGATCAAATCCAGCATGTCTGAGAGGAGGGAGCTGCTAACCAGTGTCAGACTGTTCCGTACGGTGGCATCTTTTTACTGTATATAATTCCCTCCCTGGGAAATTCCCCTGATAGTGACTTGAATTCTTCTTTTACACCATCATTATCATCTCAGATTTTTAAATGCACTTAACAAAATGCAATGTGTTGAAGGGGGATCATTCCTCAGGCGGAATCCATAAGTGCTGTTACCAAAATTACTTTTTCCATGTCTGTCATGTCAATTCCAGTGAGCGCAAGCATAGGAAGAGCTTAACTTACCTGATTTTATGTGGAGCCAAGCCCAACTTGCTGCCTTCCAGGTCCAGCACAAGGTTTTTTTTATTGTGGAAGGAATAAAGGCTGCACAAGCTTACAAAACAGGAGCACATTTTAATGACAGTCTTCAAATTGCAGCCTTTTGTACTTGAAGGTATTGACTACACAGCTCACCGCCAACTGACAGTGACATTGATGTCACAGCACAAAAGACACATGCTTCCATGAGAACACAATCCTTTTAGGAGCCATTAACTCCTGCTCATCTCCTCCCATCAGTGTTGAATTAGCAGTAGCAATAATGATAATAATTCAGTTCTCGAACCTGAATGCAAGCCAGTGTGTTTATTCCTTCCAGTTTTTGCTTTAAAGTACGCTAAGAAATTCTAGAATTTGCAATCATATTAAAAATGTAAGTGTTGTGCAGCACTATGTTGAAAGCTTTCAAGAATCTTATTTCAATATATGGAGAAAAGTGCATAAGTATAGAAACATGCACAGAAATGCACTTTTTCCCTGTTTGATATGTGCCATTTCCTAATCAGGAGGAGACAAAGAGAGAGGGGGAGAGATTGAAGATGACATTAAGAGCAGAGGTGATATTGCTGAAGGTGATATTGTTGGAGAACTTGGGTTCTCCGGCTGGTTTGCCTGCCAGAAACAAGCCTTAGGGCAGAATCTTATGACCTACCAAGACTGCTTGAGGAGCCATGGGATTATTTGCCCCCTGTCCCCATCCCTGAGTCTCTGCAGTGTCAGAGCTCAGACTATGAAGGCAAGTCCAAAGCCAGCCTGGGTAAAGCCACAGATGAGCCTTGGAGAGGAAGAGGGAGTGCCCAGGGGCAGTGAGCGGGGAAGGCTAAGCCTGCAGGCTCACACCACATCCAAATGCTCCCCAGCCACCTTCTCTCCCTGTCCATGGCACTTCCATATGCTCAAACGTACAGACCCTCCCAACGCACAGGCACCCAAAAGATGTGTCTGGAAGGTAATCACCCCACAGTCCTGGTAAAGCATCCTTCCCCTGCAAGAAAGCCACCTCTGTAGGAAAACCCATCTCTATTTAAGAAGCATTAGAAGGTTTCAGTTGATGGCTAAGATTTGGTTTCACGAAGAAATTGCATGCTGTCCTGTCTCTGCACTCTCGAGCTGATGTGCAAGGTGTTGCCCCAAAGCTGTGCCAGAACCCAAGCAGCCTCATCCTTCCAGTCGAGCATCTTCACCTGCGCTCGCCTGTATCCACCCAATATTTTATCAGTTAACTGGTTTTATCCTTGTTATTATCATTTGTCGGATGCAGTGTGTTGTTTGTTGTATATGGTTGCTTTGTTTTTTGGTTTTTGTAAGCCTCCCAGAGACTTTTAGTATTGCAACGGCATATAACAACTTTAAATAAATAAATATGCACCAGTATTAGGCTAATTCAGTAACACAGCCACTCACGGCCTCAAGAATGAAGGAAGGGCATGATAGAGCTTATGTTTTCCCCCCGGCAGTTTCTCAGAGCAAAGGCCTGGGCAGCATTGGCCACTGCCTCCGACTGTGAGAATCCAAAAGACAGAAATGGGGGAAGCACCATCGCTGCATAATGGGGGTGCCATGCTTGTTCATCCTAGTTTTGCCATCTTTGATTCTAAAGATGCATCCTTCTCTTTTTCCATTTTTTAAAGCCTCAAATCTGAAAAGCTTTACAAACCCCACTATATTAGTTTGCCTCACCTTTGTCAGGCTTTGTATACTCCAAAGGGATTAATACACCTAAAAAATGCAACATATTTTAACACCCCCCTCCACACAGAAGCTAAAGTCCATGGTTGGTTACTCCACTGTACTCACGTTATATGCAAACATGAAACAACAATCCAGAATAAAGCCTAAGATAAAATCACCAGCAAAGAATAAAGCCACTTTAGCACATAAAACCAAACTAAAAGCAGCAGTTGAAAATTATTTGTTAATCATTGGACCCTAAGGAGACCTTCCAAGGACTCTGAGTGAGGTGGGGAGCTACTAAGAAGAGGGTCCTGTGTCTTGTTGCTTCACAGTTGTAAATGAAACTTTCCATAGAGGCATACCTGCTGCCCAGGCTGCAGCCCTTTCCATGCCAGGTGAAGACCTGATTTTCTCAGATCTTTCAGTTTGTTATTGTTTAAACCTGTTTCCAAATTTAAATCTTGGCACAATTGCTGCCTTTTATGTTGGCTTTTTTCATTTTGTGTTTATACTATTTAACTTTTATGTTGGATCATATTGCATTTTATGTTTTTTTAATCAGTCTGAACTGCCCTAGAGATCTTTGACAATTGGATGGTATCAAAAACGTAATAAGTAAAGTGATTCAAATATCAACAGGATGGAGGTAAGGAAGCAGCAGATGTGTATATGCAGTAGAAACCATCATGCTGATCGCAATAAAGATAAGCATGACAAACAATGAGATATCTCCGCACAAAAGCCACAACTAGTGGTACATGCTGAAAACTTGAAAACCCAAATGGGTTTCATTTCTTGACAAATTAATTAGGTAAGGAGTAGCTTTGTCATGTCTGAATTAACTGTACACTTGCTTTTAAGTGACTGCCTGCTAACAGCCAGACCAGTATGGTCCACCTGGAACCAGATGTTTCTCCTAGTCCTTTTTCTAAAGAAACCAGTAGCCATGGATTGTCAGACAGGAAATCTCTAGACATTTTGACTTCAGCTCCTGGAAACCCTTTCCAAAATGACTAGTGGTCAGAAGTGGAGGAAGCTGGAGCTGAAACTTCTGAAGAACGACTTTTTGCCAACCTCTGCAACAGCCATACGGATCGGTAGGAACAGCCCAGGCCCTCCAAGTGCCAACTTGCCTTAACATGCAATTCACAGAAACACAGAAACAGAGCGAGTCAGAAGGGGCCTCCTGGGCCATCTAGTCTGACCCGGGCCAGCCAACTCTGCTTATGACATGCTCACCATGTGCAGGCCAGCCTATCCTTGAACACTCTCCTTGTGGCTTCAACCACCTCCCGTTCCATACCCTTGGGGTCCTAACCGTCAAGAAGTACTTCCTGGCATTCACCCTGAATCTTGGTTCTCTGAGCTTCGCTCCATTGGAGCACGTCCTGCTCTCCACTGAAAAAGGTCATGACCCACCTCTGTGTGGCACCCCCTCACGTACCTATATGTCACCAACAGAGCCCCTTGGGTCTTTTCAGCCTTGAGAAGGGGAGACTCAATTTCCAGTTCAGTGGCTCCCCACAGGGCAAATGATACCTAGTTCAAGACCTAGCATCTACTGACAATAGATACCTTTCTGACACAAGGAAAGCATATGAAATAGAAAATTAGCATGCGTCGAAGACTACAGCTCTTATTATAAGGCTGGCACTAATTTACTGTTTCCTTTCTCTAGTCCCTATCACAGTAACAGTTGGTATATCATAAGCAGAGCCGGCTGGAGCCGAGGGGTCAGACTAGATGGCCCAAAGGGCACCTTCAGACTCACTCTGTTTCTATGCAACAGACCAGAATCAAAGCAGGCACAGGATAAGAGAGGATTCCTTCACTCACAGTTGTGCCAGTCACAAGAAACTGTGATGGCACAAGAAAACAGTGGGGGAACCCGCCCTGGCTATGGAACGTGTTCCCCGGGGCAGTCTACCCATATCCTTCTTTGTTTGCATTCCAGATGCAGCCAAGGCAGCACAGTTCCAGCAGCTTTCCAGGAGTTACTGACAGCTGGGCTACATTGCCTTGGTTTACTGTGTTTCCTTTACAGCAACGTTCCTCATCATCGTCTTGCATTTTGACTGACATTAATTTCATTAGCCTTAAATTATAGTTCACGGGAAGATAGGTATGTTGAAATAATGGACAGCTTGTTTAAAATGCTCCTTCTCTTGAGTGCTTTGCTGATTCATCAATTAAAGTTTTAGTTGGTTGACCTTCAACTTAAACCATGCGAACTCCCAGTTTGGCTGAGTAGAGGTAAAGTGGGAACTCCAAGATAGCCAGTGCAGTGCCACAAGCTTTTCTCCTCTGCTCTCTGCACTTCGTTCCAATTAGCCACCCTCCCTGGACAAGCTCGTGTGTTCCCTTTCGCGATGACGGGAGTGTCATCACCTTGCCAGCCACAGAGAGAGTCTTGAAAACTGGCTTCTCATTGACAACACTTGTCAGCCACCAATTCACCGAAGCCATGAGAGAAATAATTTAACTGCCATCTCAAACAGGGCAACACACCTTTCAGGGCTGGAAAGCCTCGACCTGGCAACTGGCTGCCAGGAAGGAGGGCCGGTTCTTCTTTATGGAAAGGAAGCTCCAGCAAGACTCGGTGAAAGCAAGGCACTATCCAGTGGGGCCACTCATGACCCTTTGGACTTGGAGGACAGCCAGCGTCCTGTCAAGTACAGGGGCCAGGACTGCACCTAAACTTCTCCAGCCCCGCAGAGGGTACAGACAGCCAGTTCTGGAACTGTGCTGTTTGCCCTGCTTGTCGGGAGGAGGGCGAGGCCTCTCCCAGGATTGCAACTTCAGGACCACAGCAAGCTTGGAAAGGAGTGCACTGGCCGTGAGGATGGAAAGAGTGTTCCATGGGTGGAGTCCCACCTCTGACTTTATAAGCACTCTATGTCCAGCTGGACAGTGTTGAACATCCATGGCATGGGGCCCTGTGAGGTCAGTTCCTCTTCCTCTATCTGTAATGACCAATGGATACCATACACTTTTGCTGCACTACACATAATAAGGTAAGACTCATTTTCACAAGAACAGCTGGAGCTGATTTATACTAGATCTAGAAACTGACATGGTTTGTTTGTTTTCTACTCTGGCCAGCAGCTGTTCTCTAGAGTCAAATGACAGAATATGTATTTAGTGTTTATTTATACATGTATTTATAGGCTGCCTATAGCTGCAGAGGCCTTCCTAGGAAGCTTATAGTAGAATATTTCACATCACCTCTGATGTGGTCCCATTTTAGTTACAGAACCTGAGACTTTCTGCATAAAACCATGTAGTCCATCCCCAAATAATGAATCTTCTGCAGTTAACCTTTAAGTTCATAACTGGTCTCTCTTCCTCGCAGTGACTGAATTTAGGCAAAATGCCTTTGAGGAGGAGATGATGTGATAGTATGTATGATAAGTACATGGGCTTGTTTGGTGGCAGGTGTTCCTTAAATATTGTAATGCAATGGAGACAGATGCTCAATTGTGCAAAATCAAAGTCTAGAAAAAGCAGGACATAAGAGTTTAAGAAAGAACTGATTTCAGACTTAGGAATACAGACAATCGGCTATAGGTACCCAGTTATTTGAGCATGCATGTTATGAGAAACCCACCTGGATGAAGGACCTGACAGAGAAGGGCTCTGGCAGGCCAGTCTTTCACAGAAATGGATGGGGTTAACTATCATCAGGGTCCAGGCCATGCAAACAAGGCAGAAGTGCTGGGACTAGACAACAAGACTCATGGCAATACAGAGTTCACACACTGTCAGAACTCAAAAAACAAGTTCAAGCCATCTTCACAAAAGAAAGCCAAGGTTAGGAGCCAAGAATACATTGTAGACCACAGCAAGAGCAAAGTCATAACAGGTAAGAGGTTAATAACCAAGTAAACAACAGAACAAGGAACAAGTACCTTCAGACAGGGGAGCCATGCAGGATTCAGGAGCAACAAGGCTTGGCCGGCAAGGTGAGCCTGCTACTTCTGAGACAGCTTCTGGAGGGGAAAACCACTTCTCAAATGGTTCTTCCCCTAGGGTGGCCAGGTGGTGGCTCATCAAGGCCATATCAGCTGCAGCTGGAACAGGAACTAAGCCTGCAGCTACCAGGGTCATCATACTTGTGCTAGACCAGCTGATGCAGCTCTGGGGCTGCCCAAATCAGTGAGAATGGGCACCAAGATTTAAGAAAGATTCAAAAAATTGGAAAGGGTCCAGAGGAGGGCAATAAAAATGACCCAGGGTTTGGAAACCCTGCCCTGTCAGGAGAGACTGAAAGAATTGGGCATGTTCAGCCTTGGGAAGAGAGGACTGAGGGGGGACATGCTATCCCTCCATAAGTACCTCAAAGGCTGCCACAAAGAGGAAGGTCAAGATCTCTTCTTTCTGATGCCAGAATGTAGGACAGGGGAATAATCAAGTCAAGTTGTGAGATTCAGGCTAGATATCAGGAAAAGCTTCTTCACTGCCAGAGCAACAGTGGAACCAGCTGCCTAGAGAGGTGGTGGGCTCTCCCACACTGGAGACATTCAAGGCTAAATTGGACAGCCATCTGGGTGGGATGGTGTAACCTGGTTTCCTGCCACAGCAGGGGGTTGGGCTCGATGGGCTTCATGGCCCCTTCCAACTCTACTATTCTATAATCCTATGAATGTAACAGAAGTGGAGACAATGAATTTGTCAGAAGTGGAGACAATGAACTTAAGTCCTAAGTAGGAAGGACAGCACACAAAGAAGGAGATTATTCATTTGCTTGTTTATTTTTAATGGAGGAAAAGGTACAGGAAGCAGAACTCTGGAGAAGAAGAGACCAAAGATCTAAGAATGCGCGAATCAGTAAATCTCAAGGTGACAGAGGTTCTCCAGATTCAGTCTCATTCCAACTTGTCTCTATATCAGATTGTAAGCGTGAGGTTTGGGGAGTGGCTCAACAAAAACTCTACATCTTTTCCAAATCAGTGCATCAACGGTTATTTTTTAACAAAATACATGCATTTTTCCTCAATGGGTTAACACCAATCTACCATCAATTAGGATGGAATGACTCGGGAATGTTCTTGCTGCTCAGACAGGTTTAGACTCTCTGTTGAAATGTTAGGCTCTTTTCACTATGCTCTACCTTGCATCTTTTTATGACTTCTTGTGAGCTGCTCGGAGAACTTTGGCTATTGGGTGGTATTGTTGTTATTGTTAGTTGTGAAGTTGTGTCCAACCCATCACGACCGCATGGACAACATTCTTCCAGGCCTTCCCGTCCTCCACCATCCCCCGGAGTCCACCGAAGTTCACACCAACTGCTTCAGTGACTCCATCTACCCACCTCATCCTCTGCTGTCTCCTTCTTCTTTTGTCATCTATTGTTCCCAGCATTAGACTCTTCTCCAGGGAGTCTTTCCTTCTCATTAGGTGGCCAAAGTGTTTGAGTTTCATCTTCAGTATCTGGCCTTCTGAAGAGCAGTCAGGGTTGATCTCCTCTAGGACTGACTGGTTTGATCGCCTTGCAGAGCAAGGGACTCGCAGGAGTCTCCTCCAGCACCACAATTCAAAGGCCTCCATCCTTTTGTGCTCAGCCTTCCTTACGGTCCAGCTTTCACAGCCATACATTGCAACTGGGAAAACCATAGCCTTGATTATACGCACTTTTGTTGGCAGGGTGATGTCTCTGCTTTTTAGTATGCTGTCTAGATTTGCCATAGCTTTCCTCCAAAGGAGCAAGCGTCTTTTAATTTCTTGGCTGCAGTCCCCATCTGCTGTGATCTTGGAGCCCAGGAAAATAAAATCTGTCACTACCTCCATTTCTTCCCCATCTATTTGCCAGGAAGTGAGAGGACTGGATGCCATGATCTTAGTTTTCTTAATGTTGAGTTTCAATTGGGTGGTATAGCAAAGGTTTTATTATCATCAATATGTATTCTGCCATAGTACACATTTCCATTTGCATTTTTCAGGCATATGTTTGTTCATAAATCACACTGCAAGCTCAGAAATGGACAGACTTGGGTCTGTGCTCCCTTCTAGGTCATGTGAGCTGAGTAAATTCCCTGCCAAGAGCCACTGGTGCTTAGATCAGAAGAGCTGCACTAAAACAATGGGTGGGGGGAGCATTGGTTGTCAGGAAAGGACAGCTCATCAACCTTTGGGGAAGAGGAGGCAGGGCCCAAGTTTTCAACTACTAGATGCAGCACCAATTCTTCGAAGGCTGAGAATGTATAGAAGCTCAAATCACTGGGGACTACAAAGACATGGAGCTGGGGTGAAGTAACAACTGGACTAGATATTGAAATCTGGCAAACGAAATTGCAAACACTGCAGCATAGTGCAAAGACCTGAACTAGAAGGTTTGTTCCTACAGTGCATCACAGAGCTCCTGCCAGGTAATCCACACACTTTTTTTTCTTTCTTACTTGCCATTACAACACTCAGTAACGGGCATAATAATTATGAAAGCAAATTGGGCAAATGCCCTGGCAAATGCCAAATTATCTTTAGTATCAACTTTGATCTGCCAGAGGTTTAAAACCAGAGCACGATCCTCAATTTGCAAAGGAAGCCCTATCAGTCTTCCTCTTCTTTAAAGTGACTGTGGATAAATACATGTACTCCAAAGGAGAAAAATTCATAATCCAGGTGAGCAGGATCAATGGCTTACTTTAAAAAAGAAAGACTTGGTGGCATTAAAGTTTCATCAGTTTTTCTGTAATGGTTCAGTTTTGCCCAAGTCTCTAAACTACAGCCATGTGTGTCCTAACATTCTGCTTGCTTGCTAGTTGTGCAGTCGCGTCCGACCCATCGCGACCCCATGGACAACATTCCCCCAGGCCTTCCTGTCCTCCACCGTCCTCCGGAGTCCACTCAAGTTCACACGACTGCCACAGTGACTCCATCCAGCCACCTCCTCCTCTGCCGTCCCCTTCTTCTTTTGCGTTCTGCACAACACTCCGCACAATCATATAAAAAACACAATTCAAATTCCTCTCTTTTCCATGCATTTAACTAAATTAATGCAAAGTTTGCATTTTAACTGAAGTGCTGATATGGAGGGATAGGAAACATGAAGATGGAACACTGAAAAAAGGAGCAGTGCTTTTAAAAATGGACATGTTCATATAAAATAATGACAATTCAAGTTCACTGATGCTGTTCAATCTTTTCAGCAATGACATGGAAGAGGGGTGACCAGTCTGCTGATCAAATTTGCAAAAAATACTAAAATGGGGGCAGCAGCCACAATTGAGGAACAGGAACTCCAGATCGAAAAAGGATCTGGACAGACTATGGAAGTGGACAGGAGACAATAGGATGGCGTTCAATGTGGATAAGTGCAAGGTCTTGCACTTGGGGCATAGGAATAGGTGCCATAAGTACAGGTTAGGGGACAAGTGGCTGGAGAGCAGTGCTTGTGAAAGGGACCTCGGGGTGTCGGTTGACTGCAGGCTGAACATGAGTCAGCAGTGTGATGCGGTGGTCAAGAGGGGGAACGCCATCCTTGGTTGCATAGCCAGAAGTGTGGCTTCTAGATCGAGAGAGGTATTACTACCACTCCATGCGACTCTGGTGTGCCTGCAACTGGAGTATTGTGCTCAATTTTGGGCCCCTCATTACAGGAAGGATATAGCCAGGTTAGAGTCAGTGCAGCGTAGGGCCACAAAGTTGGTGGCCAGTTTGCAGGGGATGCCATATGAGGCCAGACTGAGGGTACTGGGTCTTTTCAGCCTGGAGAAGAGGAGACTCCAAAGGAATCTGTTGGCGACATATAGGTACGTGAGGGGATGTCACATGGAGGTGGGTATAGACCTGTTTTCCCCTGAGAAGGGGGGCAGCACACATTCCAATGAAACAAAGCTGTTCAATATTTATTTATTTATTTAAAACATTTCTATGCCGCCCCATCGCAATAAAGCCTCGGGGCGGCTCACAAAACATCAATAAATAAACCATACAATGAAACCCCAATACAATAAAACCCCAGTGCCATAAAACCTTAATAAAACCTCAGTGCATTCTTGGCTAATTTTTTTTTAAAAAAGCTAGTTAAATAAATAAATTAACAATTAAAATAAGTTTTAAATAAAAAGGTCTTAGCCTGGCACCGAAAAACAAATAACAACGGCGCCAGGCGGACCTCTCTGGGGAGCGCATTCCATAAACGGGGCGCCACCGCAGAGAAAGCCCTCCTCCGGGTACTCACCCTCCTGATGTCATTCACAGATGGTTCCTGGAGAAGGGCATCTGCTGCTGACCTCAAGGGGCGGGAGGGCATATATGGGAGCAAGCGTTCCTTCAAGTATCCAGGTCCCAAGCCGTTTAGGGCTTTATAGGTCATAACCAACACCTTGAATCGGGCCTGGACTTCAATCGGGAGCCAGTGGAGCTGACAGAGAACTGGGGTTATATGAGAACAATGCCCAGTCCCCGTCAGCAACCTGGCAGCTCTATTCTGCACCAATTGAAGTATCCGGACCATCTTCAAGGGTAGCCCCACGTAGAGCGCGTTACAGAAATCTAATCAGGAAGTTACTAGCGCGTGTGTCAATTTTGATGCCAGAAAGTACATCCTGACCTTTAGTACCCCATGGGTATAGAATGGGCTTTCATAGGAGGTGGTTGATGCCCCATTGGTGAGGGTGTTTGAGGATAGGCTGGACATGCACATGGTGGGCATGTCATGAGTAGAGCTGGGGTATAGACTAGATGGCCCTGGAGGCACCTTCTGATTCACTCTGTTTCTATAAGAATCTCAATTTCTTATCCTTAATATTATGGAAATGTCTGGGGAATGCGCAGAACACAGATCTGAGTATTAATTTTAGGGGCTCATGTTTCTACTCCCTGTTAAGCTCCCCCCACACCATTTCAGTGACCAATAGAAACACGGCCCTCATAAGTGCACTGCTGACCCACGGAAGGCGAGCACTGCCAGGGGACCCCTCCACCTATGCAGGCCGGCCTCTCACGCATGCGCTGCCTGGCAATCGTACACTGCCACTCTTGGCAACTGGACATAAGAACCAATCAAATTTCCCCACACACCCCCTTCCGTCGCCATGTTTTGAGTGCCAGGCAACACTCAGCAGGCACCGACCGTCTACACGAGAGGTGTTAGCTTCCCCTCCAGGAATCGCCTGCTCCCTTACTGCTACGCGGCTCCCACTGGCGTGCCTCTCTTGTCACATTCTCTTTTCAATGTACTTTAGAGCAGCACCATCAGCAGTTTACTTTTTTACAGTCCGAAACTGTTGATTAATCATAGCATTTGCTTCTGCACATAATTATCTGGGGTGAGGGGAGAAGAGCACTGACTGTGATTTATATTTTATGATCCATAATAGGAACTGTTACTTCTTTGTCACTTAAAATATTTAGGGCAAAATCAAAATCAATAGCTGCACCATAAGGATAATAAATCATGTCATTTAAGTGCACTGTGTGTCCAGTAACTTTCCCTGATTTCTGCAGGTCGTCCCCTCCTTTTTCGGGCCTCTTCTCCAGCCTCACCTTCATAACAAACCGTCACCTAAGTGCTTTCTCAAGAAACAAGGATGAGCAGAAGCAAAACCTACCAGGTAAGCACCTGGATTTTCATTTTGCTTTGTGAGTGGCAGACTGGAGGCCTCTCAGCGCCTCACATTTAAAAAGCATTCTGCAAGGGGGAAAGTTCACTGATACAGGGAGGGTAAACTCATCCCTCTTACAGATGGATTTAGCTGCAGGTTCCCTTTTATTCTATCAAATCTGCAAAGTATTTCAAACATCTTGTCCCTCTGCTCACTGCGATCATGTCTCACATTTGTTTTGCCTTTTTTCTTTTCTTTTTCTTCTTTGGTATTGTAACAGGGATGTCGCTGACTTGTTTCACGTGAAGACTGTCTTCACCGTCTTGAACAACTCGGCATCGGTGGCCAGACCTAGAACTAAGTGGGGCCAACCATCCTCCACCGAGCAGTGCGATTTGGACTGATCTTGGGTCTTGCCAGGATGTGCCTCTGGGTACTCCAAGCTCCCCTTGGGAATGAGTCAAGGAGATGAGGATGTTTTCACCAGAGCTGCATGGTGGCAGCTGCTGAGCTTGCGGGGCGCAGCCTGGACAGCCACGTCTCTCCCAATTGCCTCTGTCAACTGCAGTTTCTCACAGGTTTTTGCATCTCAGAGTCAGTCTGGAAACGTCCTGCAAACAGCAAGGCCACCAAATGTGTCAGGAGCTTGGTTATGCATTATGCATTTCCCACAGTGCCCCGGACACCGTAGCATCATTTGGGGCACTGCTGAGGGGGAGGGAGGCAAAACAGTAGAGCATATTCAGAGAACATTCTGCCAAGTGGCCGTTTCCCAAGGGCATTTAGGAGAGAGGGGGGCTATGAACTTCCTGGGTGAAACTGTGGCTTGGCTCAGCTTGAAATGTTTCCCCAGCCATTTCTATTTCTGGCTCAGGGTTTTTTGCTGCACGAAGCAGAGTTCAAATACTTCACCATGGCCACTACTTTGAAAAGTTTTGAATCTTCATCTATTCCTGCTGCATAGCAGGGGCGAATTATAGTTCCAGATTCAGAACAGAAAGAGAAAAAAATGAAATACTTGGGGTGGGAAAGAAGAGTTTCCTCTGGTTTCAAAAAGAAGCACAGCAGATTCACTAGGAAAGCCTTTCTGGGGAGCTGGAGTACCATGACAGAATAATGGTTATATGAGCTGGGGACCTAGAAGCCACTACCTGAAGCTTGCTTGGGTCAGGAGTACAACCACGTGCTCTCACACAAGCCACGATGCCCCAAAACTTTAGTGCCCCAATATGGGGGTACTATCCTAGAGGGCTCTGGCAAGATAGAGGCAGTTGGATATTCACATACTTTATATTTTGGCTGAGTGTGATTGAGACATCACTCATATATGATGCACTCAAGCATGCTCAGGCCTACATCGTTGTTTGTCGGGGATGCGCCGTCAAATCATGGCATCATCCAACTTGTGAATGGAAGCCCTCCAAAATCTCCTCTCGATGACATCTCTGCTTAACTGTTCAAAGTGCTGTGGCTTCCTTTATGGAACACATCCAGTCCGTATGAGCAAGCTGTCCCAAGGCTATAAGCGATGGGATGGCATACAAAAATTCTAAATAAATAAATACATGAAATATGTGGTCTTTTCTTCCTCACTGGCTAAGTTCCACCTCCTTTACCAAGGGTGGCATGGCTGCTTGCAGCAGTCGCTGAGAAGCTTGCACAGGCAGAAGTCTTGCACCCATCCTTCATGAGGATGCAGGCAGTTGCTTTGCCACCATGTGTCTGGAGTGTTGGACGAGATGGACCTTTGGTCTGGACCAGCATGGCTTTTCTTAGGTTCTTTTGACTTAGACTTTTCTAGCAAGATGGTCCTCTCCAGGGAGCCTTTTCCTCTCAGCAGCCTCAGTTTTGTCATATTTGCTTCTAGGGATAGCTCTGACTTGATCTGATTCAAGACCCTGTCCAGGGTGTTCACAAAGGACCACATCATTAAATGTTCATCAGGGTGTTCATCAAAGGACCACATCACATAAGTCCCTCCAGTAGCAACCTAGAGCAATCCATGCTTAGTGATGGACTTGTGCTTAGTGACATCCAGGATAAACACAGTGCTGGGAAAAATCAGAGCAAGGGGCTCCGGGAGCTCTCAGCTTTCTCTCACTCTTTTTTCTTTCTTTTTACAATACAGGGAGGGGCACCCAGTGAGTCTGAACACACTGAGGGGCCAGTTTAGGAAGCTGGCTCCTCCTGAAACCTCTCTACCACCCCATAAGGCCTGGGAACCTGTCAGAATCTACTCTTCTAGCACCTGCAGACTTGCCCTCATGCCAAGCTAAGAGGAAGTCCACAAATGGTTGCAGACCCCTGGTTGTGCAGCTGGCCACCTTCCCCATCAGGAGCTCCCACTGGCTGCCATTCCTGCTCACTCCTGCTGGAATTCAGGGATTCCATCAGGAATTCAGGCTCAGGGCCACTGCAATGAGGTCTGGAGTCCAGGGAGCTGAATCCAGGGAAGCTGACGGATTCCCACCCCCAAACAGATTCCTTGCACATCCCTGACTTAGAGCATTATGAATCTCCAGTTCCAAGTTCCCCAGATCCCTAAGCAAGGAGAACCCTTAGGTGCTGAGGTTATGGCGCCTCATCATATTCATCATCGCCGTTATCCTGCATGGTCCTAGAAGGAAAGCTCACCGAGGGGGATGGGATACAGATTTGCAGACTTTGGGCTTTAAAGCATGCAGGCTCATCGATATTTCTCTTACTCCTCAAGAAGAAACAAAAATGTAAACCAAAACATCCATGGTAAAATTCCTATCTAAAGATGTTTGTTTTAAGTGAAACCATATGTACTTTGGGTTGTTTTCTTTTTCGTTAATCGTTGCAAAGGCTTGGGAGCCCCAGCGAGCCGCTCAGGTCTGAAACAAACCTGAACATATTCCATGCACATCGAACACCGTAATTCAAAAAGAAGGTGAAGGAAGAGTGAAAAAGTCTTTTTAAAACATAGAAAAGGTACAGATTCCTTACAGAGCCATATTTCATTTTGCAACCTTAATTCCACAAATAAGCCCTTAAAACCCTTCTGGCTGGCCTTTTGGCCTAATGCAAGTCCTCCCCGGGGAAGCATTTCACACAATTGGCAGAGCAATCCCAGTTTCTCAAGAAATAATTGTTTGTCTGCAACTTTTTTCCCTTTCCTCCACCATTTCAAATTATGCAGCTGTTCTTTGTGAAATGACTACCAGGGTCTTCAATAAACTTTAAACAATCGGGATGGAATGTGGGTTGCAATGCTAACTAAACACATTTTGTGTCAGGAAGACCATTCATTTTAATACCAAATGATAAGGATTAACAACATGTTTTAAATCTTGTTTATATTTAAGCATTTCTAACAGTTTGATTTGTTAGATATTTCACTTTGTTGTTTCTTTTTATGAATTACAGCAATATTAAAATGAGTAGATTAACTTGTAAATTTAAAACCACATAATTCATTTCATGGAATAATGGAATGAGCCAGCTCGTATCTGCTATCGAGCACTTAGCTGCTGGCCTTCAGTGCCCCCCCCCCCCATTTCTCCAACCCTACCAGACTCCCTTCTCCTGGAGAAGCCCTGCACTCCATATTGGGTTGCCAACCCTTGCTGCCTGAACCCCGAAACTCGCTTGCTCTTCCATCTTCTATTCTGCTTATTTTTCAGTAGACCAACTCAGAAGGTACCTCTAGTGAGGTGCTTTGGAGGGGAGGGGAGGAAGGGAAAAGGAGCACAGAATAACTTGTCCTTATCAGAAAATGATGTCTTGGTCTCTCCTCTTCTCTCCGCCAAAGGGTCATTAAAGAGGCAGCGGGTTTCTCTGAGAAGAGATGAAGACGGAGACGGGGAGAGGGAACAGATCTCTCACTCCATCCCCTTCTGCAGCCAAAGTGATGTTTCTCAGCTCAGAAGGGTTCTTCTCAACCTGGGAAGCTCAGAAGGGGTTTGAGCAACATACTGGCCCAGGGATGATCTCTTGGAGAACATGAGATTTCCCTATTAGATTTTGTTTCTATTTACATCTCTGCCAAAGCGCTTTGCTAATGAGGCAGACAAGCAGCACCTGCAACATAATATGGCTGCATGGCGTGTTCCCAGCATCCAGCAGTCCCTTTTCTGGGATTTTGCATTCCACTCCCACCTCCATCCTGTTTTCTGTCCACGTTCTGCCACCACTGAAGATGGTCAGGCTGTTTCCGATCCCTCCATCCTTCTGTGTTTTCCCAAACCATGAGCACTTCTTCAGGGCGGGCATGGTGCTGTTCTGGCAACATACGAATTCAGGTTCAAGGAATATGCTTACTAGCGGTAGATTGATGCCAATCACCTTGCTACTGCAATGATGATTTGCATGTAAGGTCCACCTGTATACCTGACAAAGAAGTCCAACTGTAGAGGTGGTCCAGCAGACAGAGAGGCACAGCAAGTCTAACAACACATCTGGAGACCTGTTTGGGACTATTGGATGTGGTTTTATAAACCAAATAAATAAATGCATAAATATTCGCCATAAGCCTGATTGGTGGCTGCCCCTGCAATGGCAGCTCATGGTACTTGAGATCAGGACAGCTGAGGGAAGATGGACAGAAGACGGGTAGCCAGAGATTTTGCAAATGGAATGATGAACAGACATGGTAGCAGGAATTAGAGGAAGATCAATGTTATGCAGCTGGAACCTAAATATAGAACCTAAACACACACACACACACAGAGAGAGAGAGAGAGAGAGAGAGAGAGAGAGAGAGAGAGAGAGAGCGCGCGCGCGCACTATGTGCATTTTCATGGCATTTTTCTGGTATATACATATTTAGACATTTTTCAAATGTTAATATTTTTTCCAAGAAATTTTACTGAATTTTATTTTACTGAATAAATTTTATTTATTTTGCCTGAAAGACAGAAGAGTTGGCACCAGCCAGAGTCTGGGTGCTGCTGCCGAGAATGCCCACCCACTCCCTGCAAGGCTCTCCTGAAGCCGCTTGCATGGTCCTTCTCCCCACAGCTGGACATTGCTGGACATTGCTTTAAAATTAATTTCATTTGGGGGGGGACAATGTGAGGAGGACACTGCAATCCACACTTAAATTATGCATGTAGGTGTTCCTGTATAAAATTAGATTGTGTTGTGAGACATTCCTTGTTCTTCAGATCAGTGTTAAAAGCAGGTTTCGCCAATTTCCTTTGGCAGAAATGTCAAAGGTATTTTAAGTATACTAAAACCCTAGAAGAGAGATGGGAAACTGCCTTATCTGGCTCACAAGTTTCTTCTGCATGTAAGTATGCAATCCTAGGCATGTTTTGACAGAAGGAAGTCCTACATTCCTTATCATTCTATGGTTAGTCTAGCAGGAGAATGATGGATGTTGTAGGACCTTCTATCTCAACATGCAAAGGATCACTCCTTCAAAGAACTTAAACTGGAAATTTCTTGCACTGAATTTGACATTCTGCATGCAAGAGAACTCTATCACTCAGGATTACGTGTCAACAGATGTCCTGCTTGTTGAACAATATTTTGTCTGATGTCCACATTGCATCTGTCCTTGACCCTGCCTCTGTAGCTCCACCTGATGTTATTCCCAAGACAGCCAGTGTGGTGTAATGGTTAAGAGCACGGGACTGGGACTCAGGCGACCCAGGTTCTAGTCCCCACTCAGACATGCAGCCAACTGGGTGACTTTGGGCCAGTCACAGGCTCTCAGCCTAACCTACCTCACAGGGTTGTTGCTGTGGGGATAAGATGAAAAGTGGAAGGAGAATAGTTATGAAAGCTGCTTTGACCTCATTGGGGGAAAGTGGGATATAAATCTGATGAATGAATGAATGAGACCCTTTTCCATATTGGAAGCCAGACCAAATAGCTTCTTCATCCTTGCTCTATAGAGAGAAAAGGTGTTTCAACAGAAGACAGACCTCTTCTGGCATGTATGGTCTCATTCTGCAGAATACATTCAAACTCTGGACAAGGTCAGGAGTAATGCCCTGTGTCATGACTTGTACTACTAACCCAGACTGCAATAAAATGCATGGGAATTTCTAATTTTTTGGCTCTGGCCTCTTGGCAGAGCAACAGAGGCAGAGGCTGGGGGAGAGGGCTGAGTGGCCAGGGGACTGGCGAAGGCAAGGCAGGAGCTGGGCAGGGGAGCCGGGGCAGGAGCAGCGGAGAGGAAGGGGGCGGGGCCAGAGAGGTGGGAGGGGCCGGGAGGGAGCAGGGGGCGGGGCCACCGGCAAAGGGGCTGATAAGGCCGCACTCAGCCACTGCCAGCCCTTTTGGCTCTGGCCTCTTGGCAGAGCAGCACAGGCAGAGGCTGGGGGAGAGGGCTGAGTGGCCAGGGGACTGGCGAAGGCAAGGCAGGAGCTGGGCAGGGGAGCAGAGGGCCAGGAGCAGCGCAGAGGAAGGGGGCAGGGCCAGGGAGGCGGGAGGGGCCAGGAGGGAGCAGGGGGTGGGGCCACCAGCCGGAGGGGCTGATAAGGCATCGTCTCTTGTCTGCGTCCCTTGACTGTGGCCCGGGCTGCCCTGGGACTCCCTTCCCTGGGACACAGAGGTTGTTTTGTTTTGTTTTGTTTTGTTCTGTTTTGTTTTGTTCTGTTCTGTTTTCTTTTGTTTTGTTTTGTTTTGTTTGTGCTGCGCTGTGCTGTGCTGTGCTTTGTTTTTCTTCCAATTTAAATTAAGTTTATTTCATCCTTGTGTGTGTGTGTGCGAGTGGGTTTTTGTCTAGGAGAACTGGGCGAGTGGGAGGAACTGCAGGACAAACAAGGCGGGGGACCAAGGTAAGGTCTCGGAAGGGATACCGATGGCGGACCAGGAGATGGCCTTGGCGGGAGTCCCGGGTGTTGCTGTGCACTGCGAGAGCTGCGACATGTTCGTCCTTCTCCCCCAGGAGAGGCAGGGCTACACTTGCTCTCAGTGCAAGCTGGTGACCCTGCTAGAAGAGGAGGTGAGGGGCCTGAGGGCCGAGAGAGCTCTCCAGGCCCCCCCGGAGCAGCCCCCCTCTGGACAGAGGGTTGAGGGAGAGGCCACGGGAGGAGCAGCTGTGGAGACATGGAGGTATGTCACCCCCAGGGGGGGAAGCCAGCACGGCCTCCTCCTTCTCCTGGCACCAATCTGGAGCTGGGAAACAGGTTCTCTCCACTTGGGGAAGCTGGGGCTGATGAGGCCTCGGGGGACCAGCAGGACCCCCAACCTGGGACGTCAGGCGGCAAGGGGGCCACTGCAGGAGAGGCGAGGGCCAGGGCACGGCCGCCCACCAGCACCGGGAAGGTACGGTGCCGGGTGATGGTTGTCGGGGACTCCCTGCCGAGGGGCACTGAGGCAGCAGTGTGCCGCCCCAACCTGGAGACAAGGGAGGTTTTTCTGCCTGCCGGGCGCACGCATCCGGCATGTGAAGGACAGAGTGGGGCTTCCTGATCCCTCCGGGGGTCACCAGCCTCTCCTGGTGATCCATGTGGCCAGGCAGGGTGTGGTTGGGACCACCAGGGAAATTGAGGCCTTGGGGAAGACCCTCAGGGAACTGAAGGCCCAGGTGGCCTTCTCGTCGATCTTACCCGTCCGGGGATTTGGGCCAGGAAGGGACAGGAGGGCCTCCGAGGTGAACGACTGGCTTAGGGTGTGGTGCCAGAAGGAACGCTTCGGGTTCCTCGACCGCAGCACTCGGTTTCTTGCCAATGGACTTCTGGCAAGGGATGGGTTACACCTCAAGAGGATGGGGAAAAGGTCCTTTGGAGATGTTCTAGCGAGCTTCATCTGGAAGACTTTAAACTGAGCCGGGGGGAGGGGGGTCAAGCCCCCCAGTAATGTGTCTGCACTGGACAAGTGTGCGGGGAGGATCAGGGCTCTGAGAGCAGGGTTTTAGAGATACTGCAGGGACTGACAGGACTCCTACAGAGAGGGGCCAGGTATCAGGGAGGATGGGAGGAAGGAGGAGGCTGGGAACTCCAAGGAAAGGAAGCAGAAGGAAGGGGTTGAGGTGCACGTACACCAATGCTAGGAGCATGGGTAACAAGCAGGAAGAGCTTGAAGCTCTCCCGGGAATAGGTGGGTATGACCTGGTGGGAATCACAGAAACTTGGTGAGATGAAAGGCAAGTCTGGAATGTGAACATAGAAGGGTATCACGTGTTTAGAAAGGACAGGAAGGGAAAGAGGGGTGGGGGCGTGGCTTGAAACGTCAGGGAAGAGATAGGATGCAGTGAGATAGAATGCAGCACAGATGGGGATTCGGTAGAGGCAGTCTGGGTGAAACTTAGGGGTTTTGACAGGGAAAGAGACCTGACAGTGGGGCTATGTTATCGCCATCTATTGCTGATAGATGAAGTACAGATTAGGGGAGCTCTGGATGTGAGTGATCACTCCATCCTTTGCTTTGAGATCAGGGGACTGGGGATGTGCAGCAGGTCGAGCACTAGAAGCTGGGACTTCAAGAGGGCCAACTTTGGCCAACTGAAGGCCAGACTGGGGAAAGTCTCCTGGGATAGGTTAGTGGAAGGCAAGAGAGTTGAGGAGGGGTGGATAGCACTCAAAAGGGAGGTTTTGGAGGCACAAGCCTTGACGATACCTCTAGTCAGTAAGGTGGGGAGCCAGAGGAGAGTGCCGCCATGGATGCGAAAGGAGGTGGTTAGAGGGATTAGATGAAAGAGGAACCTCTGTAAGAAATGGGTACTGGGGAAAATAGACAAAAGTGTATACTGGGGGGAGGAGGCCCATTGCAGAAGGATTCTTCGCAAGGCTAAGGCTGATTACGAGCTGATACTTGCCAAGAATATCAAGAGCAACAAAAACGGCTTCTTTCAGCATGTAAATAGGAAGACGAAGGGGAGACAAGTGGTGGGACCACTAAATAAGGAGGAAGGAGATCCAGTGACTGATATGAGGGAACAGACACAGATGCTAAATGACTATTTCGCCTCTGTGTTCTCTCCAAAGCAGGACAGGGGATATCCACACAGAAGATGAGATGAGGCTGGGGACTTAGGTGCACAGCTTGGAGTCACACCCCTTGAAGTCGAGGGGCTCCTCAGGGCATTGGACATTACAAAGGCGCCAGGCCCTGACGGGTTACACCCGAAAGTACTTAGAGAGTGGGCAGGGGTTCTCTCACGCCTGCTGGCCTCCATTTTTGAGACCTCGTGGAGAACAGGTGAAGTTCCAGAGGACTGGAGGGTGGCATCAGTGGTCCCAATTATCAAACAGGGTAGTAGAAAGGACATGGGGAATTATAGACCAGTTAGCCTTACGTCCATTCTAGGAAAAAGAATGGAAAGCTCATAATAGAGAGAGATCTAGTGATGCTAGATAGGGAAGGGAGGCTGACAGCCACACAACACGGCTTCTGCAAAAACAGGTCCTGCCAGACAAACCTTGTGGAATTCTATGACAAGGTTTCGAGATGGCTAGATGGAGGGGATGCAGTGGATGCGGTATACCTGGATTTCAGCAGGGCCTATGACAAAGTGCCCCATGATATCCTGGTGGAGAAACTGAGGAGTTTTGGGATACACCAAAGCACTGTCCGGTGGATTAGGGCATGGTTGACTGACCGAAAGCAGAGGGTAACCATTAGTGGGGAATCATCGGGATGGCAGCCAGTGACAAGCGGGGTCCCCCAGGGCTCTGTCCTGGGGCCGATCCTGTTTAATCTTTTCATTAACGACATGGAAGAAGGGGTGAACAGTCTGCTGATCAAATTCGCAGACGACACTTAAACTGGAGCAGTGGCCACAACTGAGGAGCAGGTATTCCGGATCCAAAAGGATCTTTACAGACTATGGAAGTGGGCAGGAGACAACGGGATAGCATTCAATGTGGAGAAATGCAAGGTCTTGCACTTGGGGCATACGAATAGCTGTCATAAGTACAGGTTATGGGACAAGTGGCTGGAGAGCAGCACTTGTGAAAGGGACCTCGGGGTGCTGGTTGACTGCAGGCTAAACATGACTCAGCAGTGTGATGCGGTGGTCAAGCGGGGAACGCCACCCTTGGTTGCATAGCCAGAAGTGTGGCTTCTAGATCAATAGAGGTATTACTACCTCTCTTCACAACTCTAGTGCGCCCGCAACTGGAGTATTGTGCTCAGTTTTGGGCCCTTCATTACAGGAAGGATATAGCCAGGTTGGAGTCAGTGCAGCATAGGGCCACAAGGTTGGTGGCCGGTTTGCAGGGGATGCCGTATGAGGCGAGACTGAGGGAACTGGGTCTCTTCAGCCTGGAGAAGAGGAGACTCAGAGGGGGTCTGTTGGCGACATACAGGTATGTGAGGGGATGTCACATGGAGATGGGTAGAGACCTGTTCTCCCCTGCAGAGGAAGGCAGGACTCGCTCCAACAGAGCAAAGCTCAGGGATCCAAGGTTCTATTTAGACGCCAGGAAGCACTTCCTGAAAGTCAGGACCCCGAGGGTGTGGAATGAGTTTCCATGAGAGGTCGTTGAGGCCCCATTGGTGCGGGTGCTCAAGGATAGGCTGGACATGCACATGGTGGGCATGTCGTGAGCGAACCCGGCTGGTGCCGAAGGTCAGACTAGATGGCCAGGGAGGTCCCTTCTGACTCGCTCTGTTTTCTATGTTTCTATAATGATTTAATGCTGTTCAGTTTGCTTCTTGTCCAACAGGACAGCTCTACGATTCAAAGAGGGGTTGACAGGAAGGAAGGGAAGCAAGAGCTGCCCTCATGAAACATAGAAACAGAGCTAGTTGGAAGGGTCCTTCTGGGCCATCTAGTCTGACCCTGGGCTCCAGCCGGCTCCACTCATGACATGCCCACAATGTGCATGGACACCGAACGCACCCAACATGAATGCAATGCCACCACTGCAAACTATTGTATCAAGGAGCTTGGGATGAAGCATTTGCTCAAGCCACATGATCCTTCCAGGTCGAAAGTGGTGTAATGGTTAAACATTCTGGGCCAGATCCAAATTCCAGTCCCTCTCAGCCTTAGCACTCTCTGGGTGACTTTGGACTCATCACCCTAGCTTACAACATTGTTGTGAGGATAAAAGGGAGAGGAGTCCTTTGTAAATCATGTTGGTTCCTTGAAAGATGAAGAAATGGGGAGGTATAATTGACCAGCTCTTGGGTTATACAGAAGTGCAGAGGAGGATGCAATAATAAAATGATGCAAATAAAGTATATTGATATAATTTCCTGGCAGTAGGATTCTGTATGAATCTCTGTAAGATTCATTCCCATGGGAAGCCTGCTGCACCAATACCCTAATCACTTTCCAGAAACAGAGCATCTCCCTCCCTATGTGCCTGCCCACCCCACAAGATCTGGGTCAGAGGTCCTTCTCCAGGAAGCCCTCCTTGAAGGAGAGTAGGAGAGTGGCTACTCGGATAAGGGTCCTCTCTGCAGTGGCGCCCTGGTTATGGAACATGCTTCCTAGAGAGGTGCACCTGGTGCCGACACTTTATTCATTTTTATTTTTCCATTAAAGACCTAATTCTTATTTTAATTGGGCTTTTATTATAGATGTGATACTGTGCCTTTGTTGTTGGACCGTCCCAAGACTTTTATGTATAGGACAGGATACAGAAGTTTAAAATAAATAAAATAAAAGTTCTAGTTTATTGAGCATTCAGGTAGAGAGAGGAGGAAATACACATTTGAACAGATAGGTAATATACACTGGCTATTGATGCAGGTTCTACTGCATTAAGTTGTTTTCAGTATTATAGATGCCCACCCACCCCTTGAGATCAGCGGGAGAGGCCCTTCTCCGGGAACCCTCCATGAAGGATATCAGGAGGGTAAGTACTTGGAGGAGGGCTTTCTCTGCGGTGTTGCCCAACCTATGGAATGCGGTCCCCATAGAGGTCCGCCTGGTGCCGTCGTTATTTGTTTTTCGGCGCCAGGCGAAGACCTTTTTATTCAAACACTATTTTAATTGTTAATATTATTTATTTTATTTTTTGGGCCAGGTCGACTCATATTATATTGTTTTATACTGTTCTTATTTATTTATTATTGTGAGCAGGCGAATGGGGAGGCATGGAAGCCTTCTAAATAAATAAATAAATAAATAAATAAATAAATAAATAAATAAATAAATAAATAAATAAATAAATAAATAAATAAATAAATAAATAAATAAATATTAGAAATAGAGTTAACTGAATCCCAAGGGGAATCCAAAGAGGAGTCTTTCCTAGCCCTTGTGGCTTCCTTTCCCAGGGAATGAACCTGGAACTTTGGGCATGCAGAGTGTATAAGCTTCAAATGAATATTATGTGCACACGAGCGCCTGCAGTTTTGCTTTCCATCTGATTATTTAGATGGCTACTTTTTTGTATCATTTCCATTTTGTTTTCCATTCCGAGAGCCAAAGGTTATGCTTAATGGGGATGGGGGAACCTCTTGCATATACCCACAGGTTAGGGTCAAACTTGACCTAGCACAAGAGCCCCGTGCTGTCCCTTATCTTTGTTTGAGCAGTGATTTTCCATGTCAGGACTGTTTTGTTTTGCTCTGCTTTGCTTTTTCTCCAAATTCTGCTGGCATTTAAACATAACTGCTCGAAGGGTAAACTGTTGGAAAGAGGAATCTTTGTTTGCTTTAACCCAAGTCTTAAGCGAGTCCACCGGAGTCTGCTGTTGGCATTAGTGGCAGCAGTTGGTCCAGTGCTTATTGCTTCTGAAATTGCCATTTCAGAGGGATAAATACAAAGGACAACTCATTCTATTTGTACAGAAGATTGCGGTAAATTGGGAATATGCAAAACAGCCTGGGTGGCATGCACATTAATAAAACACAGCTGCCAATTTGCAATGGAGCAAGATGTTAGCGTCGAAGAAAATGGTTGACAATTGAAAGTGTAGTTTCCCTCCACTTCTTAGCGCAGGAATTACAAGGAAGGTTGGGTCTTGCTAAATTACTCTCACAATGGCCTTCAGCACTTCAGATTAACAAATCCTGTGCAGGGCACAGCAGAGAGCAGGGAGCCATGCTTCCTGCCATGGGTTCCAGTGAAGCTCCATTTTATGTACTTACTCATTGCTGGGGAGTGCTCTGGGATGTGGCCTGGGTGGCTATGGTCCAATCTTTAGCAAAGACTTCAGAACTAGCATTGCCGTGAGCCTCCCTGGAATGCATCCCTCTTTGCTTTATGGACTTGAGTTCGCCCTACCTTAGAAAGGAAGGAGCCACAGGCCACTTGTGGCAATCTGACTGCACGGCTTCTTTTGCATCTTGTGCAGGAGCACTGAGGTCCAGGTCCTGGCAGGTGCCTGCATGAGCCCATCGCATGCTCACCCAGGAGTCAGGCTCAGGGCTACCAGAAAGCAAGCCAGGGTCTTGGAAGCAGAGCCCAGGGAATCTAGTGGTTTTTGCCTCCAGAATAGACCCTTTGCACATCCCTAGTCAGCCCCACTGAACAGCCCAAGTGCGTTAGGTCTGGAAGCGAGGCAGGGTTACCTGCGTGGTGATCAAAGGAGGAGGAGATCAAGATTGTCCACTATGCAGGAATTTGCTTGCCTATAGGCTGGTTGGGTCCACTTCTACACCAGGTAAGGCCTTGTTGTGTGAAGGGCTTGGACTGCATGCATCAGGCTACTGAAAACACAAGAGAGGCCATGGCATGCAAAAGTCCCAATGCAGCTAGGCAACCTCACAGGGATGTGGGACAGCCAACCCTTTCTGGAGAACAAGACACTATGGAGACACGAGCCTCGCAGCACCTCTCTGTGAGCGACCCTCTTCCTGACTCCTGAACACTGAAGCCTCCTCAGGGGACAAGAAGGTGGGATCGTCTCAGGACAAGGTGTGAAAGACAGCTGCTTCACACTCCCCAAAATCATGTCCCTGCTTTTAGGAACTTTGCTTCTTTGGACAAGGAAACAACCCCCTGCAATCCAGGAGAGATATGTAACAAGCGGGGGGAATGCCCCAGCGAGCATGGGGACTAGCGTGTGACCTAGCGTGGCCTTTGCCCCCAGGTAGGACTCCATCCATGGGGTGAAACTGGGTGACTGCACTCCTGCCAGTGACTCACACACACCTGCTGATAATCTCCCCTCTCCCTCAAGTTAAACTTCATATCTTGCACCAGCACAAGTCCAAACTGGACCACAAGAAGGATCTGCTTGCTCTAACCTGCTTTATTCTATATTGTCTTATTGTTAAACTATCCTGAGACTACAGCAAGGGAAGGTCTAAAAAAGTTTTAAATAAATTAATAAATAAGATTCTTATTTAGTTCAGATTCTTAACTATTCAGCATTTCTTCCCCTCATGGACTGCTTCCCTCCCCTCTTCCATGCATTATCCGTCACTGCAACTTGAGGAAAATAGTTCAGGTGCGATTTGTGGCAGACACTTACGAGTAGTAAGACCAGACTGCATCAAACCGTCGTGGTTCTTCCAAGCTGCTCCAGCAGGAGGACTTTGGGCTTTCCTATCAGCTCTTTGGTTCCACATTCTGCATTACTGATTGTATTCCGTTTCAATAAAGTTATGAATCAGGCTCCCTTATTCTTCCCTCCCTTCTGTGGCAGGCCCAATTTTTTTCCTTATCTAGTTTTTAAAAGAGCAGTAATTAATGAACACACTGGAACTCATGATTAAGCTGGTTACCATAAACACTTAAGAGACCTCCTATGAGCATAGTTCACTCAAGGCATCACAAAAGAAGTACAAACTTGTATTTGATCATCTGTGCATTTTGAAGTTGTTTAAGAGGATAGTAAATTTTACTGCAATTGATTAAAATAATGCTGACAGGAAGACTTCTGGAGAGAGCAAAGACTTATGCTAAGGTTTTGCTGAAAAGGCCCTTTTGTCACCCCATTAGTTTGGCACTGCCTTTTTCTAACTTTGATAACCCAAGCACAATCCGGTGAGCAAATCCCTTTAAATACACACATGCATACACCATATACTTGACCTGTAAAAATCTTCTCTAAATTCTTGCCCAAATATTCTGAACATGTGACAAAGATAAACTCAGTCAAAGCATGTGAGCAATAAAGTTTAAAGACAGCAGAATACAGCTTCTGTTGGGTATCCACTGAGAAAGAGAGAGAGAGAGAGAGAGAGAGAGAGAGAGAGAGAGAGAGAGAGATGGAAATAGAACATGAACCTTGTGTAAAACATGTGCCAAAAAACAGCCACATACAACATTTTTCAGATAATAGAGTTCAGCAACAAAGGAGTAAACTGAAAGTTACTTGTGAAAACAGAATTAAAATTAAATCTATATGAGCTGCAATTTTTGTACACAATTATATGGGGTTTGTTGCCACATAGACATTATGGTACTATAAACTTAACCATTCTAAAAAATATCTTGGGAATATTCTAAGAATACACATCTACATATGCATACTTGGGAGATTATATTCAGTGGAGCTTGTTTCCAGATAAAGATAACCTCTGTTTCTACTTACATAGAAACAGGAATATACTGAGTGGCAAGTGAGCATTTACCTTGACTCAGGTGCCTCAGGCCATACTGAGCTACCACAACCCAAGTTAATGTCTTCATACTGCTTTTTGCTGTGAGAAACACAAGGCAGCTTACATCATTCTCCTGCACTCCACTTTTATCCTCACCATGACAGGTAGGGTAGGCTGAGAGCCAACACCTGGGCCAAAGCCACCCAATGAGCTTCATAGGTGAATGGGGGCTGAAACTGGCTCTCCAAGGACCCGGTCCTGCACACAAACCGGCATACAGCACCAGCTCTCTCAGCTACACACTTGGAACAGCCCAAGGTGCTGAGACTCGTGCCCCCTTCCGCTGTGGGCTCCCTCTAAACATTGGCTAGAATATAAAAGTGTGCGATAGGAAAAGGGGAGGTGGGTGGGGGAGGAACTGGGAAAGTGTAAGTAACCTTGTTAAATAAAACCAAGAAAAATCAAAATAATTTGTTAGAAACAAGAAAAACAGAATAGCTTTGTTCTTGTCTATGGCAGCAATAAAGAAAGAAAAATGCAAAAGATTCTCACCCCTTTCCCAAACAGGATTCCCCCACTACCCTAAAATTTTCATCTGAGAAATGGTCCACAAATTTTGAGTTCAGTTTGGATTCCGCTGCTCTGCTCTCAGGACAAGGCCTCACAGGTAAAGTAGCATGAAATGCATAGTGCTCTGAAACCCAGAGCATTAGAGAAGCTAAGTGTAGCTTACATATGCCTGACTCAAGGAAACTGATTCCTTTATTTACAAATAGTTGTATTCAAGGTGAAGATTTAACATCTCACAAACCAGAGGCTCCCATGAGCATGATAAAACTTCATGCAGCTGGGTCAGTCCCAATTTTTATTCACATAATGGTTCTAAATTGATGCTTGCACCTAAAATTCCATGTAATTATAGGGCTATTTTTGTCTAGTTTGCCTAACACTCAGCTTTGCTGTCAATTTGTTCTTAGGAATTCATGAATACATAAAATAACTCACACATGACAGAGGTTTAGCTGAAAAGCATTTCTTGTTACATACTGTGAGAACTGGCATGTTCAATTTTTAAAAAGCATGATCTAGATGGATGTTAGCAGGGACATTATGCATGATTAATGGCACAAACGTCCTAAAGCATCCTTAAAAGACAAGAGTCACCTGAGCTTACAGCAAGCCAAATTATAAAGCACTGTGGATTGTTCTCAGAAGTCTGTGTTTTTTTCTTTTAAAACACTCACAGGCCACATCTAAATTGAAGGGCTTTAAGAATGGAATAAGAATAAGAATAAGGAAAGGAAAGGAACTTATCCACATAAAGTTTAATGTGAGAATGCCTGATTTAACTGGGTCTATTTAAACTAAGACTTGATTGCCCATTATTGTCATTTGAATAATACCACTGTGCACACAGGCAAAATATGATCAGGTTAACCAAGTCACCAGCCACACAAAGCATCACAACGAAAGGATATATGCGCTTCTCCTGGCTTGGAAAGCATGAGTTTTAAATTAGTCTTTGAAACATGACGAATTTGTCAACAGAAATTCTGGAAGCCATTTAATATTTAAGTGGCCTGCAGCCACAAAATGAGCAGGGCAATTATATCAAGAGCTGAGCCAAAGCTATTTAATCTTATTTCTGCTGTTACTTTTGTTTCCTGAAGTGTTTTCAACAACTCCCTTGAAGTTTTCTCTAATGTTCCATTCCAGTCCTGAGTGCCAAGCACTGTGCTAAGAGAGTCATATGAAAGTCCCACTGGTTTTGTAAAGATTTTAGGGAGTTACAGGAATCCTACATGTAGAGGCACAAATTGTTCTTCCCGGCCCTGGTCCTGTGCCTTTAGCAAGCACCTAGCCCAGGGAATTTCTGGAAATTCAATCCATCCTTCTAGATCGGACCATGGGGTCCATCTACCTCAGCTTATGGTTTTTGCCATCCATCTGGCTATTGCAGATTTCATTTTGTAAAAAATGATCAATTGATCGGTGTCCATCATTGCAACCGGGGGCAGAGAATCCCCCAAGTTAACCATGCCTTGTATGAAAAGGCACTCCTCTTTTCTGTGCCTTGCTTCACTGGACAGACCTGGCTCTCACGTCACTTCCCATACCATCCACCATTATTTCACCTTTATCCTGTGCCTTTTCAACACCAAACCATGTTTTCTACATTAAAATTTGCTGTTGGTCCATCCAATGTAATATTACCTGTGGTAATTGGGGTCAGTGCTGCAGGGTGTCGGAACAAAGATTCCACCGGGCCTTTCTGGAGAGGCCCAGGACTAACGGTGCATGAAAAGAAGATGTTCTGCTACTGAGTGTGGAGTCTACTTTGGGATGCACTCATCAGAAGCTTAGGAGGCAAACCCCGGTCCACTACGGCAATGCACCCCTCCACTCCCTGATGGACAGGCGAAACCTAGAGCATAGCACTCTCTCCAGTGTCCTTCTCCAACCCAGGACCTTGCAGGTGTTCTCTCCTCCCACTATGCTTCCCCTCGGCAAGGTCAACTTGGGCTGATCCTGCAGTGCACCAGGATGGGGAAAACTGATCTAAAACGCCACATCCTGTGATAACATTCCAAGATAAGAGGCCCACTTTGTTACAAGTACCACTGGAAGAATTACCAACAAATGCATTCTAGAATAAACGGACGAGAAGAGTTAACTACAGTAGCACCATGTTTTGATTTATGCAGTACATTGTCTTACCAATAACAAAAATGGTCAGATGCTTAAAAGAATATTCCATAAACCTGCCAATCATTAAATAGTCCAACTGCACTTTTAAGAGTATAATTTCTCCAGAGGGAGAGGCACCTGCTGTGCAACTGTATAATTTCATTTTTCCCTTATGATGCATGCCCAGAATTAATTCTGAGCCATTTCATTCCTTCCCACTTACTTGATCTATTATGTATTTAAATACATTATGTACATTATAGTTCTCCATCTCCTTTTATGAGACAGATTGTCAGAATCAAAAATGCTGTTTTGTTGCTTGTCTCTGGTTGAAAGCCAAATGGAAATCAGACACTGAAGTCTGCAGCACTCAAGTTCTCCCCTCGTCCTTTCACAAAACGCACAAGATCCCCACATTGGAGCCAAGCAACATCTCACAATCCAGCTTTAAATAATAGCATCCCCACAACCCCTTTTTCATTATCCAAATGTCCTTGGCACTGGACAGGGTGTGACTTAGAATATTCATAGCACAGCTTTAATGTTTTTGCTGCCCGTGGTAAACACTGTCCTGCCGCCTGGAGCCTGAGACAAGTGGCCAGTTTCCCCCCATCATTTACAGTCAGTGGGCATGAGAAGCAGTCGTTTCAGTGCCTGTAACACCAAGCCTGCCCTATTTGCACAACTAGAGGAAAGCAGAAGGGAGGGGGCAGGATGATTTGACAGCTCTGCACCCAAGGCCAGCTGGGACACCATGGCCAAGCAGGGCCAGGCCAGTGATCCCACCCCACCTCATCACCTCCCACCCTCTTTTGTCCGAGAGTAGACATGGGCACTGGAGCCCACGGGCTGGGTTAAGAGCCCCAGCAGCCACCCCCCTCATTTTCAAATGGAGTGGACAGGCACGTGCTGGAGGATGCTGGGCACCCCTATCCAGCTGGTCAGCGAGAAGGAGCAGCCTGCAACGACAGCTTTGGCTAGCCGAGCCTGTTGTAACTGGCAGGTCCCCACTAGGCTCCACGTTCCCACTGAGTTCCAGAACAAGTCCCAGACAGACTTAATGTGCGCATCAAGAGAGTCCTTGCGTGGGGCTGTGAGGCTGGAGATCTCTCACTCACCCCTCATGGCAGCACGCAGAGCTCTGGCCCCTCGGCTTTTGTTCTTGCCTACGGCAAGGCAAGTGGGGTGGATGGGCTCAGAAGCCCAGGCTACATGGGAAGAAGGCCAGAACACCTCTGTCTTTCCTCCCGCCCCACTGGACTCTTGCTGGCAGTGCTTCGAGGGGATGCAGGCTCCGAGATCAGAGGCCTGCAGCACATGCATTTGGGTGTCTCTTCTCAGTTGCTGCTTTAATGACCTTTTGAAATGTCCTTATGCATAGTGAGATGCTGGCTGGGCCAGTTTCCGGGAGCTGTGATGCTGTACTTTATCATGGTGCAGGCCATGCTTTATGTGAGCCTCCTGATAAGAATTTTTATGCCAAAGGGCAGATTCACACGCAGACAGACACCAGAATGCCGAGCCCTGGCAGTGGAAGGCATGCTGGCTGATATCTAAGAGCTCAACCAACACAAAGACGCAGCCCTTTCCTGGGACATGTAACGGATGCGATCGCCATCTGTGCTGCAGAACGCAAGGCTTCCTTCCACCCATAGCAAGACTGCTTCCCTCTGAAACTTTTCTCCATCCACCTGCTATGACCTGGAAGTAACCAGGCCATGTTTTGGCAATTAAACACAGAACCGGAGTCTTGCTGGAGGTTAAGGCAGCCAGGAAGAAATGCAAGGAGAAAATTAACTTAAAGAGCAAGGGATAAAAATGCTGTTCTTCCCTCCTTCCTCCTTGCCCCCCTGCCAGGAAAAGAGTGGGGCAGAGCTCCATGACGTGCAGCCGCACTGCAACATGCACCGTGTCCCTGAGATGTGGACATCAACTTTCAAAATACAGCAGGGAAAATTTAGCAGGAAGTCAAAACTTTAGCATAAAACAAGCACAGAAGGGAAGATTGAAAAAATAAATTGGCAGATTGTGCAGTAATGGCAACATTAACCAGCTATATAAATAGAAGACCAGCCAAAGAATTTAAGGATAAATGGAAAGCTTACTATACATGTTTTACTTAACCATTGAGAGAAAAAGTACAATTTACATAAGGATGATCTAGCTGATACTTTTGTTAATCAACTATATGTAGAAGACTGTAAGAATTTTATGTTAAATGGAAAGCCTATAATATGAACTTTATTAGCAACTGAGGTTGTTACTATTTAGTATTACATATACAATGATCAAATTAATACAATTGCTTTATGAATTTAACTTTTTATTATAATATTCTTCTAACTGGGAAAAAAGGAAAAATATTAATTGCTGGTGGGTTTGTGGAAATGTTATACGGTGAATTATTATTTACTTGATACCCATGTTAAAGCATTTTGTAATTTTGTAACCAAGTATTACTAAGTCAAAATTGTAGTTACAAAACTGAAAGAAGTAATAATTATTGATTTTTGAGTAATTTCCCACACTTAGAGCTATATGTAATTTTTGTGTAAGGTCCCTTGGTACTTTTTTTTCCTTTCTTTTTTCATGTGGCTTTACCTCGGTTTGTTTTCCCCCCTTCTTTTTATCTATTATTATTATTATTATTATTATTATTATTATTATTATTATTATTATTGTTTTAAAATCATACAATGAAAAGGCCTGGGACAAGGAGAAAGCATTTCCATGGAGCACAGAACATACAATAAATATGACACCAGGCAAGGGAAGGGAAATTCAGTGGGGTGCTGCAACTGAAATGAAACTATTTCCTGTCTCTTACTTGATGGCAGATTAATCTCAGTTAATTGTATGCCTATTTTTAATTCTTGTTGATCTAAGTGGCATCGGAATGTAGCAAAAGTAAATGGATTTTATCCCATTCACAGATTGGATGAAACTTCCTAATGAATAACCAAGGAGGGGAAATACCAAAGAAGTAACTAAGGAAAAACTAGCAGTGACCGAAAATAAGGTTGTGTTTGACTGCACAGCATAAAAATATTATTTAGCATAAGTAAATTGCCACACTTTCAAAACTGGGCATTGTTCAGTGCCGGCGCAAATTACTTAGCAATTTGTGCAAAAGCAGAAGCACTACTTCAGTTAAGCCTGGAAAGAGGGAAGTCTTTTGCCTTGTACTGAAATTCCTTTAAATGTCCAGATTATATTAACAATGGCCAGCCTGCCCTCAACAGCATGTTTAGGGAGAGTAATTAAGGGTGGAAATGGCAAAGAGAATTTATTACTTCATCAGTGTACTTGGGAATTAGCAGTTCCTGCATCTTAGATTCATGTAGATCACTTGCTTAAAGCACTCTTTGCAATCCATATTGTTTGACAGGTGCTGAAGTATAGAGTGTGGTCACAGTAATTTGAAAGAACAAAACACCTCAGGTGGTGTTGCAAGGAGACAATGAACAAGTGACAGATGAGAGCACTTGTTCTAATCTTAATTACATTATATGCTGCCTCCCAAAGACACAGCAATTCATAAACTTTACCAGGAGTGGCTCATCTGCAAACCGTTTTTAAACACCAGGACAGCAGTTCCCTCACATCCACAATGAAATTAACATTTTGCAAGAAAGAGTAGGATGGAAAAGCGGGCAGACAGAAAGTAGTAGCACCTATTTTGTTGCAATTTATTATTATTATTATTATTATTATTATTATTATTATTAAAACATTTTTATGCCGCCCCATTCGCCGAAGCCTCGGGGCGGCTTACAAACAATTTACTTATGGCCAACACAGTCTTCTGGCCACTAGGAAGCCACTGGGCAACCATAAGAATATTTGGAGTCCCAGCTTCAACTCAGCAAGGTAAGAACTGTGCCTCTGACTCAGACAGCTTTGCTCCACTCTTGCATCCCATGTAGGAAGAGCCACAACTGAAGTTGCAAAAGGGTTTCCTTTTGCCTTATTTTAGGGAATAAACACCCATCTTAGACAAGAATTGGTTACTGAGTAGGGACTTGGTTCGTTTCCATGTCTGAACCCAGGGCCCTGGCTTATTTCTGGTATTCCACAGACTCTCAACCAACTGAAGCTCAAGGTAAGACAACTTAGAAGCTGGGTCTGGCCTGCAGGCTCAATGGCTTTTACAGATGTTGTTCCAGCAGCAGCCATCCTTCTTCCCTCTGCTTGGCAACCAGCACCTCTCCCTACCCAGCTCTTCCCTGATCTGCTCTCCACTCAGACCAGTGTGCCAACAATCACAACTGCTTTGCAAGCAGAGGAGGATACAATGCCTGCCCCCCCCCCCCCCCCCCCCCTTGCTAAAATCTAGGTAGGACTCCATGTGGAAAGTCTAACTAAACCCTTTATACAGAAAACTGATCGTAATGCCCAGACAAGGCAATTGAAAAAACTCCGAAAAGGAACAAAAGATGGAGTGCCTTTTGCATTGGACAAATTAGTCCCACTTTAGTTGGCAAAAACATCTTGAAGGACCATGTGTGTTTCGATAGAGGCTGTTGCAGAACAGTTTGGTGCTAGATAGGTTAATGATTTGGGAGGAGGGGTGCACCCCTGTTTATGTTGTTGATTGTGCTTTGGTAATAAATTAGGTAATATCTCCTCGCAATGTTTTGTTGAAGGCTTGGAGATACTTAGCAGTAACCATGATCAGAAAGGGGTGGAGAACTTCTGAGTAGCAGATGGTATATTGGATAAATACTGAGATGTCCCTTGACTTCCAGTCACCTGTTCAGCCTTCTGATTAATTTAATAAGAATGCCACAGGGATTTCAGGAGCAGTGCTGCAAAGAGAACATTTTCTGTTCTTCTTTGGCCGGAGGATCACAAAATGCGATGAGGCAGCCACTGTACAAGGCAGGCAGCCGAAGGTATCGGAGAAGTTTTACCAGCCTGCTTCTACAGTTTACCAGAGCTAGGCCACTAAATACCCACTAAGAACTGGCACAGAAAGTAGAGAGAGGAAAGGAAAACAAGGATGAGCACAATAAGCAATGGTTTCAGTTTTCATCTGCAACCAAGATCCTCTTTTGCTCAATAAACCATGGCCAACTCAACAAATGGCTTAATGCTATGAGCCTGATGAATTGATCCTGGCTTTTCCCACTCTCAAACCCATAGTTTTAACTAGGGATGGAAGAAACAGCAATGCTTAAGTTGTGGAAATTTTCAGTTCATCTCAATTCACATCTTTTTCCAAGTTATGTTTTGGTTTGTTCGAATGGGAAAATGCAGTCCTGTGTTCAGAAATTTGCAAGAACTTTCATAGAACGTGCATTTATTTAAAGCATTTCTATCCTGCCCTGTCTCAGGGCAGTAATACAATAAAATAAGCAAGATACAGCATCCAGAAATAACATATAAAATCAATCATAAAACAAAATTAACATTTAAAATAATGGGAAAATAAAAAGGTTTTGGGCCTGTTGCCAAAATTAAATAAAACATTGGCGCCAGGTGCACCTTTCTGGGGAACCCATTCGAGATCATGAATGGGATATTTTTGAGAGATTTGTGACCCAAACTGAACATTTCATGCATCGCATGTTCTGAGTTCCAGTGTCACATAATTTACATACCTTTAAAAGTAAAAGTGAAACCTTTGGATTACCTCTTTCTGGAAATGGCAAGGGAGATGGGAAGTTCTCAAATATACCACTATTCTTTTTCCTGTAGCAGTAAACCAGGGATTCCTGCTACATGTGAACTGAACTGAACTAGTGTTTCTGCCACATTGCAACAATCTATGGACTTCCCTGGGAATAATGCATACTCAGCACAGAGGACTTAGCTCTGCCTAACCAGCAAAAGATTGACCTTGGGGAAGGGGGAATCCTACAGTCGTGCAGGGAGACCATCTTGAAGCGCCATTCCTCCATATCTTCATAGTTACGGTAAGATGAACATAGCAACCTTTGACACTTAATTTGTTGAATAAAGATCATTTTAAAAGCTTTCTGTAAGTTTTGTTAGCAATCATTTCATTAGAAAATGCAGGCCACAAGCCATGGTTTATATGCAAAACACTCTACTGAATAACGTGGGCTGGTGAACCCACTAATAACATTACAAGGCAAGAAAAATAAGGTACCAATATTAAATAATCCATCAAGAGCAGAGTTAATTCTCATTACTGTCATGAAGAGACAACATGTTTTGAAGCTACATTGGAAAGTATCTCAGCAAAGATCAAAAACCAGACGGTGGGCTGGGGTGGGGTGGGGGCTTCGTGCCTGAATGAATTCTGAAACATGGAAACAGAGCAACTCAGAAGGTGTCTCCTGGTCCATCTAGTCTGACCCCTGGCTCCAGCCAGCTCCACTCATGACATGCCCACCATGTGCATGTCCAGTCTATCTTTGAACACCCGCACCGATGGGGCCTCAATGACCTCTCGTGGAAGCCCATTCCACACCCTCGGGGTCCTAACTGCCAGGAAGTACTTCCTGGCATCCAAAATGAACCT
Organism: Varanus komodoensis; assembly: GCF_004798865.1. Lineage (NCBI taxonomy): Eukaryota > Metazoa > Chordata > Lepidosauria > Squamata > Varanidae > Varanus > Varanus komodoensis. The sequence goes on from NW_025336599.1 coordinate 1,805,650, forward strand.
TGGTTCCCTGAGTTTGCTCCATTAGAATGTGTCCTGCCCTCCACCGCAGGAGGAAACAGGTTTATACCTCTCTTGATCTAGGAGCCATGCTTCTGCCTATGCAACCAAGGGTGGCGTTCCCCCTCTTGACCACCGCTTCACACTGCTGACTCATGTTTAGCCTGCAGTCTAAAATAGCCAGAGGAGCATCCATCCTCACACAGTGGTCACCCATGCGGACTCTTTCCAACAACGGCTCTCCTAGCTGTCCTTTCCAGCCCCTGGGACTCAGCCTGTGATGGCTGGGCAAGGGATGAAGGAAATGGAATTTGGACCTGGTCCCAGCAACATGATTCCACCCCGCCCCCCCAGGTTCATGTTGCATATTTGAAGCTGTGCCTGCCTCAGCCCTTTGCTTGAGTCCCTCCGTGCAATGTAGAAACATGGAAACAGAGCGAGTCAGAAGGGGTCTCCCAGGCCATCTAGTCTGACCTCCGGCACCAGCCGGCTCCGCTCACGACATGCCCACCATGTGGACGCCCAGCCTATCCTTGAACACTCTCACTGATGGGGCTACAACCACCTCCCCTGGAAGTCCATTCCACACCCTCGGGGTCCTAACTGGCAGGAAGTGCTTCCTGGCATCCAAATTGAACCTTGGTTCTCTGAGCTGGGCTCCGTTGGAGTGCGCCATGTCCTCCTCTGCAGGAGAAAACAGGTCTCTACCCATCTCCGTGTGACATCCCCTCACATACCTGTATGTCGCCAACAGATCCCCTCCAACTCTCCTCCAGGCTGAAGAGACCCAGTTCCCTCAGTCTCGCCTCATACCCCATCCCCTGCAAACCAGCCACCAAACTTATGGCCCTACGCTGCACTGACTCTAACCTGGCTATATCCTTCCTGTAATGAGGGGCCCAAAACTGAGCACAATACTCCAGTTGCAGGCACACCAGAGTCGTGTAGAGTGGTAGTAATACCTCTCTTGATCTAGAAGCCACACTTCTGGCTATGCAACCAAGGGTGGCGTTTGCCCTCTTGACCACCGCATCACACTGCTGACTCATGTTTAGCCTGCAGTCAACCAGTACCCCGAGGTCCCTTTCACAAGTGCTGCTCTCCAGCCATTTGTCCCCTAACCTGTACTTATGACACCTATTCCTATGCCCCAAGTGCAAGACCTTGCACTTATCCACATTGAACACCATCCTGTTGCCTCCTGCCCACCTCCATAGCCTGTCCAGATCCTTTTGGATCTGGAGTACCTGCTCCTCAGTTGTGGCCACTGCTTCAGTTTTAGTGTCGTCTGCGAATTTGATTAGCAGACTGTTCACCCCTTCTTCCATGTCGTTAATGAAAAGATTAAACAGGATCGGCCCCAGGACAGAGCCCTGGGGGACCCCGCTTGTCACTGGCCGCCATCCCGATGATTCCCCACTAATGGTTGCCTTCTGCTTTCGGTCAGTCAACCATGCCCTAATCCACCGGACAGTGCTTTGATGTATCCCAAAACTCCTCAGTTTCTCCACCGGGATATCATGGGGCACTTTGTCAAAGGCCTTGCTGAAATCCAGGTATACCACATCCACTGCATCCCCTCTATATAGCCATCGCGAAACCTTGTCATAGAATTCCACAAGGTTTGTCTGGCAGGACCTGTTTTTGCGGAAGCCGTGTTGTGTGGCTGTCAGCCTCCCTTCCCTATCTAGCATCACTAGATCTCTATTATGAACCTTTCCATTGTTTTTCCTACAATGGACGTAAGGCTAACCGGTCTATAATTCCCCATGTCCTTTCTACTACCCTTTTTGAAAATTGGGACCACTGATGCCACCCTCCAGTCCTCTGGAACTTCACCCGTTCTCCACGAGGTCTCAAAAATGGAGGCCAGTGGGTGTGAGAGAACCCCTGCCAACTCTCTAAGTACTCTCGGGTGTCGCCCGTCAGGGCCTGGTGCCTTTGTAATGTCCAATGCCCTGAGGAGCCCCTCGACTTCAAGGGGGGGTGACTGTAATCTGTGCCCCTAAGTCCCCAGCCCCATCTAATCTCCTATGCGGATATCCCCCGTCCTGCTTTGGGGAGAACACAGAGGCAAAATAGTCATTTAGCATCTGTGCCTGTTCCCTCATATCAGTCACTGGATCTCCTTCCTCCTTATTTAGTGGTCCCACCACTTTTCTCCCCTTCCTCTTCCTATTTGCATGCTGAAAGAACCCCTTTTTATTGCTCTTGATATTCTTGGCAAGTTTCAGCTTGTAATCAGTCTTAGCCTTGCGAAGAATCCTTCTGCAACAGGCCTCCTACTCCCAGTATACCCTTTTGTCTGTTTCCCCCAGTACCCATTTCCTATGGAGGTTCCTCTTTCGTCTAATGCCTCTAACCACCTCCTTTAGCATCCATGGCGGTGCTCTCCTCCGCCTCCCCACCTTACTGACTAAAGGTATCGTCAAGGCTTGCGCCTCCAGAACCTCCCTTTTGAGTGTTATCCACCCTTCCTCAACTCACTTAACTTCCAGTAACTTATCCCAGGAGACTTTCCCCAGTCTGGCCTTCAGTTGGCCAAAGTTGGCCCTCTTGAAATCCCAGTATCTAGTGCTCAACCTGCTGCACGTCCCCAGTCCCCTGATCTCAAAGCAAAGGATGGAGTGATAACTCGCATCCAGAGCTCCCCTAATCTGTACTTCACCTATCAGCTCCTCCCTATTGGTCAAGACCAAGTCAAGGATGTTTCCCCCCCTCGTCGCCTCTCGGACCCTCTGTGTGAAAAACCCTCCCTCTATAGCTTCTAGGAAGCAACGTGACCTGGCTGTCACCGCAGAGTGAGTCTCCCAACTAAAATCCGGGAGATTGAAATCTCCCATAATTACTGTGTCTCTCCCCGAGATATCCTTAGAATCTGGCCTGTCAGGACATCATCCAGGGTCTCAAGGTGACCTGGAGGGCGATAACATACCCCCACTGTAAGGTTTCTTTCCCTGTCAAAACCCCTAAGTTTCACCCAGACTGCCTCTACCGAATCCCCATCTGTGCTGCAATCTATCTCACTGCATCCTATCCCTTCCCTGACGTATCAAGCCACGACCCCACTTCTCTTTCCCTTCCTGTCCTTTCTAAACACGTGATACCCTTCTGTGTTCACATTCCTGACTTGCCTTTCATCCCACCAAGTTTCTGTGATTCCTTCCAGATCATACCCTCCTATTCCCAGGAGAGCTTCAAGCTCTTCCTGCTTATTACCCATGCTCCTAGCATTGGTGTACGTGCACCTCAACTCCGTCCCGCCGCTTCCTTTCCTTGGAGTTTCCAGCCTGCTCCTTCCTCCCATCCTCCCTGATACCTGGCCCCTCTCTGTAGGAGTCCTGTCAGTCCCTGCAGTACCTCTAAATCCCTGCTCCCAGAGCCCTGATCCTCCCCGCACACTTGTCCACACGTTCCTGGGGGGCCTGAACCCCCCCCCGGCTCAGTTTAAAGTCTTCCGGACGAAGCTCACTAGAGCATCTCCAAAGGACCTTTTCCCCATCCTCGTGAGGTGTAACCCGTCCCTTGCCAGACGTCCATTGGCAAGAAAACGAGTGCCGTGGTCGGGGAACCCAAAGCGTTCCTTCTGGCACCACACCCTAAGCCAGTTGTTCACCTTGGAGGCCCTCCTGTTCCTTCCTGGCCCAAATCCCCGGACAGGTAAGATCGACGAGAAGGCCACCTGGGCCTTCAGTTCCCTGAGCGTCTTCCCCAAGGCCTCAATTTCCCTGGTGGTCCCAACCACACCCTGCCTGGCCACATCGTTTGTGCCCACATGGATCACCAGGAGTGGCTGGTGACCCCCGGAGGGAACAGGACGCTCCACTCTGTCCTTCACATGCCGGTGGGCGGCCGTGCCTTGGCCCTCGCCTCTCCTGCAGCGGCCCCCTTGTCGCCTGACATCTCAGGCTGGGGGTCCTGCTGGTCCCCCGAGGCTTCTTCAGCCCCAGCTTCCCCAAGTGGAGAGAACCTGCTTCCCAGCTCCAGATTGGTGCCAGGAGGAGGAGGAGGCCGTGCTGGCTTCCCCCTCCTGGGGGTAACATGCCTCCATGTCTCCACAGCTGCTCCTCCCGTGGCCTCTCCCTCAACCCTCTGTCCAGAGAGGGGCTGCTCCGGGGGGGGGGGGGTGGAGAGCTCTCTTGGCCCTCAGGCCCCTCACCTCCTCTTCTAGCAGGGTCATCAGCTTGCACCGAGGGCAAGTGTATCCCTGCTTCTCCTGGGGGAGAAGGGCGAACAAGTCGCAGCTCTCGCAGCGGACAGCAACACCCGTGACTCCCACCAAGGCCATCGCCTGGTCTGCCATTGGGTACTTCTCACAGGCCCTGCCTTATTCCCCATCCTTATCTGTGCTACACAACCCTCCCCTGACACCTAGTTCTCCCAGAGAAAACACACAAACAAAGCATTAAGATTTTAAAAAGACCCAGGGGAAGAGAGTCCCCGGGCCACAGCTAAGGAGCGCAAACAAGGAACAACACCCTTGTTGTGACGCCCTCAATGCAATGACATTGGTGCCACCAATGGCTGAGCGCAGATAGATAGATAGATAGATAGATAGATAGATAAACTTTATTGTGGTCAAAGACCAGCTCCATTCAATAAATACATAGATTTTAAAAAGTAAATACATACAACATTTTCTATAGTAAAACTGCACTCGGATTAATAAATACTTCAGCATATCAGTCACCTTAAATTGGTGACAATCCCAGACTTTGTCCTTGTCCAACTAGGCAGAGCCACAACCCCCCAGAATCTGTCTTCGGACACCCATCACGGCCGTGAAGAATTTCGCGACACTATATGTCATTGTTGGGTCAGATGCAGCTTTATAAGCCTCAGAGGCTGCTGGCCCCGCCCCCTGCTTCCTCCTGGCCCCTCTGGCCTCTCCAGTCCTGTCTCCCTTCCTCTCTGCTGCTTCCCCCCCCCCCACAGCTTCACCTTCGCCAGTTCCCTGGCCCCCCTTGCATACTCTCCCAGTCTCTTCTGTTCCGCTGTTCTGCCAAGATCCAAAAGACAGAGCAAGCATATGGGGAAAAGTCTGTGGGCCTGATAAGCCCAAAATTAAACCGTCTGCACAATGCTATGTGTGGTGCAATGCCAAAAAAGCTCAATTCCCTTGCATACCATCCACACGGTGAAACATAATCACAGCATCATATTATGGAGATTTTTCTCCTTGACAGGGACTGAGGAACTGATCAGGACTGAGGAACTGAATAGAGGGCAATTCTAGAAGAAATGCTGCCTCAGTCTGCAAGGGACCTGGGAGGGTCAACTCCTAGCTACATAATGACCCTAAACAGACAGCCAAAATAACGGTCAAGTGGTTTGAAAACACCCAAATGTCTCAGAATGTCCAAGCCAAAGCCCAGATCGTGATCCAACTGAGAATGTGTTGCAAGAACTGAAAGTTGCTGATCATCCACAGTTCCCATCCAATCTGACAACTTGAACTACTTTGCCAAGAAGCGTGGTGAACATGGAAGAATCCAGATGTGCAGAGCTGATAAAGACTCACAGCTGTAATTGCTGCCAATGGTGCTTCTTCCAAGTATTAACTTGGAGAAAATATGTATGTAGCCATCAAGTGCCAGTTTGGTTTTGTTCACTTGTCGCACAATAAAATTGTAAAGTTGTAATAGTTTCACGGTGTTAACTATCTCAGGTACCTCAAGTGCTCACAATGCCAATTAAATCCATTTGAATCCCAGGTTGTAGCACAACAAAATGTGGAAAAGTCATGTACTTTACACTTAATTTATTTATTAAAAGCTTCCTTTCCTGTCCCCTACATATGTCTTGGGACAGCTTACAATAAATCAAGTCATCCAGCGCACGCTGTCAGAGCCAACCCCCATAATCCCCATGCAGATAGGACTGGCGTCTAGCAGTATTTGGAAAATCCTGGCCTACACTGATTGGATACAACTCTCAAAGGGGTCAGACCAAAATATCTCACTGAAACCTGAGACTTGCATGCAGAGCCCTCTGTCCCTGAACAATGGCGCTTCCCCTGCTGATATAAAGAGAAAGTCACATGCTACCCAAAAGTCATCTGAAAGTCAGAATGCTCGCTAATTAACTTAACCACTTCCGCTTTGCACCTATTTTCATTTTCTACCTCTGATTCGTTTTAGTACATAATCCAGATTTTAACACTGAACGCAATTTAGGTAGCAAATATTTCTCTCTGCCCCTCCCTGTTTGCTTTAAGTAAAATTAAGCTAATCTGTTCTGATAGAAGAGCACTCTTTGGAACTAGCCAGAGAGTCTCCAAAATATGAAGGAAATATGAAGCGGCAAAGCAGTAACCCAAATGTCAATTACTTTTCCAACAGTGGACAAATTGCTGGAGTGCTAATACAATTTAAGCACAATAATTAGATAAGAGGACTACAGAGTGTGGCTGGTGACAGAGCTTCTGAGATAATAGAATCTAGTGTCCTACTTCTTAAATATTAACATCATTCTGCTTCACTCAATCGGTTTATGGTAATTTAAAAAGGGCAAAGCAAATTCTTTTTATTGCTAATAATATTGTGTTGCTGCAGTGCTGGCTTTGAAGGTTAGCAAAATTTATCAGGTCAAAATTCAATTATACGTTATTATATATTTTATTTGTTTCTCTTCTTTCATCTCTTCTCCTGTTAAGTCTCCCTTTCATGGCAGATATTTAAAAGTGCTTATTAGGCAACCCCCCCCCCCCATACACACACTACCCAGTTTAATTGCACCAGATTGCAAAACAGCATCCCTGCTCACTCACAGCAGCCGGCCTGGCAGCACAGGGGTCAGCACGGCCCGTGATGACACCCTGGCTTCGTAATGACAGGAAATGCAATTCACCAGCACTTCTGCTGCCCCTGTTAAAAGGTGCAGGGCCACTGAGCAAGCACTTACTTAGCATGCATCCTAGCGATACTGTCACAAGGACCGAGAGCCCTGAGTCAGGAAGAGGGGGCCATAAAGTCCCCTCATATGTTTACTGCTGGACAAGCCTCTGCGTTCCTCCAGCTTCCTTTCTTTCCCTTGGGCAGCGTCAGGATCTGGGCAGCTTCAGCCTGGCAGTTGCAGGATCAGTCCCAGACTCGGCTGCAGCTGCCGGGGCCTTCATGAATGCCACCTGGGAACCCCGGGGGAAGAGCTCTTTAAGAAGGGGCTTGTCCCTCCCAAAGCTGCCTCAGGAACAGTGGCCCTCATGATGCTGGAGTGCTCTGTGGTGGCCGGATCCTGTCTGCTGCTTTGTCCTGTACCTGCTCTTGTTCTTGGACCTCCATCCTGCTCCTCTTCTAAGGGTCTCCTTGCCCTCATGTTACCTTCTTGCCTCCTTAACCACCAGCTTATTTTGCGTATGCTTTGCTTTTCTTTGACTGTGCTTTGTTTGCTTCCCAGTTTGCTCCTGGTTTGACCTTGGCTTGCCCTGGATAATGACCTGGGTTTGGCTGGCGCCTGGAGTTTGGCTGTATAGTTTACTGTATGATCTGGGTCCTGGTGCCTCTGCTTAGCTTCCTGCCACCCACGCCCTGGACCTTACAGTGGGAGAGTGGCTCGTAGGTCTACGCTGTTCCTCCCACAACCCACAGGAACATCCCCTCACCTTTTCTGAAGTTGCTGCTGTGACCTCAGGAGAAAAGCTCCTGCAGTGCTTTCTGCAGCCAGGCTCTGCTCCCTGCACGATTGTCCCTGCACCTGCACCGCGGCAGTGGGAATCCACACCATTCCACAGCTCTCCAAATGCTCTCCGAGAAGCCAGAGATTTCTTCCACCTGAGTATATGGAAACACTGGGCGGCTCACCCATGGAAGGCCCAACAGTTTGAACTGGCTTTTTGATGGGTTGCCATGGAAAAAGCATTGAAACAGATGGAGGCAGTCTCCTAGTAATTTGTTTAGAGAAGACCATACATTCAGCAGGCGGGACACTGCAAAACACACACACACACAAATTCAAGATCATTGCCATTCCAACACAGGCATCAACAGTAACCCAAGGATGCAGGCAACTAACTGAAATCCATAAACATACTTGGACATCAGACAAATAGCCAGCTAGCAGTGAGGGTTTCACTATCCATGGGATCCTGTTCTTTCCGCCAGTTCTAGAAGAGTAAAAATGAGGAAAATGATACTGAAATTAAGAATGATGTCTAACAACCTCTTCTAAGTAATTCCCAATCAAGGCTGCACCAGGATTCAGTCATGCCCTACATGATCCAGGAAGCACAGTCCCCTAAGTAAAAATCCTATGATTATGTGGACCTGAACATTTCCAGGATGATTAAAACAAACAAACAGCCAGGAAGGTAATCTTAAGGAGTTCAATTAATGCAACGAAAAGCCTAACTCTGATCCATGAGGCTATACCCCCCACCAAAGTAAAAGCCATCTTTTACAATCCAGCAAAGCATTTGTGTTAATAATTGTACAGATTCTTCCTCTGGAGACTGACTGAACATGGGAAAGTCGGTATAAGCTTCTCTACATATTACATTTCCAGTCACACACTCAGGTATCAGCAGATGGTATTCTTGAGCAGCTGCTAAAGTCCCAGCCAGACCCACACCATGACTCCCACGGAACAACTCTTGGTGATGAACTGCAGTTATAATTTCCCACAATATGCCATTGCTCTTGGGCACTGCAGAAGTTTTGAACTGCTTGCCGCGGGTGTCTGATAGCTGCCATTCTGAATTTCCCACAGTGCCCTTACCTGATGCCACAACCAAAGAATGTCCCCCAAGGTGCTCATTCTGTCAGGTGAGCTCACCACGTGATAGAGAACGCCCTTGGACTTGGGGCTGACCTGTGTGCCTGTGTCTTCTGCAGTCACTCAACTCAAGAATGCAAGGCAATGGTACACTGGTCAGAAACGCTGATAAGGAGGTTTATTCCACTGTCTCTATAAAGCATTAAAAGATGCTAAGCCTCTCATTGAAATGATCAAAATAAATACATCAAAACAGAATGATCAGTCCCCCAATAAATCAGCACCACTTCAGCTGCAGTAAACAGAAGTGAAATGACTGGTCTTCATTGCTTCCCAAATTAGCAGTGAAAATGTAGCTTCATGGATGCTCTCATGAGGACATCCCGCACACCGAAGTGCCAATGAAAAGGACCGACCACCCCAGCCGTGGCTCCCAAACCCCCCTCTAAAGGGAAGTGGAAGCAAAGCCTCCGAGCCTGAAGGGCTTCCGCAAATCTTATTTCCGTGAAAGTGGGTTTTACCTGTTGCATGTGAGCTGCAGTTCTTGAATGAATTTTTACATCCCTGATTGTTCTCTAGCTGTACCACACGATTTCAAGCAGTTGTTGCATCATGTGGGTCATCCTTTAATCGGCCAGAGAAATGCAAGCCTCGACGGAAGTGAATGCTATTTCAATATTACTATTGTTAACTTAAATTTTATTTAAATTTACACTTTGTATGCCCTGCAGCCTTATGTTGTATTTGAATAACAACAGGAAGAACAAAAGGTTTGAAGTAATGGAATGAAAATATCTTGAATATGCATAATCTAGTAACATTCACTGTTGGTTAAAAACATAATTGTCTTGAATGTATTATGTATTCGCAGTCATACAGGATACATAATCCAAGGTTTTATGTATATATTATATGCAAACAAATTCCTCTAGAGGAGCACAAAGATTAATTAAAGGAAGAAACATAAACACTTGTCTGGAAATATGCTAGAAACTGAATTTGACTTGCCAGGAAAGGGCACAGAAAACTATTATTTACCCTTAATTTGTTTAATTTACTAAACAGACATAAATACAACTCTAAAATAAAATAACACAAGATATGAGTAATTTGAAAGACAAAACAAATAATCAGAAGCAATGTCATTAGGCTGTTAAAATGATCATCAACAAGGATAGGCTACAATGAATGCGCCCACCCAACCAAATATCTCAGGCATAAAATAAATTCATAACATACTTTTCCAAATATGTCTGATAATCTCCACACATTTTATTGTGCCTGGAGGAAGAATTACCAATGAAGTAATTTAAGGATTCACATAACAGTTTTCCAATGATGATTTTCATTTCTCTTGTAAAACTGTCTCCTGCTACAGGACTGATGTTTGACATAAAATTGACAAATTTGCATATGCATAGGATTTCCAGCCAGGAATAAATGCCAAGTTAGTTGCTGGCAGTTTGGAGCTTATTAATATAATGAACTGACTCACAGCTTTATTGTAAACAAACTTTAAACCTGCTGTAGAATACCAAAATAGGTAACATGTGCATGTACACACAAGCCACACACCTGCATGTACAACGTGTCAAAAATGCAAATGGCAACCATTCAGAACAATGAGGGCCAAAATCCTATGCAATCTGAGGGGCAAGTCCCACCAAAATCAATGCAAGTCAGTGGGAAGCTGCCTCTCCCCACAAGGACCCCCAGGCAGTGGGGACCTTGACACAAGAGAGAAGCCCACCCTCTCTGCAGTCAATTTTTGGCAGGAATACTGTTTGTCAACTCATGCAAATGAATGAAGAAATCACTCTATTCACTTACGAGAGGACTGAAGGTGAGGGGTGAGCAAGAAGGATGGAAGGCCAGGAAAAGACATCAGGGAAAAAAGGAAGGGTCAGTTTGTGCCAGGGGCCCCAAAAATTTGGCGACCACTGTTTGAGGCACCATCAAACCAACCGTGGAAGCAGCCGGCAAGAGTGGGACAATTTGCTATGCCACCTGCAGGCTGATGCCCCCAATCCAGGACCCTCTGCAGAGAATGGGGCTATTCAAAGGCTGGCAACAACCCACCCTTGCCTAGCTCCCATTTTAGAAGCTTAAACTTGCCAGTGCCAGTGCAAAGATCACTAGCAACAACTTTTTGGCCTATAGGCACCAGCTACACGAAGCCTAAGCATCACTGTGGGGCAACACTGGAGTGGGGCCGCTTGGCACGGGCACCTGCCTGCCCAGATGGCAACTTTCCTCACTCATAATCCCAGCTGAATGGGGCCTAGGCAACCCTTTGCACCAGACACCAGTGGGTAGGTCTCATGGCTCCAGAAACAGGAATTGAAGGAATTCAACACTGCCAAATTCTCCTAGCTCCATCCTAAATCTGAGCTGTGTTCAGTTGTGGTCTATTTTCTTTTTCTTTTCCTTTGAATGCAAAAGGTTCAGACTTTTTTATATGGTGTGTGTACATCCCCCCTCCCCGCATAAAGTAAAGCATGAAAATGCACAGTTAAGCACACGTTTTTTAAAGTGTGTTTTTTCCAAATGAGAATGCAAGTTCAGGAGCACAAGAGGTTTTTTTAAGCATCCCATTTCACATTTGAAGGGGAAATTGCAATAAAAACTAAAGCAGAATGAAATTCTTGTTTATCCCCATCTAGCATTTCTCAAAAGCCTGAAATCTGCTCACCTCTGAGCTTGATTCAACAGCTTTTTCTTCAACAGGTCTTTGAATGGCTCTGCCTTTCTTTGAAACGATTCATCACACACTTCAAGCCAGAACACCAGGAAGAAATTTTCTCATGACTATCCCAACTAGCTCAAGCATCAGGACAACAGATCCATTTTGTGGACTAATTGTTGATATGTGAAACAGCAATGGAGAAACATGTATGCATGTCAGATACTGACTTCATCACTTGCTAAATATGTAATATAAACAAGTTGCTTCTACATGCCATTGACCCACAGATGTTCTGGCATTTCCTAGCAGATATGCTTTGAGGTCTTCAATAAGATGATATTCTCTTAATAATTTTGCCCTTTACATAATAGTAGCACATTTTAGTACGATGTATCTCTACTCTGAGAATGGGCACATCTTGTTCCCCACAAACATTTGTGTGGCACCCACATCGTGAAAGCAAATAGTCTTTCAAACAAGCAAGCGCATGCATTGTTAATAAGTCACACACACACAAAGTAAAATGGGTGCATGGGCATATAAATTGGGTACAGCATTTTGCTACATGGTTAGATGCATGATTTCCTCTAATAGAATGCCATCATAAGCAGCATCACATTTTCTAGTTCATGAAGAACAAATGATCTGTGACTATAGACTCCCAAAACTTAATGGAAAGTTCATCCAATGACTTCCAAGTTTTAAATGGTGTCTCTCTGCTGGGAACCACTAGATATAAAAACATGCATAATACTAGATTACAAAATGTTCAGTCCCCACAGAAGTGGGCTCTGGCTCAGATGTATTGCCCCTGCTTCCTGTTTAGCTAAAGGCATCTTGCCTGCCTTCAGTTCAAGAGTCAGGAGCTTCTCACAAACAACTGCTCTTGATTCCATTCCTGCTGTACCCGGAGCATTTATTCCTCTTATTATTTTTAAGAAGCAGCAATGTTAGTAAGTGTGCCTTGGAAAAGGTGATTAAAACCATGCCAATGAACAGATATAAAGTTCAATTAACCACACGACCAGTGAAATAAGCAAACAGCTGCAGTTTTGTGTCAAGGGCAATTTTATATACGATATCCTTTGTCCTTTGTATGTAAATTGCAGCTGCATATAAATTACTGTTGTTGCTGCTGCCACTGCTGTTGCTAATGTTTCATGAACATTTCTGGCAGAGCTGGAAAGCGTTTTGGAATAGTTCCTACCACTGCCACTCACTCTTTGGAGAAGCATGGGCCATGCAAGAACTTTGTTCTCGGCGCCATCAAAGGCACACTTGTTTAGCCAGATCTGAACCATTACAACTCCACTGCATTAATTCTGTGGTGTCTCCAAATAACAAGGGTGAATCTTGCCTAATTCCAAAAGAAACGGTATCCAGGAGGGAGAGAAGAATGGCAAAGGTGTGAGCATTTTTTGTTTAAATAGGAAATCTAATATCCATCTTAGATATTAAACAGGACAGAAATGTTTTAAATAAATATATAAATACTTCTGCACTAAAGTTGAACCTATAGAATGTTCAGCACCATTCTAATGTTAATACTGTTCTCATTAATTTCAAGTTCCGCTTTTGAGCATCCCTTGTCTACGATGCGTCATACACAATAACAATAATTAATTTCAGATGATATTATTTGGCATGCCATCTGTGCCAGCTGAACAACTGCTTTCAAATAATGCAAACAGAGTTCACTTCTTACTAGATACAGGAAGAATCACTGCCGATTTTGATTTTAAAAACACGCTGCGGTATGTCATGCCTAACCTTATCTCATTTAAAGGTCTTGCGTCCCCTATCAGTGAGTGAGCGCTACCCATTTTTAAAGATAGCCCCTGCCCCAAGGTAGTGGGGATCAGTAAATCCAAATTCCCATCTCCATCCAGATAAAACCAAAGGGGCTGAATGCCTTTCTTTGGCTTATTGACTAAAGGAAAGTTCCAGGTCAAAAGAAAGAAATTGAGGAAACAAAGACAAGGTGACTCTTCAACCAATTAAGCTAATTAAGTGATGACCCTAATTAATCCTTGACCTCAGCAGCAATGCTATCAAGTGGTCTTTAAATTCATGAGAGTGTCATTCAGCCCAGAAGCAGATTTTCTTCTCTGCTGCCAGCTAGAGAACTGCCTGCCAGAAAGAGCAGTGAACTGCCCTAGCTCATCCCACCAAAGCGCATTTCCATTTGTCCTAAAAGATCCTCAGCTATTTCGGCTATTCAGATATGTGCTCTTTTACATGGAAGAGATTTAGATGATGCCTAGTTTTCAAGGGGCTTTGTCATATTTAAATCTGAATTACAATAGACAACAACTCTAGGAACAAAAACAAATTACTGTCTTCAGTCTGCAACCCTGTGTGTGTTCTGCTGAAGAAACTAAAAAAGCCCGAGAACTCTTAGGATGCCTCATCCAGCCATACTGGAATATGTAGGACCATTTCTGGCCAAATAAAAATGCACAGGATTGTGCCTTAAGAAGAGTATTGCAAAAAGAGAAAGTCCTCTCTGAGTTGGATCTTGTGTGTTTGGAGAGGGAGGGCATATTTCGTGGTGGACTTTACAGAGCTGCCGAATTTAGAAATCTCGATGACAAAATCACACATATTTGACCAGACTTGAATCTATGTGTATATTCTGACATAAGGATCCACACAAATTCATTTCCTCGTGAATTTTGAAGAGGCGATTAATCACAGCTCAACTGACTTTATCATATTCTGTTTGGTTGGTGAGCTGGGTCTTCCATCGCCTCTTTGTTAATCTCACTGTCATTTTCCCCCCAAAAAATGTACTATTTTAAGAGTAATGATGGAAAGGTGGCGATTTTTAAGAGGCAAGAAAGTAGCCATGATGTTTCCAAATGTATTTCATTGAAATAATTATTTGGAAAATATGGATTACAAAGCTACCTTTCCTGCCCTTGGACACAAATTCTTGAAAATATATATTGAATGAAAAGTAGCAGAAAAGTACAAAGATCAAATTTTGAGAAATCAACCCCACTTCTCCTAGCCTACAAAGAGGTGCAATACAGTTACAGTATGAAAAAGCACTTGTGGGGCCACTCACGGCAGAACCAAAAGTTGCTGAAAAATCAGCTCATTTGCAGGGCGCAGAAGCTAAAATGAGCACTGAATGGACCCTGATGCAATGTAGAGGATGCACTAAAGAAAAAAAAATCAATGTTTCCAATTTGTGAAGAAAGCATGCATCAAGTGTTATTACCATGATGTATAAGCACTGCATAAACCCATTTATGCCACAAGCATTAAGGATAAATTGACTGAATAAATTCTATTATTCTGAGGAATGTTGCAAATTACATGCTGACATGTCAGAAAAGTGGAAATAATAGTGTTGACATTACTGGTATTATACGCTGTTCCTACCTTTCTCTGTAACCATTTATTCGGACTCTGATGGAGTCATTTCCTATTCCTCCTTTTCACCTTCTGAATGTGTGCAGTTGGCAATGAAAAACCAGGTCTTTGAGGACACGAACTGTATCACTTTTGTGCACCAGCACATGCTTAATGTGATTCCAATTTGCCATCTCATTATTTTAAAGGTGCAGTGACGATCACAGCAAGAGGCACCGTTCTCTCCTCATGGACAAAAGCAGAAAGTTGCATGCACTTGGAACTATGTTTGGGAGGATGTGTGACCACTGCATCCCATTCCTTCTCCCAAGTTACATTGAATTGAACTTCACTTCTTTAGTCTTCCATGCCATAACAAATTTTTCTGCATGCTTAAAATAACCTGATCTATAAAAGCAATTTAGATGTAAAATAAGAGACCCAGTAGCGGCTCCAAGTTTTACAGGGCCCTTGGTAAGAGAACTTCTTGACAGCTACTCAAAAGCCCTTGATTCTAAGGAATCTCTTTCTCACGTGGTCTTTCTTCCCATCAGCTGTTAATGCTTTCCTCAGTGTCACCAAGTGCTTGCTTGACGGTCAGGATGGCAGGTAGCAGGTAGCATAGAGAACTGCAAGAGGGAGTAATGTAATGAACTCTGTGTGGGGCTGTGCTTGAAGACTGTTCGGAAGCTGCAGCTTGTACAAAGCCCAGCAGCCAGATTAATAGCCTCGGGGCGGCTTTGTTGTAAGCCGCCCCGAGGCTTTGGCGAATGGGGCGGCATAAAAATGTTTTAATAAAATAATAAAATAAATAATAACAGGGGCCAAAAGTTCAAACACTTAATGCCAAGTCCAGCTCAGTAGCCCTGGTGGCCTGGCTGTGTCCATGTATTGGCTTTAACTGATAAAGCCCTACCCAGCCTGGGAGCACACCTTTCAATCTGCAGTCCAGCCAGACATGATGGGCAAGATTGGGGGCCAGCCCCAGTAGCCACCACCAAGAGAAGGTGAAGGGCCTTTTCAGTGGTAGCCCCACCGCTGCAGAGCAAGCTCCCTACTGAAGCCCACCATATGGTTTCAGTGCCAGGCTCAGATCATCCTCTGTGGCCGGGCACTTAATTAGTTTTAATATTATACTGGGGCATTTTGTCAGCTGCTTCACAGGTCATGTGATTTTTAAATGTGGTTTCAAAGTTGGCTTTTAAATTCTCTATTCTAATATTATTACATTGCATTTATATCTTGCCTTTTTTCCTTTTCTGAGGAACCTGAGGTGGTTCTGAGGTGGCTTACATGGGCCTCTTCCACTCCATTTTATTCTCACAGGTCCCAAGACACATCACACTGGCTCATACACATTTTTACAATATGTTTCATTGTTATCTGTATTTCATATTGCCATTTATTGCAGTTTATGTGTTGTAAACTATCCAGAGAGTTCAGCTGTTGGGTGGTAGAGAAATAAAAAAATAACGATGGCGATGATGATGATGATGATGCAGCAGCAGCAGGAATGCTGGGGAGACTGTTGCCCTGCAGAATTGCCACAGTCCTTTGTGGGAGATGCTTCTATGCATGTAGATTAGCTCCCTCCACTGCAATTAATAAAGTGGGTGAATGTGCGGGAGCTCTGAAGTACACAAACAGTTCTGGACACTGCCAAAAGCATCTAGTTCTCTTTGTCACAGCAACAAACAGGTTTAGAAAAGAATGCACACCGCCTCAGCTACTGAGACGTAAAAGGAGTGCAGTTACCAAATACAGACTCATAGCACACGCCACTTGGGACCAG
The DNA here is from genome assembly GCF_004798865.1 of Varanus komodoensis. NCBI lineage: Eukaryota > Metazoa > Chordata > Lepidosauria > Squamata > Varanidae > Varanus > Varanus komodoensis. Next base: position 1,822,194 of record NW_025336599.1, read on the forward strand.
AGAACCAGCGATATCCACACCCAGCACAGAGATTCTCCAAGCCATGCCTGCTCTTGCCATGCTCCCAGCCACGCAAACGGGGGAGCATTTCAAGGTGGGTTGGCATGCATTTTTCCAGAGGCACACTGGAAAAAGGTCCGTGTGAAATGTATTTTGAAGTGTTTATTCTTCTGAAACACATTTCTCAGTACACCATTGCAGTTTGGGCTTTGAGGAGCTGCTATTGAAATTTTTGTTTTCATTTTTGTTCCCATGAGGGCAAGCTAGAATGACTTGCACAGAGAAATGAAATTCCCACCTGTCCATGGCCAGGCGCTGGCTCGCCCTGAATGTGGCCAGGTGGTTTTCAACCCCAGTAGCTACTGGTAGGGCAATTTTGACATTTCTTCATAGACTACAGTTAATGCCAGAATCCACTGGTAAGACATACCGAATAAAGAGAAATATATATAGTCATTGGCCAAAGGCACTCAGTGAAATTTACCTCCAAGTCAACAGCTTTCCTGTTCGTCCCTTCAGTTATGCACTTACAGTGCATAACCAGCACTTTCGATGTACTTCCTAATTTGCAGTCTGGAAACTTTGGGAATACTTTGCGGATACATTAATTTAGCCTTGCATTTGAGATTTTGGGTGACAGAGTAGGGCTGAAGCCAAGAGACAATGCCTTGCCTAAAGCGATCAAATAGACTTACAAAAGATGCAAGAGAAACCTGGCGGTTTGGCCGCTTTGCAGTTCTGCAAAAGCATAAATATTTACCATGCATGACATTTACCATAGATGTACATACTCTTCTTTTGAAAAATAAAGCATATTTTAAAAGAAAATGTTCTGTTTAGCCACGTTTTACTGGACACCCAGCTTGTACCTCCCCTGACCCACTTGTGGAGACACGAACTGAGGTTTGGTGAGCACCAGAGGAAACCTTTTCCCCAACAGTGCCGCTCACACTGGGATGAGGCTGCTGGAAGCATCTGGAGAGCCGGCATGAGGAAGTCGCTACAAGTGCATGCCTGGGCCTTCGGGGAGCTGTTTGTTTGTAATACAAAGGAGGGCTATAACTCTAATAAATAAATTGTAACAAATTAGCACACACTCTCCATGTCAAGCAGACCAGCTAAAGAGGCAGGCACTGACAAACCTCTCTGCCTCAGTTTCTCTCAGGTTCCCTTCCCCCATATTCAGTTTAATTCAATTCTGACTTTGAAAATTTCTTCAGTCTTAAATTCCTGTCTGCCCCAAATATTGAGGGTTTTTTAATTGCCTGAAATTCATAAATGTTTTGTATATTTTTTGCCTAATACAAATTTTTGCAAACACTTTTTCCTATATAATGCATATTTGAATATCATTTTCTCTGATATACAGACTTTTGTATGCATTTGTGACTGGAAAATTCCTTTGCAAAATTCAGAAGAATAGTGTGATGTTTTCAGGAATAGTTTTAGTACACATGGTGATCCAAAAGTGCAAAATCAGGGGGTCCTTATATTTAAATACTGATTGCACATGTCTCTCCCCCATCCCCACTAAGAGGTTCTGCCTTTGTGAATTACCAGCAACTAGCACTTTCTCCTTTGTTCTCCCTTACTCTCCAAGTAGAAGTGAGTTAGAAACATAGAAACAGAGCAAGTCAGAAGGGGCCTCCCGGGTCATCTAGTCTGACCTCCGGCACCAGCCGGCTCTGCTCACGACATGCCCACCATGTGGACGTCCAGCCTATCCTTGAACACCCACTCCGATGGGGCCTCAACGACCTCCCGTGGAAGCCCATTCCACACCCTCGGGGTCCTAACTGTCAGGAAGTGCTTCCTGGCCTCCAAATCCAACCTTGGTTACCTGAGATGAGTTGCAAAGGACAGGACTGAATCTGAGAGGAGGGAGCCATGCAGAATACTCTGAGCAAATAAAGAGAGCTAAAACCATCCTCAAAATTTACACCATTTACGGTGCTTTCCGAAAAGGCTTTGATTGACAGGTGGAAGATGCAGCCAATCAGATGGGAGCATACGGTCTGACATATTCTAAATATTAGCACTTAGCACCCGGCTACCCAAGGAAATGGCTTTTGGCAGGTGTTAAAATATGGTCCTCCTTTTCCCTTCTAGCCTGATGGCTCCCTTGAGTATATTCTCCGCTGCAGGAGATATTTTTAAGAGAAGGAGAACTGGGTGTTGCTTTGGTAGGCCAGCAAACAGGTGTTCTGATCGCTTGCCTCCTCGCCCCTCTTCCCACACACAGTCCTTATTTGAGGACATGAAATCCCATACTATGCTTCTCCCCATCGTTTGTTGAAACCAAGTGTGCAAGGTCTATGTGTGGTTTACAGCACATCCACCTAATTTAAACCAACCTGGAGAACAGCTGCATTGAAATGCTGCATGATTTTCTCCATCTCCCATGCATCCCAAATTGATTCTATTAGCAGGCAGCTGCCCCCACCAGTAACCAAAAGGATAAGAACATGTTTAATGGTCTCATCTTAATTACTGGGACTGGCTAGGGACAGAGAGAGGCTGAAGGGCAAAACAGCCAGAATGAAGGACATGGCTGATCATCTTATCAAAGGTTTCTTTGATACAAGACTCTTCATCCTATTTATTAATTTATTTATTGACTTAGTATCCACTGAATCAGCCAAAGACCCTCTAAGCAGATTACAATCTATAAAACATATAACAGTAAACACAGTAATTAAAATACTATATACAAGCACCCATAAAACAAAACTGCAGTTTTAAAATAAACTGTGTATTAGATATACAGGTATATTGACTTAACACAGTTATAAGCCCTGTTATCAAGTCTGAGATGACTTATTTTAATGTGCTTTATTGGAAGATAGATGGTGGCACAGCACCAGTTCCACTTAATGGGGTCAGACATATTCCCAGGCAGCACATGAATGGTTAGAGCAGCAGAAGACACATAGAGAAGGCTGCCCGCTCTTGTCTCCCAGGTAAGAAAGTTTAGAGAACTGAAGCTGAAAGAGAAATGAATCCAGCACGTCTTGGGCAACCTTTTGTTTACCTATCATACTTCCCAGCCCCCCCACCCACCCCCCTTTGCCTCCTCTTTCCTCCTCACTTCTCAGTTTTTACTGTTTCCCACCTAGAGGGCAATTAACAGTCTTAATCAGGGTCAGGCAGAGGTCCTGGAGAAAACAAGATCCCTAGTTTCATATGTCCTAATATAGACCTCCATCTGGGTGGATTACTGACAATGGCCATGCCCAGTTGCACCCTTCTCCATCCATTAGTATTTTAGCACTGACCATGCCAGCTAGGGATGATGGGACATGAGATCCAAAGCATCTCAATGGCAGTATGTTAGGGAAGGCTGGTCTGGCTGATGTATGCTTACATGGAAAAAGTGGATAAAATAGGTGTGAGTTTACAAACATTACAACTTTACAAACATTAAGGCTATAAAGAAGTACCCTACTTGTCCATACCAAAAATCCCTCAATGCAAAAATGTGTTTCCAATGGCCAATATTCAGACAGCCCTCCCCTGTTATTTGTCTCCAGCATTCAGAAGAATACTGCTTGTAAACAGAGGCTCCATTTAGTTGCATGTTCTCTTGTCTGCGAACCTCTCTCACCAGAAATGTCTGTTTTTATTGAGTGTAAAAGATCAACAGTGCATGGAAAACCTAAAATTAATGATTAAAAGTGAATGAATCAGATCACGCATCACCATCACCATCTGCTTTTATCCTCTTTCTTGATATTGTGGTGGTACTACAATCAGTAACATCACACGAGCTCTCAGAAAGAGGTTGTACTGAATGGCTTCATATCTTACACAGGCAGGCAGGCAGGCAGACAGACAGACAGACAGACAGACATTTTGTCATGCACTTGGCAACTTTCCTTGCTTTGTTAACAACTATGTCAGCTTCCTTCCTAGTTGTAAAGACAAAATCTGTTTAGGCTTTAAAATATATGATCAGAATATACTGACAGAGCTTTATAAAAAGGTATGTGCATGCATGCGTGCATTTGTGTGTGTTTTCTGAAAGATGCCTCATTTGTGCAGGCAGGAAGAGACACAGTAATGAAGAACTCCCACAGGAAAAAAGCATATCTCACTTCCCATATGTGTAGTAGGCGTAGGGACTGGGTTCACTCCTCCCATAATACAGCCTTTAAAGGTCCTCAGATTCTGATTCAGAAGAGGTGGGACTGGAATGCTCTGCTGAAATGCCGACAGACCCAGAGATAAGCTGGGCAGAACTGAAGAGTTTCAAGTATCTGAATGGGTGGGCATCAGTCAACCTCATTCGCCCAATTATACAGTGTCAAGTCAAGAGGACAGACCAATTGAGAAGCACCAGGTGGTCCAAAGACCTGGCACATAGGTAGTGTGATCCACCTTTCAGGAAAGGTGTTCACTTCAGAATCAGCTCCATACCATTCAGTCCCATTTCCCTAATGACCACATTCTAACCTTGTGTCTTCTGCAAAACTCTTCTTTTGCATCATAAAAGCTGGTCAGCTTTAACATGAGACAGGGTTAAGTTAGAAAGCCTTTTGTTCTCATCTGCCTGGACTGGTGTAGAAAACAAGGCATCAAGACAGAAATGAGCACTGAGTAACAATGGGCAGGTCTTGCAAAGCAGCATTCAATGTAGCTGTCCAGACTCATGCAATTGCAGGCTTCTGTGTTCCCCGCACGCCCCCCCCCCCCCGGATATTCAGTTGGCTGATTCCATCTTGCGAGGAGACGGTACTGCGGTGGGATTCCTCAGTGGATGCGGCGCCATCCTTCCCGCCCCGCCCTGCCCCTCCTGCTCCAGCTCCAGAGATGCCTTTCCCTCTGTGCGAGCGGGACGGTAGAGCCCGCTCAGGCCGGGCCCGTTCAGACCTCAGGGAGAGCTTTGGGGTTAGAACTGCGACTCCAGAGCCTCCTATGGCACCCAACAGTGCCAGGCAGTCGTAGCAGCCTGTCTCCTTTGTGCTGCGCGTGGCGACTGTCCTCTGCAAAGCACCGCATGAAAGTCAAGGGCAGCCGCTGCCAAGAGGGTGTGGTCTCTTCTCGCATGCGTGCTCTCACTGGCTGGCAGCAAGCAAAGCAGACTAAAATATTTCCTCCTCCTGGTTCAGGTCTGAACTCTGGATGTTGTGATGTCTCCCATTATGAAGCACACAGCAGGTCTGAAAATGGATAGAGGTGTTATCTAGAGAGCAGTCTAGCATCTTCCACACACAAAGCACAGACACCTCCAAATAGGGAGGTTTGTGCATCCAAGGTGGGGCATGAGGCTCAGCAGCAATGATTTCCACACTCTGCACTCTCCATTTCATGTTCGACTGCCTATTCTGGCCATCCAGGAGGAGCCCTCAGCGCCAGCATACACTCCTCCTCCAGAAGTCCTCTCCAAGTCGGATTCCTGGCCTCAGAGAGGCAGCTGGGGCAGCTGCTTTTCATTTTAAATGCCAAAGCTTAAAACAATTTAAAAATGACCATTAGCAATAAAACTACCAGAACCTGGTAGTGGGTGGGGGGCCCAAAATACCCCATCATGTGCTTGGGAATAGAAGAAAGTATTTACTCGATGCCAAAAACTGCAGATGTGGTTGCCAGATGGGCTTAACTAAGGAGCGCTCCATAACTCAGGGTCCACCACTAGAAAGGCTTCCATCCGCCAAGCCTTCTTTAGAGGCTCTCAGTTATTGACTGCAATGTATGTGGTGCTATCAAGAAAAGTACTCAGTCAATTCATGCCCATTCTGCAAAGGGGAAACGGTCCCATTGTGAGTGCCTGGCCTTGGCTCAGCTCAGAGAAAGGGTCACGCTGAGGAGGCTGTTCCGGTGTGATGTCCACGGTCCAGAGCCAGATGATATCGTCGAGCACAGGCCTACATGTCCAGTTCCATATCAGGCTAAGAAGAACTAAGCTAGCAGAGATAAAGCAGGTACAACTTAAGCTTGATTCATGCCATCCATTTTATGATCCACTACAACATGGAAGGATGAGTATATTATGTGGGCATCTCATGCCACGCAAGCGGAGCTGAAGGCATAACTTCTGAAGCACAGAGCAGACCTACCATTTGCTTTGAGGATAAAGATGATGAGACTGCCGTGCTGTACGCTTGTACTCTTTGTCTTATTTATGAAGACATTTCATAAATTCTCAAAACTGCGTAGAGAGACATCTCACCTGTCTGCTCCATCTAACACTATTTCCAGCATGGGGAAGGCCAATGGCTCCCTGCATGCTAAGCAGCTGTTCAAGCTGAAGGGCTCATTTCTTTCCACCCCATTTATGAATGCCTTGGTCCATTGGGTAAGATCTTCAAACCTGACAAAATTCTCACCAACTTAAGAACTTCAATATGAGCAATCAGTACTATGGAAACTTGAGCTTGACATACTGTTTTAGCTTGTGTGCAATCTAATTTGAAATATCACCTTACAAATTTGACTTATTCCCTTCGCATGTTGGGAAATGAATGTGATGCTGATTGTAATAAGCAACATGAGGACTCATTAAACTTTACATCAGTATAAATCTAGCTCAATCCATGAATCGCTTCATTCTCTTCAGTCTCAATTAATTCCAAAGCAGAGTCTTTACAAGCCATGAGGCTGGAATCTCCTCACCCATCGTTGCTCATCCATATGGTGGGGTGACACAAGAGATCACCCAAGCCCAAGCTCAGATTTCAAACCCAGGAGGCTCAAAAGACCCATGTATGAAGTGGATGCAACCCTTCAACTCCCAAACTTGTTTTCCCAAGTGCTCAAAAACTGAGTGCTTAAGAACACCCTCAGGGTTTCATTCCAAGGCACCTTAATTTGTTTGCACTGACAGCCCCCCACCAAAAAAATAAATTAAATTAAAAAATCACTGCTGGCCAGAATCAAGGTGGGAAAAAAGAGGCAAGTCATGCTAAGAACCAGTAGAAATTAGACTGCCCCTGGTCCTCCACCTTCATTCCCCATTTTCTTCTCCCTTAGGAACAAACGGTCCATCATTTCCTAAGCAGTTAGGAAAGAGACTCCAGGGGTAACTACTTAATATACGGTGGGGGTCAAAATCTACCCACTTTGGGTAACAGGTGACCTCCACTCCACCAAATTGATTTCATCTTCTGCCTTGCTTGGGGAAGCAGCCTCACCAAATACAATCCGAGTTGCTTTTCTTCCTTTGGCTCCAGTCCCCCAACAACCTCTGTTCCATGAAGCAGCAAAAACGGTTCAGCAGCTTCTACTCAAAACTCACTGACCTTGCCTTGATCTTGCCTTCATCCCCTGAACTCTGCATCGCCTCGCCCTGCTCTGCTTCTCTTGCTGAATCAGTGCCCTCTCAGTCTAGCCCCCTTGCCAGCCCTACCTGTTTGTCCCCCGCCCTTCCCCATGTGTGCCCCTAAAACTGAAGAGGAGGCTGGAATGCTCCCCTCTCTCCGCATCCCAGCGATACAGAAATTAATCGCAGGGTTGTTGCTGCTTTTTAAAAATGGCCCTGCCTCCCCAGCCCACACACATGCAATGGTGCTGACAGGTGAGTTCTGTAGCGAGCAGCCCTCACTTTGCTTTTCGAAAATCAGGAAAATATTGTGTCAGTGACTGTCAAAATTCACGATGCGTTCCAAGGCAGAGACAAGCAGAGGTAATAACCTAATCTAAACAGAGAAGAGCGACACTGACATCCTATTTACCAACACTGTAACAGTGTATTCTTCTCTTCAACTGGCGTGTGAGCACTAAGAGATCCCTCACCAAAGTACTTTTTTCATGAAGGACCTTAAAAGGAGACACTTTATTAAACCTTTATTAAAATACTAACCCCCTCTGTTTTTATTTGAGGGTTAGTTACTAGTTATGAGTGCAGTTACTATCAAAAATCTCAAACTCTCTGTACTTCAAATACAATAAAGTGTATAATCTATAAAATATCCAGGCAATGCTTTAGACATCCATTCAAGAGTCCACGTGGACTTGCTGCCAGGTAAATGGATGCAGGAACGCAGCTTAAGCATTTCCATTTAGCATCATATAGAGGATTTTATGGTCTTCATACAAGTCCACACTATTTGGCCAGCTCTGATAAAATGCACGATCATTTCTAATACACCATCAAAATTCCACCATCCAATTTCTTAATCATAATATCTAAAACCAGCATGTGGAGGAAATGCAATAATACACCATTTTCTATAGAATATATTTACATGTCTTTATTACATTTATATCCTGTCTCTTTCCCTGCTTTTCCAGGGAATGCAAGGCAGCATTCATGGTTCTTCTGCATCCCGTTCTGTCCTCCCAACAACCCTGTGAGGTAGGCTAGGCTGAGTCAGTGACTGGCGGGATCCCTGTTCCAAACAGCTACAATCGGACAACATGAAGACAACAGGCAAAATTGCCACATTGGCTCAGGCTTGTTGCTTCATGGTGTGACCGGCCAAACCGGGTTTCTCCCCCTTCTACTGGGAAGTCCTTGGCATGGGAAGGGCAGAAAGGAGAAAATGGGAGAAGAAAGGAAACAAGGATTACAAGGCTTGATCCAGCAATGCAATTTTATGTACATCATTTACATCGATTGTATTTGGGCAGTGAGCTTTGGCTTCATATTTTGCTTTTTTAAAAAATACCGCAAGCTGCCTCAAAAATATGGCTGGTAGACAGGATATAAATATTTTAATAGAATACCAGTTGAGAGAGAGAAGGCAGCTATTTATAGCAAGGGGTGCTGGAAAGAACAGGACTCTGGACTCAAAGTCAGGTAGGAGAATGACCAAGCTTTAGTTACTGTAAAATCTGATTCAGTGGCAAGCACTTCTTAGGGAAGCTTCCATGTATACATCCAAGGTATATGTGCTTCTATATATGTATGCATACAGGTCCACCCTAAGATATATAGCCTTGATCCCACTCTGAAGCTGCAGAATCTGATGCATCGGATAATTCTTCTAATCCTGTTTGGCCTAACAAGTAAAACAGCAAAGGATTTTTACCACAGAGAATGCAAGGAAGTGCTGCTGCTTCTGAGCAGACGCTCCACGCTCAGTCCAGACGCCCATCCACTGAGCCATGCTAGGTCTTGGCACGTCAAGAGCACCACTGACTGTCCAAAGCATTCAGCAACTATACGCCCTGTGCACCTGCCACTTCCACATGCAGTTATTAATGGGCATCCTTGCATTCTTCAATAAAGAAAGACCCTTCCTGAGCAAGCAAACAGTGTCCAAGGCAGGAATACCAAGTGGCTCATTCTGAAAAATCACTGAGCGAAAATTAGCTCAGGAGTGGACGACAGAGGATTCCAAAACATTGATTAAACAAGATGACCCTCTTCCTTACGGTGATCCAGTCTTGGATCGTTAATGAATAAATATTAAATCCGTTCAGTTAAATATCAAGTACGTCAACAGCTGATCAGGGGAAAACTAATTGACTGACCCCACTTTGTTATACTACCGGTGATCTACTGCTATGACTGATAGGTGTCGGGTGGATATCGGTGCCAGATGGTGATCTGTGGATATAATTGACAGGTGCCAGGTGTTGAGCAGTATATCGTGTTATAAACCTTGACGTTTCTCTCTCTATTCCTGTACAATTTGCACCGTCATTGAACCACAAAGTACCTACTCCATCCAGTATGAGTAGAATAGCCTGTCTAATATTAATTGGGTAAAGGGATGAGAGAAAAAGGACAAGAATTTTCAAACGATGGAGCAAATATGGAGGAGAAGCTGTGGAGTCACAAGAGGGGCTCCGTACCTGGAAATGAGAGCAGTTTAGTAGAAAGATGGGGAAAGCAGGAAGACAGATGTGTGTTCACTGCTCACCAGCTGGATGAGCATGGCTTCCCAAAACAAATCTACAAATGTATAGTTTGGAGCAGGAACTTATATCTGTGTAAAAGTTAGCAATCCCAGAAATATTGGTGCTACAATTCCCAGGGTTTCCTAAGGGAGAAGAATGACTGCTGGAGCACTATAAAACATGTTTTGAAACCAGTTTTTAAAATAAGGATTTTGAAGCTGTGGCTACTAATTCTACTGTTTGTGGGCTTTGCCCAGATTTTATACTTTTTAATTGCCAAAGGGAAAAAATCCCTTGAGGGAATTATGCCCCTGCACACTTTCATTCATTCATTTATAAAATTTGCATGCCGTCCAATTACTAATGTCTCTGGACCGCTAACAGCATAACTTTTGGGGACATGAACAGAACAGACTTGCATAATTTGCAAACAGCATTGAAACTCTTGTATTTCCCTGAGCAGAATGGCCCAACAAATAAAGGTTAGGAGAAAAGAAAAAGTTAAGCAGTGTGTCTCTCCTTTATATCATGCAAAACTCTTGAAAAATAATGAGATAGGGCTACTTTAAAGCAGACTGATTTTCCGATTGCCCTGCTCTTTTCTGCTGCATGTTTGGGTAAATATATCTAAATAACAAACCACTATCCCAGTCATAATAAATATTGGATAATAATGGAAATCTCAGTGGACTCTACAGAGTGCATTCTACTGAGCTATTAAGATAAAGCGTTTGATTGCCAAAACATTAAAATGAAAATAAGTTTTGTTGAGCTTTCCTCTTTGTATAGAATTGGAGCTGATAGATGAAGTACAGAGAACAGGTGAAGTTCCAGAGGACTGGAGGGTGGCATCAGTGGTCCCAATTTTCAGAAAGGGTAGTAGAAAGGACATGGGGAATTATAGACCGGTTAGCCTTATGTCCATTGTAGGAAAAACAATGGAAAGGCTCAAAATAGAGAGAGATCTAGTGATGCTAGATAGGGAAGGGAGGCTGGCGGCCATACAACACGGCTTCCGCAAAAACAGATCCTGCCAGACAAACCTTGTGGAATTCTAGGACAAGTTTTCGAGGTGGCTAGATGGAGGGGATGCAGTGGATGTGGTATACCTGGATTTCAGCAAGGCCTTTGACAAAGTGCCCCATGATATCCTGGTGGAGAAACTGAGGAGTTTTGGGATACACCAAAGCACTGACCGGTGGATTAGGGCATGGTTGACTGACCAAAAACAGAGGGTAACCATTAGTGGGGAATCATCGGGATGGCGGCCAGTGACAAGCGGGGTCCCCCAGGGCTCTGTCCTGGGGCCGATCCTGTTTAATCTTTTCATTAACAACATGGAAGAAGGGGTGAACAGTCTGCTGATCAAATTCGCAGACGACACTAAAACTGGAGCAGTGGCCACAACTGAGAGCAGGTACTCCGGATCCAGAAGGATCTGGACAGACTATGGAAGTGGGCAGGAGACAACAGGATGGCATTCAGTGTGGATAAGTGCAAGGTCTTGCACTTGGGGCATAGGAATAGGTGTCATAAGTACAGGTTAGGGGACAAGTGGCTGGAGAGCAGCACTTGTGAAAGGGACCTCGGGGTGCTGGTTGACTGCAGGCTAAACATGAGTCAGCAGTGTGATGCGGTGGTCAAGAGGAGAATGCCACCCTTGGTTGCATAGCCAGAAGGTATTACTAACACTCTATATGACTCTGGTGCACCCACAACTGGAGTATTGTGCTCTGTTTTGGGCCCCTCATTACAGAAAGGATATAGCCAGGTAGGAGTCAGTGCAGCGTAGGGCCACAAGGTTGGTGGCCGGTTTGCAGGGGATGCCGTATGAGGTGAGACTGAGGGAACTGGGTCTCTTCAGCCTGGAGAAGAGGAGACTCAGAGGGGATATGTTGGCGACATACAGGTATGTGAGGGGATGTCACACGGAGGTGGGCAGAGACCTGTTCTCCCCTGCAGAGGAAGGCAGGACATGCTCCAACGGAGCAAAGCTCAGGGAGCCAAGGTTCCATTTGGATGCCAGGAATCATTTCCTGACAGTTAGGACCCTGAGGGTGTGGAATGGGCTTCCACGAGAGGTCATTGAGGCTCCTTCGGTGCGGGTGTTCAAGGATAGGCTGGACATGGTGGGCGCATGGTGGGCATGCATATGGTGGGCATGTCGTGAGCGGAGCCGGTTGGTGCCGGAGGTCAGACTAGATGGCCCAGGAGACTCCTTCTGACTTGCTCTGTTTCTTTGTTTCTAATAGCACCATTCAACAACACTTACATTTCCATAGTTAATCTATAGGGTTCTAGCAAAGTATTTTAAATACAATCGTATTAGTTCTGAGGCTTTTTGCCATCCATATGAATAAAATGTTATGTTGCCAGTGACATTTTGCCTGCATCTAAATAACAATGCCTCTACAGGTAGGGTTTTCTGTACATCCCTGAGAGCTTAATTAATTGACAGCACATGAATGTATTGCACATTTTGTGTGCAGAAAAATCTAAGAAACTTCTCCATCCTCACATAGTAACCAATACCGTGCCTAATATTTCTCAGATTTTTATCTAATGTGAGTGTGAGAAAGATGGAGGACAAATTTGTTCACATTTCAATGTGAACTCACCTAATTTTGCATTTTGCATGACCTAAAAGTTATCCTTTGAAATGCATACTTCACAAAAATTGTGATGCTTTTCTCCATTAAATATCATACAAAATATGTTTGTCTGGAGAAATAATACTTTTAATGTTGAATATATTACATTAGGAAATGATGCAAAAAGTGTGTATATTAGACCAATTTATATACAGGAAATACCCAAAAGCAAACACATTTTCCTTCAAGCACTCTTTAGAAAAAAACTTGCAACTGTTTCATGCAGAACCTTAAGACTAGAAAACTCTCAGTTTTTAAGATAAACCATAGTGAAGATTTGAGGAAGGAAAAGCCGAAAGAATCCAAAAGGAACAGAGCAATTGATCACAATGTGGCAGGTGCTGAAGAGTTTTGTCACCACCCAGGTGAGACAGATCACATGGTCTTTCTAGCTACCTGGCAAACATAGATGGAAAACAGGCTCCTGTGATCTGTCTCAGCCACCTGTTGCTGTCCTTTCAGACACAGTAGTCTGTATGGAAGTACCTGCCACGCAACATGCCTCTCATGGAAGACCTTGAGGCTTTTTCAAACTATCTATCTATTTTTATTTATTTACACGCACACACACACGCACACACACACACCCCGACCGTCCTATTAGCAAAAAAAGCCTCAGGACGGCTTACAATGTAAAATATAACATAAATACATTCCCGACCCACACTGGCTGCTCTTGGCCACTATTAATTAATTCATTTATATGCCACTACAATAGCCCATATCTTGGCTCTCTGCACAGCTCATTAATGGCTCCAGAGTTTACTCTGATGTGTTGGAAGTGTGCCAAATGTTTCAGGAATCTGGAAACTGCACAATAACTTGAGGGACTGCTCAAGACTATCCTTCCTTGCCATCTGTCTGACAAGGTGGCTTTGAACGCAGAGAAAAATATAATGCCATTAGCTTTTCATGAATTTTAGAAGATGAACTGCATAGTAACTTGAAAAAAATGAGAAAGGCCTGAAAAGGGCTATTTTCACAGAGACACAAATACATTTCCAGACACTTACAATGCACAAAGTAAACAACTGCAAGGGTGCTTGCTTCCTGTCATGCTCTCCCTCTCCCTCTCCCTCTCCCTCTCCCTCTCTGTGTGTGTGTGTGTGTTGAAGACTTAGTTTCAGTGAGTCATTCTATTTAAAAACATTGAAGCATGAAACCATCACCCACACAACTTCAGCAAACTTTTGGCCTGAAGCTGGGGCACTTCTGTCTTCCACTCCGCTGCTAACACCAAATACACCTCCAATGAGTTACATGTGGGTGAAGTAGGATATTGGTCAAGGCCAAGCCGAAGGGATGCAAGGAGTTCTCTTAATAGCACAAAGATTCATTCTTCAGAACTGAAAATCAACACATTATCTGTGCATTTACCAGCGGCAGGGAGAGCTCTCAGATGTTGCCACAATATGAGAACATGGGAACACACAGGAGAAGCCGACAACATACCGTCCCCTATCATTTATTTTATTATTTTCTGGATTCCTATGCTGTAGTTGCACCGACATGTGTGATACATTAAATTATTCTTTAAAAAGGAGACGTGTATGTGTAGAGCAGCCCCTCCTACAATGAATCCAAGAATCCCTAGCAAGTACTAGATCCTTTGTTCAGAATCATATTCATGGCAAGAACCTGCTTCTGTTAAATGAACACCTTAGCAATCAAGGATTGTGGGAGATGAAAAGGGGAGCTGATTATTCACATACATGGTGTGAGGAAGCTCCTGTAGATTATTTATGTATCTATTAGAAACAATTTACATACTTGCCAATGTTGCCCAAGTAGGCAGACGGGGCCAGAAAGGATGACGGCTGGCCCCCACCACAATGCAGGCTGACGCGCCCACGTCAGGTGGCACAGCAGCGGGACAGCTGAGTTGTGCCCCCTCCCGCCCACCAGGACATCCTGCCATGGCCTTCCTGCCACCTCCGGGGCCTGTTCTGGAGAGTTATGCTGCTCAGCCAGTAAACAGAGGTGTGCCTTGAGAGTTTATTCAAGCATGTGGCACAACACACCCTGGTGTGCTTGCGATGTGCACCACTCTGCACCACTGAAACACCAAGACTTGATTTCAGTATTGGATCCCTGCATTGCATTCTAGGTTCAATTGCTATCAATTCATTTCCTCCTCCATCATCACCTTGGAGTTAAGGTTGTTCTGATGCAAAGCTAATTTTTGCCTGTACACGGCAGAAGTTACAAATGTAGAATTTTATCCTGAAATAAAGTTAAGCATACAGACAGTAAAAGAAAGTATAAACATATCAACACAACCAGCTTCCTCATAAAGGGGAAAAGGAAACCCACCAGTTGTAGCCCTTAGTTTATTATCTGTGGGACAATTAAAGTGAAATTATTCAAGTAATTATTTGGATTCACTCACTGCCAACAGGGTGAGGGGATCAATCTCCTACAAGCACTTTTGAATTCTTGAAACTCTTGAATTCTTTCCATTGTGAATACACAGAAATTTGCAAATTTATTCAAAATGGACTGAAACTAAATTCTCATCCAACCCGATTAAGAGTTTTGTGTAACCAAATCATTATTAGATATTAGTATATGCTACTGCTTTCAGTCATCTTAGTGGGATGGTATAAATTGGTGTCCTGCAACTACCGAGGGTTGGGGCTGATGGCCTTCTCGGCCCCTTCCAACTCTACTGTTCTCTGATGAATATCAGAGAACTTGCAGACTGAGCAAAATTCCAAGCATCTCAGGTGATGTATGCCAAGGGCTGGACGGTAGTACGATCGTCATCGTCGCTCCTATTACTGTATCTGTTACTACCTACCAATGTAAGATTATCTTTGCTATCATTTCTACTAACTGCTGTTGAATTCTAAGGAAAAGTTCATCCTTATGTATGGATGGGAGAAACAGCCATTTTTAAGCTCATCTAAATTCTCTAAAAATTTCAGCTTGCTCCGATTTTCTTCAGGCAATTTGCAGGGATGCGGGCATCCCAACAGGGAAAGTGCCAGTTTCAGGCAGAAAATGTACACTTTTCTGTGCATATTTTCTAAGAGGGTCAGCTTTTCCCATATCAAGTAAAGCACTAAATTGTGTATTAAAATATATGCATATTTCAAAGGGTGCATGTATAAAAAGGCAATTTTTAAAAAACACTACCTTGAATCCAGATATGCATGATCATTTGTGGGGGGGGGGGATCCTCCAGCTCACATCTGCGTTATGCATGGGACATGTTTGCATGATTTGTATGAAAGGAACCTTTGTGCATTTTCCTATGTTTAGCTGGCACCATTCTGGGGTATGATTCTCTTTCACCCCTATTTAAACCATGCATTTAGAACATTGATGGGTCCTCTTTGGCCCCATGGAACTATGTTGTCATTTTGAAGGCCCTTTGCCATGTGCAAAGATCTGTGCACAGGCTCCGCTGAGATCTTTAAAAGTGTCCTCCCTCCCTCACAGGGCAGCCTGATGGTCTGGGAGTTCAGAAGAGGGGGTAGTAGAAAGAGGAAGATAAAATGCTGAGCCCCGCTCCCTCACACGGGGATGCCAAAGAAATGAGACCATCGACAGAAAAAAGGGACCCCATCCTGTATTGGTAAGTCTGTCAATTCAAGGTTTTAATTACTTTTTTATTTGAAAAAAACCGCCTTGAAATGATTAGTACTAATTTAAATAAGTGTATGTGACATGGTTTCTCACAAAAATATCCTTTATAAGCCTATGTTATCCCAACATACACATTCCTGCATTATTTCCTTCATTCTTCAGAGCCAGGAAAACCACTGCAAACCTCAGAGAAGTGTGAATGTAGAAGGGGAACTACATTTGTCCAGGAGGGGCAGATCAAGTTAGTTTGCACAAGAATTTACAAACTCTAAATTTGCCCAGCTTCCCTGATCTCAGAGTAGATTCAAGGTGACATAATGCATAAAGGCAAGCCCCTGTGCAAGCTGAGGTGGAAAGGAGAACTTTTGTCAGTCTAAACATCCATAGGATTGTAAATGTAAGCACTCCATTGAAGGTTAAGTAAATAAATAATGTTTGTCACTATCAGCTTTGTTTTCAATGCTAAGTAAATTATTTGTTTTTAATGCTAACCCTAACCCCTTATTTGCCCTCCCGCCCCTTGAGATCAGCGGCAGACACCCTCCTCCGAGAACCCTCCGTGAAAGATATTAGGAGGGTGAGTACCCGGAAGAGGGCCTTCTCTGCGGTGCCACCCCATCTATGGAATGCGCTCCCCAGAGAGGTCTGCCTGGCGCCATCGTTATTTGTTTTTCAGCGCCAGGCCAAGACCTTTTTATTTAAACGATATTTTAATAATTGTTAATATTATTTATTGGTTTTAAATTTTTAGCCAGGTTGAATCCAGATTTTGTATATATTTATCTGTCTGATTGTTTATTTATGATGTTGGAAGCTGTCCTGAGGCTTATGCGAATGGGACAGCATACAAAAATTCCAAATAAAATAAAAATAATAAATAATTAGATTACATAATGGCATCCAGTTGCTATTTAAGACAGAAGATTTTCTTTAGCGTCACATATGTGTGTCTGTGTGTGTGTCTCCCGAAACTGCAACAAATAAGCTCTCCAGGATCCCAATCCAGCAGAGGGCACAATTCTCTGCAACTTTATGTGCTTTATGGAAGTAATCAAACAGGCACAGCCATACATGTCAATGCTTCATGATTTCAAATTCGAACATCGTAATTTTAAAAAATGGGGCTGCTTTTGTTTGTTTTTGCTTTGTTTTGCTGCATCTGAAATTAGCCAAGCACCAGACAGAGCAGGAAGCTCAAAGGCAGCCGAACTGTTCAGCCAACCTTGATTTTTTTTTTTCAGTTCATTCCACAATTGCTCTGCAGTTTCATTTGCATTAGGTGTTTTGCCAGACACGGCCATACCCAACAGAGGGGACACAGACACACATCAGTTTGGGAGAGCAGGAAGTTTGGCAGAGCTGAATCCTGTGCTGATCAATTATCCACATTTGCTGCGCCATTTCTCCCACTCTGCATAGGATACCTACAACCTTCCAAGTCCAGACTCATGAATACCTCACTTGGTTTGCATCCCTGAAGAATTCCTGTTGAGCTTAGTTTTTAATTCACTTAGCAATGGGATTTCCAGAACTGGGGCACTTGATCCTTAACGATGCTTTGCAATGAAACCAAACTCATTTAATTATTAGGAGCAAAATAGGAAAGTGACATGAGGAGAATCCTCAAAATTAGCCTAATGGACAGTTCAGTGCATATTGCAGCCCAATGTATTTTGAGTAAAAACA
Organism: Varanus komodoensis; assembly: GCF_004798865.1. NCBI lineage: Eukaryota > Metazoa > Chordata > Lepidosauria > Squamata > Varanidae > Varanus > Varanus komodoensis. The sequence continues at coordinate 1,839,905 of NW_025336599.1, forward strand.
CTGCAAGAAGCAACATGCAATTTCCTGAAAGGAATTTATGGAAACGGCCACACACTTCATTTCCTAAAATAATTCAGAAGGCAGTAATCCAAAGAGAAAGAACAGCTGAAAGGCATTTTGACCTAGGATGGTTGTATATCAGCAGTTCAGCCCAGAAATAGAACACAGCCCAAACTCTCAAGTTGTTTTTAGCAAGCAGAGTTAATTTCAGTTATCCCTGACTAGAGATGGTTGAGAACTAGGGCTTCCTTCTAAATAAGTGGACATAAGTTTCCAATCAAAGAGTTTTGTACACAAAACTTATTGTGTCTCAATAAAATGCAATGCTCACATGTATCCAGATTCATATTCCATTCATAAGCTGCTTTTTCTCTTCTTGCAAGGAACCAAAGCCAGCCTATATGGCCCTCTCCTTCTCCCTTAAGTTCTCATGACAATCCCGTGAGGTATGTTACTGAGAGTCAGTGATTGGCTTAAAGTCACCCTGTTGCCTTCATGGCTAAAAGTGGGGACTAGAACCCAGGACTCCATAGTCCAATACTCTAACCATCACACCACCTGGCTCTTCAGGCTTCTCTTCTTTTGTTTCTTGGTTTGGTACATCCAAGCTTTTTCTGTTTCAGAAAAAGTATCCTAAAATGCCTGCTCTTCTTTCCTATTAAAACAGTAGTGCCCACGCTTATTTAAAACTTCTACAATTTATGTTTTTAAAAGTGGCAGCTTAGACAAAAGAAAAGGTTGTGATTCAGCACTTAACTCTTTCTTGATGACATTTTCTGGAAACAATCTTCTGTTCCACTGCCACATCATGCCGAGCCCTTTCTTCATGTTTATAAAGTTTCTGTGTCAGGCTTTTTGGCTCGGTACTGTCAGGAAGCAAGATGCAGAAGCCTACCTGGAAGCATCTCATCAAAAGCAATGAAGATAAAGGCGGAGAAAGCGTGTTCGATGCATGTGAGCAAGGGAGAGATCAAGAGAGCACACGAAAGCATCCTCCTGCCGAAAAGACACTCAGGCAATGCTGGGGTGGGGAGGAAGACACAATTAATCCAGCAGTGCTAAGCTCACCTACAGAAAAAACAAGCCCCATCAAACTCAGTGGAGTTCGCATACAGTACACGGGACTGCACGTACAACAATTTTAAACATCAGCAACGGGAACCACAATAATGAAACAAGCAAGCAAACTCTGCTTGCCAAGCATGTACATTCACTTCAATAGCCTGGGAGGAAGCCAAACCCTATTTTCTCCTGTGCACCTAATATGACCGACATCCCTCACACTCTAAGACTGAGCACAAACATATATACTTTAGGGGAAATAACAGCAAGGCACCCAGCATTCAGAAAGTGTTTAAACTGCCTGCATTTCAAAATGGCAATGAACACTGAACTATGGTCTTAATGTTCTCTGGGGAAAAGTCTCTATCTGGCACACAGAGTCCAAAATCCTGCCCCAAGGCAAGCAGCAAGCATCTCCGACTCACTGCATGGAGTTTTAGGCAGCTGCCCCCCCGCACCCCACCTGGAAAGAATGTGCTTCCCTCCAGCCAAGGAGAGCTGCTTTGTACAAGCAGCCAGGAGCAAGCTCTGTGCTCTTGTAGCAGCAGCCCGCCTCAAGCCAGAAAGGGTTGTTTGCTCTGGAGAAGATTTGCCACTGTGACGAGGGGGTGTTGCCATTCAGAAACAGACCGTTTGAACTTGCCTTCTGCTTCCAGTAATGTGATTTACTAAAGAAGACCTAATGCTGCTACTCGGTTGCAAAATTTTCATGTAGAAAAGATTGCAAAATCCAGCACATGAACTACTACCTGGACCCACTCCCTGGAGGATGGGGAGTGAAAATGCCAGCAGAGTGTAGACACACTGGAAAACATCCACCTGAGATCTACTGAAAGAGAACATGCCTCAAGATATTGGAAAATATGACTTTGTTTTCAATAAACCCCAATATGTTTCAGTCCTATTGTTTTAGAGGCCATCTTCAGGGGCTATAAAAGAGACAATACTCAAAATCTAATTTCTTAAAATGAACAATAAACCTCAGATAAATTCAATACCAATTGTACTTACTAGATTTAAAATAACATTTGAGAACCCAGAATGCTGTATCTCTTCAACTCAATACAGAACTGTCAGGTAAAATTGCTACTGAAAGCATCACATTAAATATCCTGTGTAGCTGTGTAGCTGATTCTTCTTCAGGTGCTTGTAATCTCAAGGACGTTGTGAGCAGTCTAACTACACTTTTGTCCCCCTCATTTCATACTTATTTAATTGCTAAGGAGAATCAAGGAAGTATCTCCAAATTGGTAGTGCAGAGAGTTCTGTTACAATGGAGGAGAACAATTTAACTGATCTATTTATTTATTTGTGATATTTATATGCCATCCTATTGCAAAATACTACCTTGTAGGGACTAAGTTTCTAGTGTGTGGACTACTCCATCTCATTTTTATATACAGATTTACTATTTTTTGTGCTTAGCTTTCTACTGCCCAAAACCTAACATCCAAATCACTATGATATGTTTTCTGTATAATGACTGAACAGCAGTGTGTCTACTTTCTTGTTTGTGGTGCCATGGAAATGTTTCCATGTCATTTTCTTGAAGATCTTTGAAGTTTTTCAGTGTATCTACCCCACTGGACCATGGCTGAGTGCAAACAATTCCAAGGGATTTCAGAATTCTAAAAGGATCAGCCATGTTTAAGAAAGATGGCTTTGTGGAAAAGCAATGTTGTGCCATTGTTAACAAGTCTTCCCAATACCTCCCAAAGCTTATTAGAGACAATTAGTGAAACTTCAGTTCACTACTAACAAGACTGTAACTGAGCAAAGTGCGATATACAAAGAGAATATAGAGAGTAAGACCAGGCAATCTATCCCTTAAACAAAGAACTTCAGTGCTGTCATTTTTACTTCCAGGGAAATGTCTCACTTGATTTGATCTTTTCTCCTCCCAGCTTTCTCCCCTGTCCTGTTTTCAAAACCATACACAGTGATGGGGATTGCTATTGCAGATGATCAGGTCTCCAGTGAAATGTCCTCACACTGAATGATCTGTTCTCATTCCTTCATTGCTGCCCTTCCAAGCCTCAGTCTTCTTGGAATGTCTTGAGCCAAGCTATGTGAAATCTTTCACAATTTCCATTTTCTCATCATTCACCTGGAAGATGTTTAATTCCTCTATGGTCATGCTTTTTGTTTTCTTAACGTTCAGCTTTTGCATCTTCTTCTTTCACTTTTACCCGGAGTCATTTCAATTCACTGCTGCTTTCTGACAGTTGTATGGTGTATCTTAAATTATTGATGGATGTTCAACCAATTTCATTTCTGCTTCCTCTGCTTCTTCTCGGGCTTTCCTTATGATGTGTTCTGAATGCAGAATGAATAGATAAGGAGATAAGGAGATACCCTTTTCTGATACCTCTGCCTATTGGAAACCCTTCTGTTTCTCCATAGGCTGTCCTAACACTAGATCCTTGTTCATGATACAAGTTATGCATCAGGACCACCAAGTGCTGAGGAACACCCATTTCTGCCAGGACCACCCATGGCTTATTGTGATTGACCCAGTCAAAGGCTTTGCTGTAGTCAATAAAGCATAGACTGACCTTTAAAAAACGGTGTTCTCCAGTAGCCAGGGTATACTTGCAATATGATTATGAGTTCCCCTCCTTTTTCCAGAATCCAGCTCAAAAATCAGGCATTTCTTGTTCCATAAAGGGAAATAATCTTGGTTGCAACACTTGGAACGTCACTTTGCTTGCATGCAAAATGAGTGCAATGTGCTAGGGCTGCTGCACTCCTCAGTATCTCCGGTCCGGGGTATAGGAATGTATACTGAATGTTTCCAATCCATTGACCATAAGGGTTTTATTTCCAAATTTGTTGGCATAATTTTGCCAATACTTGGACTGACTCAGTCTCTGCAGCTTGGATAGCTCTATCGGTATCTTATCTACTCTGGTGTTTTATTCCTTGCAAGTTCTTTCAGAGAAGCTTCCACTTTCTACTGCTGAAGAGTTTTCCTCATAGGATTTCTTCTCAAAGGATTCTCTCCTCCTCTTATCTCTTCTGTATCATTCTCATGTTTATTCTTTCCCCTTTGTGTTCTCCTGGTCAGGTATCATATTCCCCTCTTGCTCTTTCAGCATTCCCTATCTAGGTCTGAATTCCACTTATTTCTTGGACCTTCTGCAAAAGGTCTCATGTTTTTCCTCTTTTCTTATTATCTTTTATTTATTTGCACTGGCCATTGCAATAGACCTGAGAAGACCAAATTCTTCCAGAACACCGCATTCTTCCCATGGTGCTTCTTGCCTCAACATTACAGCCACTCCATTTATTTTGAACATTCATTTCCAAAGTAATACACCTTGGCTGAATATGGCCCATGCCAGTTCACTTTAGTTAACTCACTTCACGTGCTGTGCTGTGTAACATTGGACTTTTTTGTCACCTCTGTTCAAGTCAGCTTTGATCTTGTTTCGTCATGAGCAACAGTGCTATTTGCATGTGTTGCTTGCTCTTTCTCAGTAGCTGGCTGAATGCCTTCCCACCTAAGAATCTCATCTCGTGACGCCATCTCTTGATTCATTTTGTACTGGCCCTATTCTGCACAGTATCAATCAGAATTAGTTTGAGTGTCACTGCTGTGTCTGTGAAAGATTCTCCACCAGTGCCACCATCAACAATTTAATACTGCTACCCAGTAGCTGCCCCTCAGGAGTTACTCTCCCCCATCGCCACTGCTGGTGTGACTGTTCCTCCTGGAGAAGGTGGATGCTTCTTAGTCTGTTTTCCCTGCTTTGGCCATTCCACCTTGGATTACCCTGCGAGGAGATTAGTCTAGTGAAAGAGTCTGGCTTCCCGGTGACATTGCTCTCAGCTTCTCTAATGCCCTAATCATGTCAAAGTGGCATCCAAGAGATGGCAACATGGTGTGGCTCTGATTATGCAGAATGAGTGTCTCATTTTGTGTACATTCACTTGTTTCTAATACCGGGTGGGAGACTTCTGCTGATCGTAACAATGGGAGTTCCTCCTTTATTGCTCCCGAAAACACTCCCCCAAAGGTAATAGGGGCAAAAGACGTTGGGTATTGAAAATTAAGTTAACACATGGAAATGAAGCTGCCTACATAATTTCCCAAATAAAACTGTTTTGCTTTTAATATAGGAGTTTATTTTTATTTTTATTTATTTGTTTTTCGATTTATATCCTGCCTTTTTCCTCCAAAGGGCTCAAGGCAGCTTACATCCTTCTCCTCCTCCATCTTATCCCCACAACAACAACCCTATGAGGTAGGTTGGGCTGAGAGTCTGTGACTGGCCCAGGGTCACCCAGCTGGCTCCATGGCTGAGCGGGGACTCGAACCCGGATTGCCTGAGTCCCAGTCCCTTGCTCTTAACCACTACGCCACACTGGCTTTATATTACTTCAGAAGGGTGGAACACAGCCCGATGGACTCGTCTAAGAAACTATTGTCGGGAAATAAATTATTCGGGGGTGTTTCATTTTTTGAAATACGAATACCACCCTCTGAGAGGGGGAGTGATTGTTGGGAAGAGGAGGATCCAACCCATTTCTTCACTTCAGCATGCCTTAGTTGAAGGTACCACTGGCATCAAGAGGAACCCCCCTCCCCCCACCACACATGTGCCAAGACAAACAGTAGCTCTGAGAAAGTGATTTTCCTAAGGATCACAGCAGGGAAGGAATGGATCCAATATGCCTTTCCACTGGGCACAATCCAAAATGATGATCATCCCCTCCCCAGCTGCTGCCATTGCCATTTAAACAAAACAAGTGCATTAAATATGAAAATACATTTAATAACAGGGTGAATAAAAATCAATGATTTAAAAAAATGAAAAATATATTTTTTTTAAATTTAGCTCAGATTTTTTATTTAAATTGGATTTCTTTTATTTATAAAAAGGTTTTTTCTATCCAAAGTTAGTTTCCTTTTTAAGATACATTATAGTTCAAAGGTTATTTATCATGAAATAATTATTGGTTTTTAATTTTGTAGCTGAAGATGAAACTCAAATACTTTGGCCACCTAATGAGAAGGAAGGACTCCCTGGAGAAGAGCCTGATGCTGGGAACAATAGAGGGCAAAAGAAGAAGGGGACGGCAGAGGATGAGGTGGCTAGATGGAGTCACTGAAGCAGTCAGTGTGAGCTTAAGTGGACTCCGGGGGATGGTGGACGACAGGAGGGCCTGGAGAAATGTTGTCCATAGGGTAGTGATGGGTTGGACATGACTTCGCAACTAACAACAATTTTGTAGCATGAGGCTGTATATTCATGCAATGTATACATTTTTTGGTAAATTAATTCCATTAATCCGTTCACATTTCTGTAAGATTATGGGCAATTTTTCTGTCAGACATGCTTGGTTTTACAGTTCTCAAAACTGGTAATTTGTGTCTGCAGAGTTCTCATGACTCTTCTTCACAGCAAAAATGTTCTAAAATAAACATGCAGAGTTGAGAAAAAGTCTGTAATTGTCCTTTACAAATCTACGTACACCGAATCAACCCCTCTTTTGAAACTCTAAAGTTCTCAGATTTAAAAAAAAATAATGCCTAGAAGAAAATGGTGAGGATGGAATAGATCTGCACAAAAGCTAAGTGTGAGGAGGCACAAGTCTTTGGATCTTTTTGCATGTAGCCTGCACTTTCTCATATTATCCTTTCCCTGGAGGAGAAAACCTATAATGGCAGCAGGCTGTAAAAGAGACCCAGTTTGGGAATATAGGCTTGCCAAGAATATCAAGAGCAATATAAAGGGCTTCTTTCAGCATGTAAATAGGAAGAGGAAGGGGAGACAAGTGGTGGGACCATTAAATAAGGAGGAAGGAGATCCAGTGACACACCTTGAGTATTTTGCCTCTGTGTTCTCCCCAAAGCAGGACGAGGGATATCCGCATAGGAGATTAGATGAGGCTGGGGACTTAGGGGCACAGAATAGAGTCACCCCCCTTGAAGTCACCGGCTCCTCTGGGTTTTGGACATTACAAAGGCCCCAGGCCCTGACGGGTTACACCCGAGAGTACTTAGAGAGTTGGCCGGGGTTCTCTCATGTCTGCTGGCCTCCATTTTTGAGGCCTCGTGGAAAACGGGTGAAGTTCCAGAGGACTGGAGGGTGGCATCAGTGGTCCCAATTATCAAAAAGGGTAGTAGAAAGGACATGGGGAATTATAGACCGGTTAGCCTTACGTCCATTGTAGGAAAAACAATGGAAAGGCTCATAATAGGGAGAGATCTAGTGATGCTAGATAGGGAAGGGAGGCTGACAGCCGCACAACACGGCTTCCACAAAAACAGGTCCTGCCAGACAAACCTTGTGGAATTCTATGACAAGGTTTCAAGATGGCTAGATGGAGGGGATGCAGTGGATGTGGTATACCTGGATCTCAGCAAGGCCTTTGACAAAGTGCCCCATGATATCCTGGTGGAGAAACTGAGGAGTTTTGGGATACATCAAAGCACTGTCTGGTGGATTAGGGCATGGTTGACTGACCGAAAACAGAGGGTAATCATTAGTGGGGAATCATCGGAATGGTGGCCAGTGACAAGCGAGGTCCCCCAGGGCTCTGTCCTGGGGCCGATCCTGTTTAATATTTTCATTAATGACATGGAAGAAGGGGTGAACAATCTGCTGATCAAATTCGCAGATGACACTAAAACTGGAGCAGTGGCCACAACTGAGGAGCAGGTACTCCAGATCCAAAAGGATCTGGACAGACTATGGAAGTGGGCAGGAGACAACAGGATGGCGTTCAATGTAGATAAGTGCAAGGTCTTGCACTTGGGACACAGGAATAGCTGGCATAAGTAGGGGTTAGGTGACAAGTGGCTGGAGAGCAGCACTTGTGAAAGGGACATCAGGGTACTGGTTGACTGCAGGCTAAACATGAGTCAGCAGTGTGATGCGGTGGTCAAGAGGGGGAACGCCACCCTTGGCTGCATAGCCAGAAGTGTGGCTTCCAGATCAAGAGAGGTATTACTACCACTCTACATGACTCTGGTGCGCCCGCAACTGGAGTATTGTGTTCAGTTTTGGGCCCCTCATTACAGAAAGGATATAGCCAGGTTGGAGTCAGTGCAGCGTAGGGCCACAAGGTTGGTGGCCAGTTTCCAGGGGATGCCGTATGAGGCCAGACTGAGGGAACTGGGTCTCTTCAGCCTGGAGAAGAGGAAACTCAGAGGAGATTGGTTGGCGACATACAGGTATGTGAGGGGGTGTCACATGGAGATGGGTAGAGACCTGTTCTCCTCTGCAGAGGAAGGCAGGACATGCTCCAATGGAGCAAAGCTCAGGGAGCCAAGGTTCCATTTGGATGCCAGGAAGCACTTCCTGACAGTTAGGACCCCGAAGGTGTGGAATGGGCTTCCACGGGAGGTCATTGAGGCCCCATCGGTGTGGGTGTTCAAGGATAGGCTGGACGTGCACATGGTGGGCATGTCGTGAGCGGAGCTGGCTGGTGCCGGAGGTCAGACTAGATGGCCCGGGAGACCCCTTCTGACTTGCTCTGTTTTCTATGTTTCTATTTTAATGCTGATCCTCTACCAATGGGTAAGGCAGGCATATATGCAAATTATGTAGAAAACCATGATTTAAATATAGGCTTACTGACTAGTGATTTAAATTGTGATTTAAATCAATTCAATTGAAATCAAATCCATCCTGTTACCTAGTTTGACCTTGGGCAACAAACTTCCATCAAGTAACTATATCTCCATTATAGCTTATGGGAACTGATTCTACAGAAGAAAGTAAGTAGAACAGTTTCATCCAAGGAGCACTACATTGTTCTTGCAAAAATGCCTCCTTGCCTCTTTCTTCTTCCATGCATTTTGATCTTGGAATAATAAAGAAATATTAACAGAAAATGCTGTGCAAGTATTACTTTCCCCTCTACTCAGAACAGAAGTGCTTTATTTTAGTGTTCTTTTTACGTATCAATTCAGAATCATGTCATAGGGTTTCCGAAAGAGAACCAACACTCTATACGCACTGGAAACCCTGTGCTTCTTCCTTGGAACTTTGTGCCAAAGAAATGACTATTTCATGGCTTAACACTTCTTTTAACACAATGCTTCCTTTGTGCCCTCCTTTGCCTAACCCTAACTCTAAACCATTCTCCTGGGCCTATTTTCCTTTCCCTTCTATTTCAACTTCTATATCCATCCTCCCCATTGTTACCTCTCATAATAGCCATCTGTTTGATATAAATGCCTATCAACTTTTCCTTTTCACTGCTGGCTGGGTTATGGTTGGGAAAGGGGGCTTCTGCGAGCCACCTACATTTCAATTAACTATATTTTAATTAAACAAATTAAAATATCTTAAAATTACGATGCAGCAAACAAACAAAAATCAATTGGGTAACAAAGAGTACGTACTAAATTCTGAGATGCTTGCTTTCACAGTCAAATCAGAAGATATTACACAAAGTAAGCTCAAGGGAAGCCTGTAATCAACCTGTTTCCTTAGACCTTCCTTAGTCAAAGGATGAAGCAAGCTTAATACTTTTCCTGCTGATTCAGATGGATAAATGTTTCATTTCAGGTTCCCCCAGTGAATCAGTAGTATACAGACCACAGGAGTCCAGCACTAAGCCTTGGCTTCAGCAGAAATGAAGGACACATGGACAGAAAATTCAACAAATGGTTTGGGGAAAACAGATAATTGGTTAACTCAGTTTTAATGTCTGGCCACCCTGTGATAGGCAATGACTTCTTGTTTTAATGAATTAGTCTTCCAAAAATGTATGTTACTCACGAGATCCCCACTGCTACAGAACTAATGAGAACAAGAAGATGCTAATTTGGAACTATTTCTCTAATTTCCTGTGAGGTAATGGGGGAAAGAGAGTGAGTGGAGGCAACTCTCCTCTCCCATGCCCGTTTTTGCATGTGGTGATTAAAAAGGAAAGTTGATGGGACAGATGGAAGCAATAAACCAGAACCCTTCTATGTCTGTACTTCAACTGCCATGTTCAGTGTGCATGTGCATATGAGCAAGGGGGGGGGAGACAGAGAGAGAACGGGTGCACACATGTCATTTTTCAAGGTGTTGTACAACTCTTAGCAAAATGTCCTCTTTATTTACACATTCAGTAAGTTTATAAACTTAACAATCTATTCCATAACATTGTTAACAAAAACTTTTGAAGTAGGCATGATTAATTACATCTAAGCATCTGATTACAAGCCTAAGGAGAACAGGACTCCCTTTCAGCCACAGCTTCAAAATTTGAGTCAAATCTCTAATTTACAGCCTGGGGATACTTCTGTAGAGGGAATGTGATTTCGTGCCTGAATCCAGGCTGGAATATCAACTCAAGGCCCTCTTGGGACACAAGAGGGCCCATGGAGCCAGTGTCCCCTATCACTTTAATGGTCAGAAGGAGAATTCCAACCACACCTCTTGAGGTTATGAAAGCTTCCCTAGGAATATTCTGCCTTTGTTGTCCAAAACACTGTCTGTCTCACCTTCCTGCTACTTGAGCTGCCTGACAAAGCTCTCACAGGGGCTGCCCAACACATTTCAAGCTCAAATTGTTGAACACCTACCTGGAACCATCCTGAATCCTGGACTTGGTCTGCCAGGGAGGATGCATACAGGCCTTGCACACCTGTATGATCTGGTGCTCAGACTTACCTTTTTAGTTACCCAGGATACCAACTTGCATGACCTTTTCATGAATTGCAGGCTTGAGGCTCTTGTCTGTGCTGGAAAGGTTACCTGGGCCTGGATCAAGGCCTGGTGAGCTTGGGAATGTTGTCTTAATACTCCTTTGCCTGAACATATTGCGACCCTCAACTTTCAGTCCACCTGGATACACACAGGCCATGGAGATTCCAATGTAAAATCTATGGCTGGACTGTGTGGGTAAATTCTAATTTTGTACCATCCTCTTGGACCGTATCTTGAATTGCCTGAAATATATCTTTGCATAGATCTTTTGTGACTGTTGGCCTTGAGCTGTATTCTGAATCATAGAGATTCCAATATGGGAAACTATCATCAGACTGATCCACAACATGGTTCTAATTATGATCCCTGAACAGTTTCTGGAACTAAGCAGGGTTTCCATAGCTTCTGCTTCTACACAATGTATAAGCGTTCACCACTGAGCTTTTGCTACAATAAGCAGACTCACTAACGTCGGTGCTTTGTGCCAAAGAGTTTGCCAGACAGATGGACTGTCGTGCCCTTGGGGCCAAGGAGCCACTTCCCCTCTGCCTGCGAGAGGGAGTCCTCTCCCACTTGTGAGGACCCACCTTTAGCTGTCTACTTCAAAGCTCAGGATTCTCCTGGTCTTCTGACATGGGCTGTTCATTGTGAGCTCCTCCATGTCAGGATCAGAGCCCGATTCGCCCTGCCAGTGCCTGCAGAACCAAGAGCACCCTGCAGGTCCTTGCAAGGAGCAGTTGAGAGGCAGTGGCGCAGTGCAGCTCGGTGCCCTGGAAAGCTGCAGAAAAGTCCCCACTGCACAGCAGCTGCTTGCCATTGCAACGTGAGCTGTCCTGGTCCCCGCCAGCCATGACACCTGCCCGCCAGCCCAACCAACGGCCCACCTGAGCAACCGCCCGCTGGCCCAGCTGCAGCTTGTTCCATCCTTGTCTCCACCCAGACCCTGTCTTACCAGGCACCTGCACTCTTTCTCCCTGGCCTCGCCTTGCTTCTGAGCATGACTGTTTCTGGTGCCTCCCCTTTGGACTGTGCTCTTGGTTTGTGTTTTTGCCTGAACCTTGGACTGTGTCAAGATGCGCCTCTTGCCTTTGACCCTCTAAATCTGGGGTAAGCCTTCACCCAGCAACTGCACCTGGCCCAGCATCCTGATCACAACTGTCTACTGCCCACATCCTCAACCGTACACTCTGAAGAGGAAGATCCGTCCATCACAAATCTCAAGCAACGTGCAGTGTGGGAGCCATGTACTTTTTGCCCCTGAAACAAGGGACAGAAGCTGCTACTCCCCCTCCCCCTCCCCCCACAGGCCTCCGGGCGCATTCCCAGATTAGTGCAGGTGGTGCTCAAAGGGAAAGAGGTGTGTGCCCCATCATGTATGAGCATTTATGTGCGTGAAGGAGCTCCATGTATATTAATACAAGCTCAAATCAAGACATCACAGCAAAACAAGAAAAACAGAAAGGAAGGGATGGGGAAGCTTCCACAGATACACACGTTACAGAGAAAAGCACCACTGGCGCTGTAGAGGTGCTCTCCGGAAAGATCTTTCACCGTACAGGCATGGGGCTGCGCACCCAGGTTCCCTCCACCACTCGCCCCCGGTGCTCTTGCACTGTCCACTTCCTCACTTCCAAGTGTGTGCCTTCCATGGCTCGTGCACCACTAACCTTGAGCCCATTTTCCACTAGGGGGAAAACATTGCCGTGTGTTATGGGGGTGGCGGCAGCCAGACGGATTAGTCCATTCCTACATTTCACATGATTGAGAAGGAAAAGCCACAAACGGCATGCATTGACTTTGTAATGCTCAATCAAAATCCTGTAACAATGTTTCTAGGGTAATTAGATTCATAGTCCACCACGGGGAGCACTTTTTCCACTGACTTGTCTGGACCACAGATACTTGCATAAACATTCCATGGGGGCCTTTAAATTCTGACCTGAAGTTGAGCTGATCTGACTTCCATCTCATGCCAGAAGCTCCTAGCTAAATTATGGTTGCATTCTGCTTTCACCTTGAAGCAAACAGGCCTCAGAGAAATCCAGTGGCCACTTACAGGCTTTTCTCAGTGCATACATACTTGGATTTAAAAATAAAAGCTATGCCTAATAACAGTAAAAACAATGTTTTCATTTAACTAGCATTTGTAATTAATCATCCAAAACCCTATTCATCGCAATGTTCTGTTAGCTCAGCTTACTATCATGCTACCTTATAATTCACATTTTTAATATGACATTTGGATTTTATTCATAATTGGTCTTGACAGAAGCTGAATGCTTCAGGGTGGGAATCTTTATCTTCTGTGTCTAATAAATGAAAACATATGAAAATTACTGGAAATTTAAATAAGGCCTCTAAATGAAGTTAATTTAAGGAGCAAAATAAAGGATATATATTTCATAATAGTAGTTCTTTAGCAATCCCATAAACAGTCAAATATATTAAATCCGTTTATTCTCATTCCGTAACAGTTTATCTCTCATACTTGCTACCTTATTGTCAAAACAAATGAAGTTGAAAGCTTCAGTATGTTTCTGGGGAGCCAAGAGGGGAAAATGCTGCTTCGATGAAAGAAAGTGAAGCTAACAAACAGAGAAAGCCATCCTGGCTGAGCCAATGACCTGGTGAATTATTGTTGGCTTATAAATGTATCCATCTCATTTTCTCTATAGAAATACTCAAAGTGACACAAAACGTGGATGGAAACATGAAAGGAACAGAACGGACTAGAACTGCCCCCGCCGCCGACCCCAAATGGTATATATATTTAGCAACCAAGTCAAATAGCAGCCAATACAAAAATGGTCCAAATGCTTATTCACAAAAACAGTAAAGTCAATAAATCACAGAAATAAATAGGCCAAAATAAGCTCCACAAAATGTTGCTCTCACTCACTGACTGAACTCTGGTAAAGCAGGTGGACATCCCTGCAGAAGGTTGTTCAACAACAAAGGTGCTTCCCAGAGACAATGCTTCGATCTCCTGAAGACTTCTCCCTTAGTGTGACCAGGTCTTATTCAGGAGCAACCCTCTCCCCCCATCTGAGAAAACATGGCACACAAGGCTAAGCATGCTACCTAAGTCAGTGGCTTCATTTGAACAGAGGCGATGCTCTCTTTGGTACCCCTAAGCTGTACTAGTTTATACCACATGGGTCTTGTGGATGCCATTTCTGGCAAGCATGTACAGTATGCACAAGACTTACGAGTCGCACATAATTCTTCAAGCCATACATGGGAGATACAAATTGACTCTTGTGAGAATGCAGGATGAAAATGGTGTAAAACCAGAATAACAGGCTGATCCTCCCAAATGTGCTAAGACAGACAGACCATACCTAGTTTAAGACATCTAGGAACTGCATTCATGTGTTATCTGGTTCTCCCTTCCCCCATGTTTAATCTAATACGTGTTTTGATTTAAGGTATGCCTTTCTTTCTTCATCATTCCAAACATGAGTTTAATGGACATATAAATGTAGATCTTGCTCCCTGCTAGCTATTAATTTCACCCACCAAGCATGGATGAAGGGAAGCAATGAGGGAAATCACATCATTGTTGGATTCTTTTGTTTTCTTATGTTTCAAGGCAGCTTGTAGCAGATTGCTTTCTGAGAAGGAATCTTATACTGCCTTTCCTCTTCTGCTTGGTTATCGTGATTTTTTCTCTTTCTGTCTTAGCAACCTCCAACTGTAACCTTTCCCCCCTTTCTGAGCGTTACACTTGTTTTGTGATGATATAATCAGTTAGCTTTTAGCTCAGCCATCTCCACTATTTTTTTTATTAAACCAAACCAAAGCTAATAAAACAGATAACATAAGACACCCAAGATACCTCTCCTGAACAATCTATTTACTTCGTAATAGTTTGCAGTTCCCTCCTCTCCCACAACATGTAGATCATTTAAATGGAGTGCCTAGAATTTTAAATTAAGTATTCTATCAGGCAATCAATGAAACATAAGCAAATATTTTGTTGAACTATGAGCCCATAATTCATTAGGTCAATGCTGGATCCCAGCTGCATAATTTTCAAGTAATAAGTGTAAAATGAAACTAGGGGAAAGGAAACATCATAAGAGGGATAACAGTAAACATTTTGCTCAGACAAATTCAGAACTGGTTCACTTCACTCCAGTACTGAACCCATGCAGAGGTTCACCTTTGGCCTTGGGTGTTCCTCTCTCTGACGCAGGGTCACTGTGAATGTGGAATCCGACCATGAGCTTCTTGTTGGAAAGGAGAAGCATAATAAAAGCTTTGTATAATAAAGCTTTTGTATAATAAAAGCTCTGGAATAAAGATCAATGGATCTGAAGCTGAGCCCATTTATTCTATTTCTACATGAGTTTTTCCATATTTGTATGCATTTTTATGCATCACCTCTTTCTGGTCTATGCACACAAACTGGATAGTGCTGGAAAAATTAAAACCACAACACAGAATTTTGCCATGTACATTGAACCAGAGTTCAACAAGTCCAAGACCCAAACGCTTGTATCTCATATTGCAACCAAAGATCTTTACACAGGCCCACCGCTTCTCTTGAGAATAGGAATCAATTTATCCCATTTGTGACTCTTGGTCAGTCCTTATCAGAAATGAACTAAATGAAATGTTCACTAATACACACCAGCCAAAGTTAACAGATATAGGTTTTCCCAATGGAGCGCACCATGACGGCCAGATTCAGGAACCTAACGGGAAGAAAAAAGAAGTGACAATTCTAATTCAGCCCCACGATGATTGCTGGATGGACATTGAATTCATACCCACACTTTGAGCCACTAAGCATCCAGAACCCTCTGCCCAAATGAACAAAACTGTCAGTTGCAGAGCAAACAAACAAACAATGCTTTCCATCCCATGTATTAAAATAATTAGAATTTTGATAAGATCATGTTTTTAAAATAAATCCTAGATTGGCCTTGCTTACTGGCTGGATGAAGTTGAATACAATAACATCTGGAGGGCTGCATCCTCCCCACTCATCCTACATGCTAATTCAGAGCACTTATTTCTAGGGCTCAGGAAAAACAACAACAAACCAGGGCTAAGCTAGGAATGCAACTTTCCAAATGTATACTCCTCAGAAGCATGAATAAATGAACCTCAAACATCCTTTTAATTATTTATGGTATAGTGAAGGGGGTGAAAGGAACAACAGATGAATAATAACTATCTAGAAAATACTTTGCATAATACTCTAAATTTGCATAATGCACATATTAATGCTGAACTGAAAGTGTTTAATATATTTTAAATTATTTTGCCATTAGCTTAGATAAAGGTTTGCTATTAACATGAAATTATAGGTGACCTTTCAAGTGAGAAAGAGCATTAACAAATAAAGGAATAAAGCTAGAAGTATTCCTCTCTAAAAGCCTGCTCTTGGGAAAACAAAACTAAAAGAAAATTATCCTGATTAATAGGCTTTGCTTATTAATCAGGATTTTCTTATTTTGGAAAACACTATCAGAACCAAGTGCAAGAGTAATTGTAAGGGTAAATATTCCTCTCCAAATGTGGTATGTAAATTCCAAGTTCTGCTTGTGTGTTTGAAACAGAGATGGATAAAACCATTCAGTTCCTCATTTTTCCAAGTTTGGTTCATAGCAATTGCTCGCATTTGTCCAGTCTTAACCTTGATTTGTCAAAAATTGAGATTTTTAAAAAAGCTTGCATGAAGATTCATAAATATTTTGCACCATTTCTCCTTTATACATAGATTTTTCTATGCTTTTTGCCTAATGAGCTCATTTATTGTGAGCAATCTTCTCCATATAATGCATTTTTAATGACATTTCCCCCCAAAAAACACATTTCTGCATGCACTTTTTTAATGGGCAAATGTGATTGCAAAATTCAGAGACTTGCAAATGAGAAGAACAACAGATTTTTGGTTTGCACAGTGGTTCTAACCTGGAATGTGACAAGTTCACTTTATAATGTAAATGCACCAAATTTCTTCTCCATCCCTAGTTTAAAAGAAGCCTTTATCTATACATTTTCCATGCATCTGGGTTAGATGGTCAAGAAGACCAAGGAAGAGAGTAAGTTGTAGGAGGTGGAGAGACCTGTAGCTACACCTCTAACTCCACTGAGGCGTAGCATAGGTGGATGATTGAGGCAAGCCCACAGCCCACAGAAGGTTCAGGAATACTTTGCATTCCAGGAAAGGAATTCCGGGACCTCGCAATGCCCTTGGCAATGCCTGTGACTCCTTTGGGCACTCCTTCTTCCCCTTGGTGCACAGAGTTTGCAAATTCAGGGCTGAGCTTTAAGAGATACACACTGTATTCCATCCCTTCTCAGGATAAGGCAACTGGCGCAGACTAGATACAGGAATGTTTCTGGCCCCCAGGCGGAGGCGCCGTTGGGCTTTGAACTGAAAGATCTTATGGCCTGTGGTGATCTGCTTTCTGGTGTATCAAATACAGCCTCTCCATATTGCTAGAATAAGCATCCTTCAGTGGTACACCAACAGTCAGGTTGGTACAATGGGCTTTCTGGGAAAACCTGTCATGCCGCCAGCATTCTGTCACACGTTCCTTATACAACTGGTACATCAATCACAGAGGAGGGGCTGGAAGCTAACTTCACATACCTCAAAATGCAGTAAGCCAGCCCTGCTCTGTTTGGGGCCCTCCTGCTCATTCTGACTGGGCCCCTGGACCTTCACTCCATGGCACTGTCCTGATAATACCATGAACTCACTTACCACTCCTACTCTCCCAAGATGCCACTCCCAGTGTACCAGAGAGCGCCACTATGTTACATAAACAGAACCGTCTGTGTAATGTTTTGGCACTCTCTGGCACACTGCGGCACACCCTGGTCTATAAGGACAGCATGTCACTCCACTTCAGCACAACTACATTATAATGCTTTACAAGGGATGGTATCAAAAACGGAAAATCCAATGAGTGCTTCACTTAGTTACAGTAATTTTTCAATGCTATTCCAATCTTGTGCAAATTAGGAAGCACTTACAGCACTTACAGCTTACAGCTTATTTCCTATTAAAGCATTCTTTGGGAGGAATTATATGGCATACCTCTGCATTCAAAACAGGTGCAATAGCAATGGAAGGTGCTTCATCAAAGTCAGCATGAAACAGAACTCCAAGTTGGTTTTGTGTCTATTGCACATAATTTTTCTTCAGAAGCAGGGGGCTCAATTACCCATTCCTTCAAATAATTTTGAAGACTATACACAACTTTACCCAGCAGAAACAAAGTTGGTTTTGAGACCACCACCTGAAGCTGAGAGATTACATGATGGAATGTTTCTCCATGTAAGAAACAAAATAATAAATAAACTGAAAAATGAAATATCCGGGAGAAGGTTTCAAGCCATGACCAGAGATGGACAAATCTATCAGTTTTGCCTACATTCCTTTTGCATTCACACTCTAGATCTTTTTCTCCTGAATATGACCTTGAGCAAGTTCTTATCAAAAGTGAGGGGAAAGTTTCATCCTTCCGCATTGAATTTATATCTGCAGCTACGCACCACATGGAAAGCAGCTCCAGCTTGTCATGAAACTGCCTCGATTAAGGAGAAAATTGCCTGCCTTGTGGAAAGTTTTGAGTTGCCTCCCGGATAGCTTTGTAGACAGTGCTAGGATACACTCAAGAGCCACGGTCCATGCTAGAACCAATGGCATGGAGAAATGCAGTTGTGAGGTCCCAGAAGCCAAATTTATGTTACTAAGTAGGGGACAAATCCAGGTTCAGCACAGTGGCCCTCTTTGACATGCTTCCTGTTCCATGCACAAGATCAGCTAGACTGGAGCAGCTGAGCAGTCTCAAATGTGTGTGTGAGACAGTGATGTAGGGAGGAGGGGTTCAGATGTTAAGCCCTGTGGAAGATTTTGGGACAAGCCAAGTGACTGATCAAGAGGTTGTGGTGGTGGACAACTCAATGAAATTTAAGCCAGATGTAGCAGGCATAAATAGGATTTTTTTTTAAAACACAAGATGATCATCTCCTTATAAAAATGTGGTATCAATGCCTAAAAAATGTTATTGAAAAGCTGGGGAAAGTACAGAAAAAGCAACTTAAATAATCAAAGTGCTGGAGCAACTCCTTGGAAGGAAAGGTTAAAATAGTGCAGATTGTGTAGCTCAGAAAAAAGCAAGTCATGATAGAAGTGTCCAAAATTATGCACTGTGTGTTTATGTTGGATTGGAAGACATTTCTTTCCCTCTCCTATAATACTAGAACTCAATAAGATCCTTAGGATCGACCCATGAAGCTGACTGGTGGGAGCTTCTGGAAAAATAGAAATGTTCTGTTAGCTTTCCCCAGTGTAATATACATTAGAGTGCATACTTAGTCATTACTTGTTGCTGTAATTAAGGATGGGTGAATGTCCATTTCTGGCCTTTGTCACTTTCACATGTCCTCAAGCTTTAAAAACTGCAGGTAAATTCAGATTTTAACACATACTCAGCACATGTCTGAGCTAAGAACTACATTGGAACATTTCAGAAGCCCTCAAGCCAGTGGCTTACAAAGTTCTCAAAAGCTGTGGATCAAGTCACTTTGCATCAGAATTTCATAAGAATGAATTCCACAAGCAACCCTAGATCAAAGGCAAGCTGAAGTGTGGTTTCCTGGGTCCCGGGTTCACTCGCTTAGCCTCTACCAGGTTGCAGAGTTAAGGTTAGAGAGACACCATTGCACAAATAAGCAGAAATGTTCTTTTACTTTAAAATGCCGAAAGCTCTGGATATTATTTCTGCCTTTTTTGTTAAATCACCCTTACTAGGATTCCCATACTTCTTGTCTGGTCATTAACCACTAACATAATTAATATGCACTCACTGAAGACCCAGCACAGTAAGAACATAATCACCTATTGATTTGATTCATGAATGTGCCCGAGCTGGGAGGCCAAGATAGATGGGGTTCCTTAAAGTGCCTCAGCACAGAAGGAAAAACAGAAGCAAGTTGGGAGCTACCAACTGTGGTGGGGCACTAATTAGCAACTCAATTAAAAAAGGCAAATTAAACTGTATGGTCCGCTATCCTTCATGGTTTAATAAACTGTTTTGCTAAGCAAATGATTAGAAAGGATTGTGCTTGGAAAAGGTAAGATACCGTTTCTCTCCTGCAAAATGTGTTTAGAGATGCAAAGCAAGGAAAACAGAGCAGGAGAGTCTTTACTGAAGTAAGGAAAAAGCTACTGCAACTTGGTTGCAACTAAGTCCTCACTGGAACTCTAGCCCTTTTGCCCCATCAGCAATGGACATGGGAAATAAATAAACCAGGAAATTGGTTGCAGCCATCTAGGTTTACATTATCTAATGCATTAATTCTTTAAATATTCCTGGGCTGCATTTGAGAGTGACCTCCCCCTGTCAACAATAAAATAGCAATTAAAAACCTAACCAAACCAAATCAACTGACACTAACAGTGAAGGGCAAACCTGAGTGTGCCCATACATGGGCTTAGGAAGGAGGCAGTTCTGTGACCCTGGAAGACTCAACCCTGCCAGCGCCTGTTTACATCCCTGCAAGTCTGATAAAAAGGAAAGCTGCTTTTCCCTGGGGTCTTTATTTTGCCTTCTTTGTGCATGGAGACCCTCTGCAGAATAAGGCTTTTCCCACCTCACATGCTGAAGTGCTTGAATGGCTCCTGCACCCACTGGGACCGAATCCCACTTTTGTGCACAAGAACACTCAGAACAAACACCTAGCCCATAAGGTACCACATGACCCCAGGGCATCGACAGTTGTTTGGAACCACTGCGACCTCATTTAGAACCCCTTGCCATCAGTGATAATGGAGCAGGGGAGCGGTGCACAAGGAGCATTAGCTCTAAAAGCCTTTTATAAGAATTTTGGCATCTTTACCAGTCAGGATGCCATGACTGTGTCCCATCTTCTCATGCGATGACAACACGGGTGCGTAGTTTTGAAGAAACGGCTTCAGCCTTGAAAGAGAAGCCCCCAGGTGGTGTTCAGCGGTGACATTCCATGGCCTCCAAGAGCCCCAGGTCTCACTGCCTGTGATTTTTTTCTGTGGGGACATCTTAAAAGCCGAGTGTACCGCACACGCCCCGCAACCATTGCTGAACCAAAAAGGAGGACTGAAGAGGAAACAGCTGGCATTCTTGACATGTTTGTTGTTGTTAGTTGCAAAGGCGTGCCCCACGCACCTCATGGACGACCCCATGGACGACATTCCTCCCGGCTCTCCTGTCCTCCACCATCCACCCAAGCCCACTCCCACCGCCCCAGGGACTCCATCCCGCCACCTCGTCCTCTGCCTTCCCCTTCTCCTTTTGCCGTCAAGCATTCCCAGCATCAGGGTCTTCTCCTGTTACATCAAGCAATACAGAATTTCCACAACAGGCTGAGAGAATGTGTCTGGAGAAATGGACAACACCTTCATGAGGTTACCTTCAAGACATAAAATGAATATTGAATGAGTACTGATTACCATCATTAATAGCATATCCTGTGCAATACACTTCATCATAAAATGTATTTTGCAATGTGTTCATTCATGCACTGAATATCGCTTGAAAATTTCGTTTCCCTGCACCACCCTGTATAATAAAAATGACTGTGCTGTCAGGACCAGAGAAAAGATCAGGCAATTCTGAGCTCGGGTCACTGCTGTTCACCTTTCAAATTGTACCAGCAGCCACCATGGAACAGCCAACCTGCATATGCCAGGGTGGAGGTCCTGGAAGGCCACCATGTTGCCCCTTGATGTTCTGGCGTGCATTTCCTGCCACCGTTCCTGATTAATTATGCTGCCACCTCTCATGTGGAGCAACAGAAATTCCATCCATATCATCGTTCCAGATCCTTTACTCTCATTCATAACCATTTTTAAATCTATTAAGAAAAAATCATCAGGAGCAGAAAGGAAAAATCAGAGGTGTAATCATTTTAAAAGGGAGTACTCAAAATTTCTAAGATATGTATTATTATATCCTTTGCTTCAATCAGTGTCCTGACTGGAGTATGATTACTGTTTTAAATCAGGTTTCCACCACCTGGTACCCTCCTACAGAGACACTACAGAGTCACCATGAGTTGGTAGTTCACCTGCCTGGCGAGGTTACATTCAAGCTTTCCTACACAGGTTGCATTGGCACTAAAGGCACAGGTGGACTCAGCAGCATGGGACACCTTTCCTTCATTTATTTCTTTTGTTTACCTCCCCATAGCCGAAGCTCTCTGGTTTGGCTGTTTTCACAGTCCCTAGAAAAGCAGATGCTAAAAGTACAACAAAATATCATAAAATCAGAAAAACATTTTCAATTTTTAAACAACTAAAAACAGATAATAAACACAGACAATAACAAGGAATAGCAAAAGAGGGACTGTGCAAAACACCTGTGACCCCCTCCAGCCCCTGGTGGCCAGGTAAGCCTTTAAAAGCCCCAGAGAAGAGGGCTGTCTTTGCCTGGCACCAAAAAGATGGCAGGTTTGGTGCCAGTGGGGCCCCAGTGGGGAGGTTATTCCAGAAAGGGGGGATACCACTGAGGAAGCCACCTTCTTGGAGGCCACCTTCTTGCCACCCTGCACACTGCCCTCGGAGTTGGCACAGCTTAGCTCACCTGGACAGAGATAGCCTAGCTCCTGTTAGCCATGCCCTGGCTCACTGCAACATGTTATATATGGGGCTGACCTCTCTCTTTCTAAGCAGTCCAGAAACTCCAGCTGGTGCAAAACAGGGGTGAGATTGTTAACGAGGTAATCAGATGACGACAAGACATTTCCTTCTGCGATGGCTGCCAATCCATTTCCAGGCCCATTTCAAAATGCTGGCATTTAGCACTTGGAGCCTTAAAGGGCTTGAAGCCACAAGGACCATCTCCTCCAAAAGACACCTGCCTGGAACGAAGGACCACCTTCCATGGTCCTTCTCCAGGAGCTGCTGCCAAGGGCAGTAAGGCAAATGGCTAACAAGAGGGCCCTTTCTGCTGTAGCCCATCAGTTGTAGGAGACCTGCTTAATTTTTCAAGCATTTTCCTCTTCCTGTTTCCTTAAACGGGTAACTGCATGGTAAATCTTGGCACTGCTGCCAGGTTTCATTTTAGATTTTATTTTGGTTTCATACTGTAGTTTTAAGTTTGTCTATTATAAATGATCGTGCTGTATTTTATGGTTTTAATTGTTGTGGACTGCCCAAAGAGCTTTGGGTGGTCTGGAAATGCACTACATAAATCATAAAAACAAGCTTTCTTGGCCCTTCAAAAAATATTTTTCACGTGCAAATGTAATGGACTCAAAGCCATGAAGATCTTTGTACCTGAATAAAGGCCCTGCATATATATCAGAAATCCAGGCTACCTCAGACTACCAGGACACCTCAGTAGTATCATCTCTAGACGGAGGATGCAGTGCTGGGGGCAGGCAAAGGGGGCTTGCCAAAGCTCATCCACTGAATGAGTTTATGGTACAGCAACAAAGTACAGATTTCTTGCATCAATGGGACCAGATGACCTTGGACGCCCCATCCAAATCTACGATTCTGTATGTTCGTGGCTCTTGGCTCTGCCTCCCAAGCATCATCACGCTGCACTCACTCAGCATGAACTAACCATGGCAGTTGCTGTAAAGGCTACTCTCAGTTTCCTAATTTGAATTTATTTGCATTTCCTTTGGCTTTTAAGCATATCTTATAACTGTGCGATGTAAGGGTCCTCTGTTTTTTTCTTTCCATTATATCAGAGTATCATGATGCTCTGCAGCCTCCCCAACTGCATACACCTCCCCCAGGAGGAGTTGTTTCATGATGTCTTTTCCTTTGCTTTAATTGAACTGTGGGAAGTTGGGGTGGCTGCAGGACGCCAAGGTGATTGAACAACGGGCACCTATGAGCCACCTCATATGTTCATTAAGGATAAGGACTCTTTACCCTGCCCACAAGAATTTCACTCAAATTCCCCTCTCCTTTGGAAAAAAAAATATTCAAAAGCAATTTATTTTCTATCCACTTGCATGAAGATGGTAGAAAAGATATGGAAAATATTTTCAGCGTCCTTTCCTGGTTGCTAGCCCATTTTTCACATCTCAGAACACAAGGGGCATTCCGTGGGCCTTCGGACATGCTGAACAAGCACCCCTGAAGGAGCCCTGTCAGTCAGTCAGTCAGTCACCCAGGGGGATGTGATAATCTTTGCAAGTCAGCAGAACGGAACACAGGGAGGGCTGGCAGAAAAGGAGCAAACACACTGATACGGGTTTTCAAATCATCCTATACACCTTCTAAAGATAAGAGGCAGATGGAGAGCTTAGATGGAATGCGAAGAAAAGTGTACAGGAAAGGAGATAGGAAGGTGAAAGCTTTCAAAAGGGAAGGGGAGAGGAAATAAATAATAGGGACAATGGCTGAGTGGGAAAAGTGGGGAAAGAATAGGGGAGAAAGACGTCAAGGGGGAAGAATGGCAGATGAATTCAGCCCCGTTTCTTCCTTGCAAATTAAACTTGAGAGCCCACTTGACAATTAAACATAAATCATCCCTTCATTCAAATTGCAGAAAGCAACGGGGAGCAGGTACCACCCTGGTCACTACTTGGCTTTCTTTAAGGTACAGTCTTTTTCATTTCTGGAATTCTGAAACTACCACAGGGAAAATAAGGCTGCACATGCTCCGTGTTTTGGCTCCGATCTAAAGCACTCCATCCCTGCAGCGTGAGATAGTTTTTCCAAGCCGAAATCCCATCAGGAATTGTTCTTACTCAGAAAAAGGAACAGATGTAAGCCAGCGCCATCCTTCCCCAGGCCATGATCCTCCTGTCCACTAGAGAAAACCTGATCTGGAAGACTACCAGTCTTCCATGCCCCACTTATCTCAGTGAGATCTCTCTCCAGCTAAGAACACGAGGATTTCGCTTCCATGCAGCACTGTGACCTTGTCCACTAGAGAAAGCAATGCGCCCAAGTATTCCAGGGTGTCATGGAAGGAAAATCCTGTGGTTTATTATTATATTGTAGGTATATCACTGGCAAATGTTCACAGGAAAAAAGATCGTGTTATTTTCTACTTCTCTGTTAATATGATTAAATTCAGTTGACCACAGATGCAAAGTCTTGAATGCTTATTGTTCTCTCTCTCTTAAAATAAATCAAAGTGCTGCTTATATTTCTGCAGGTATCTGTCAATATTCACATTCACCCATAAAGAAAGTTTCTTCTCAAACAGTAATTTAACTCCTAGAAGCATAAGGCACACAGATGCTTTATTATTGCCTCAGCCATTTCTTTCCTCTTCAAAAAGGGTTTACTTTACTTTTCAAACATAATTATGTTCCTTGTTTAATTGTGTGCACATGCACTAAACCATAAGCATGCAAAACAGTCCTTTAAAGAAGCATTTTTGCAAAACTGAAGCTTGAAAAAGGAAGGATTTTTATCACTTTCATAAGTTGTGCTCTCAATAAAGCTTTCAAACTGGCAGGGTACAAATCACAGAAACGCAACAGGAGGAGAGCAGGACTGAAGGTGAAACTTTTTAATCATGCAAGCAAGTGCGATGTACTTCAAAGTGCTTCACTGAGCATTTGCTCTATTTCAGCTGGTAGCATGCAAGCAACACCAGGCCTGTCACAATTAGCTTTTGTAATGAGGTGCCCTCAGGAGATAAACGTTGGTTATGCTTTATATCATCCATCCATGGCCATTGATAATGAAGAAACTATGCTTGGCAATTTCTTCTGCTCCAGTATAAAAAGTGTCAACAATTAATCATACCCTAGTAAATTGCACTTGGATTCATTTTCAGCAATTAGTTGAAATGTATTGTAATTTTCTTTCCACAGCTGTCGACAACAAATCTGACAGAAACTGAAGCACATTAACAGCAAGAACACTTTCCATTTTTTAAAGTTTTACCTCACAGTGACATGTGACCCCGGATTGTTATCAATGGTGGTATAGGGAATTTTTGTCTCTGAATGTACCCGAATATGTAAATGAAATGTTGAGAATGTATGCAGACAGCAGGATGAAGAAACATGCTTTGTAAGAACTTCAAACAGATGCATTTTAGTGATGGTCTTGGCAGAATTTTCTGTCTAGAATTTTACCCTCATTACCATCATTCAATACTATCAGCTCAAGCAACTAGTTTAATTAAGTCACACTAATAAACACATGAACAAGCCTACAAGATTTTGAAGAGTATGTTTGGGGTTCACTATTCTAGAGCCATATTGGTTGAGCTCAGGAAGTTCTTAATTCTCACATCACACATGAGGAAATGTTTGGTTTGTTTGCTTCAAAACAATTTGTTGAGGATGATCTCCAGCATTTCCAGGCATGTACCGGTTCTTTCTTCAGAGCAGAAGCTGGTAAAACCGCACTGAAATCTATTATTGCTGTGGGCAGAACAATCCTCTTGCCAGCTGGCCAATGTATAGCTAGCCCCACAATCGGTCAGTTATTCAGCCGAGAGTTAGAAAATTGCTCTGACACCCGAACGGAGGAGCTGCACTCAAATCCCTCCCATGTGCAGCAAGCATGGAATGACCCACACGAGCTGCTTCTCCAAGTTCATAAGGATTTGGGGCGCATGAGCACCCTGCTTTGTGAGGAAAATCTGCAGGATCTCAGTTCCGGTTTCCCAGCCTCCAGCCTCCTTTGTGGCAGTCCCGGGGGTGGGGGTGCTCCCAGGGTGCACTGGGCACTTGCCAGGAATCCAACTCCAAGCAACTCCATTCATCTGCACCTGCTGTGCTGCCAGCAGCTGCAGATGCGGGAGAAGGTTGGCCACCAGGAACGGTGGCTGGGAGGGTGCCGCATGCACACCTGGGGCTCTGTGGTATTCACAGACTTCTTCTTGGCTCAGCTTGTTTTGCAGGATTGGGTCAAGCGTGAAGGAAGTGCCCAGACACTAGAGACAGATTCCAAAAGGGATTGTCACAACCCTAATCGGAATGACCTCAAGGATGGGAAGTTGGAGGCATTCCAGGGGACAGAGAGGAGTGCAATCCTGCATAGCCAAGATAGGAGGCATCCCAGCAGAGCCTCAGCAGCCTTCCCTCCTGCACAAGGCACCACACTCAGAGGGCAGAATTCAGTCATCAAAGTGCTTTGCAGAGCAGAAGGAATGTAGGGACAACTTTTCATAGAATCCACTTTTGCCTCCTGCCTCCCACCCTGCATAGGATGCCCATAATCTTCTAAGTTCAGAGGGTCATGAGCATTCCGATAATACTGTTTGAAAGGACCCTTTTTTCCAAGTTCCCATTTACTAAAATTGTGCCTCGTGGAGCAAACTGGGCTTAAGCCAGCCAGTCATGAAACCTGGCTCCAAAGACGAGTACACCCAATCCATCACTGCAGCTTTCTTTTGAAGCGCTGAACCTCGCTCTGTGTAAAGGGACTTTTGGAGAACAGGTTCACTGTGTTACCATTCAATTCAACCTCTGTGTTATTGTATGTAAGAAGATAGTTTATTGGTATGCAAGATTTAAATCTAAATTTGAAAGTGGGAATGTGGAAGCTGTCTAAAAGTTATCCCCAAACCTATCCCCAGGTGCACCTTAACCAGACTCAAGATGCAACAGTTGTTGCATGTGGCAGTGAGTCAGTTAAGAAATTCCTTCTTTAATGGCATTACTTCTTCCACAATTTCAATTATTTCACTGTTGCATCACATTCATAGCCAACCATTCTTCCTCTCGCGAGGCACCTTACAAAATTCCCTTCTGCATTTTACCCTGCGAGGTAGGTTAGACTGATCGGCTGGCCCAAAGTTACCCTGTGTGTGAGTGGAAACTAGAATCCAGATCTCCAGGGTCCCATTCCGGCACTCTTAACCATGACACCACACTGGCCCACTAAAAAAGCTTTAACAGCCTATCTTGACAGGAGAAAAAATGAGCTGGAGAAAAGTGTTCGTCTGTTTACATCTCATAGAAAGATAAATTTTTGGCAATGGGGCATTGCCCTTATAGGGACAACGCTTAGGCCCAGTTACTAACTTTCAAAGAGGATAGATAAGTTAGTTTAAACTGCTGTTAATGTTGTGTTTCATCATTCTTATCATGTTGCATTTTATTGTACTATTTCTTTATTTTACTGTAGCAATTGGTAGCTTTTGATTCATGCAAATCATGCATTAGTCGGAGTTCCTAGGTGAGGACCAGCTTGCAAAATGTTCAACATGCCACCCTTCCTACAAGGAACTCAGAAACATTAATGGCCCTTTCCCATTTCTTCCTCACATTAGTAGTACAAGGTAGAACATACTGTGTGTCTGTTTGTGGACCATTTGGAATAACTATTTTGCAAGATAAACCACAGATTTGGGCCCCACCAGATATTGCAACTGAAGCAGTTGCCATTCCCACAACACACCAGCGCTTCAATCCAGACAACTTGTGCTTGCACTAGAATTTTAAAAAGGGGAAGGCGGACAGCAGCAAGTCATATCTTTAACATAATTTTAAAGATTGTCATGGCATAAAAAGAACCTGAATCTAGGTCTTCACATTCAATTCAATTCTTTATCCACTTCTGCTTTCATCTTTGGCATAATAGATATAGCTCTCACATATGAATGCTGAGCTGTAGAAGCAACTCCAAGGGATGAATGAGTGTGATACACTGGACACATTTCACGGGGGATGTGGGAGAAATGTGTTCAATTCATAACCTAATGGGAACTTACCTGATTTAACACTCAGTTGTCATTCGATTCTCCAAATTGGTTCTCCACTTTTAAAAATGTGCACAAAACTCACTTTAGAAGAAATATTAGAAGAAAGTGTGCACAAATAATATGTAAATTAGTTAAAAGTTCATTATATTAGGAATATTGTTTGCAAGTTGCTAGTAGAACATGATCACATACAAGAATGGCTGTTGTGCCAACCTGGTACCCACAGACACCCTGACTATAGGCGCAGATCTGTGGTGCCAACTCCTGATGGTACCAGTTGGCACTCTCAGGACTAAAACCAACCCAGTCCCCGCGGCCCTAAAGCTCTCCCAATTCCTTCTGGGAAAACTGGTCAAGGATGGCAAGGAGGACTCTTGCATTATTTTTGGTTTTTTCAGCCCTGCTGTGCATTAAGGGAACACTGCTTACATTAGAGACTTTGCTTAACATGCTGCATTCAACCTGGTCTTTAAATCAGTGTTAACATGACAAATAACATGGTTGCCATTTGTAAGCCTCTCCTTTTTCACCTCTAAAGCACACAGTCTGTCTTCTGGTGAAAATAAAGTAAAAACTGTTCTAAGCAAAAAGGTACAAGAGAGAAGAAAGCTTAGCTGGTCTCAAGCACAAAGAAGCAGTAAGCTGTTTAAAGTGGCAATTCAGCAGCAGAAAGAAAGCAGAGAAACACAGCCCAGCTCTTCACAGCCCTGCACTGAGCTGCCTTCCGAGTACCTTTGAACACCTGTGATTTCCATGGGGTAATTCCTCCATGCTTCCTGTCAGGCTCTCCCTCTTTCTGGAAGAACTGCCGTTCAGCATCCACACAGAAGAAAAGGCAGGGGGGGGATCTCCTTGCCAGAGGAGTGTCTCTCTTTGGGTTCTAGCCCTGTCTGGGTGAAGAACCCCCATCATGTGTTGGGGCATTTCTGTGCACATGGCTCATATGTGGCCTAGAGAGAGATTCTCAGAGACCCCTCATTGGGTCTGAGCAATTTATCAGTCAACTGGTCTAGGTGAAGGTGCTTGGCACTTAGATGACTTCCATCTGCATCACGATGCCTGATCCAGCATGTAGCAACTGGTATCTCTTCTCTTCGTAACTGAGAGCTGCAATTGACTGTCGCGTTGAGATTTATTATTATTAGACTCAAGTAAGGTAGCTTGAATATCACTGAGTGAACCTCTCCAAGCTACCGCAGACCAACCAGAACAGATATATTCAGAGAAGTGAACACTGTTTTTACAATGGATTTTCATGTCATTTGTTTCCCTTCAAAATTTGGGATGAACCCATCTTAAGAATGGGAACTAATGGAAACCAACATTGCCAGGTTTGGTTCTCCCTCCCATGAGCCAAACTGAGATCAGAGCTACCTAAAGAATGTGGGCACCCATTTTAGTGGTGAGATCCTCTGAAGTTCTTGTGTCAGGACCTGGACTGTTCTGGCAAGTGGAACCAGAACAATGACCGTTGTGTTTGCAGAATCAGTCCCAAGCCCTGCTGGAGTGCGTGTTCTCTTGATGAGTGCCAGGTGGGAGTCCTGGGGGAAGAGCTATAGAAGCGCGAGCAATTCCCTCCAGAACTGGTCTCAGCAACACAGGTCTTGCTCCCACGCCTGTTTCTTGTCATATCTCCTGCTTTGCTGTATTCCCTCAGCAGCACCAGTCCTCCCCTTTGCTGCCATGCCTGAATCCTGCTCCTGGCCTCCTGCCTTGCTGTGTTGCCTCGGCAGCACAGGACCTCCTGCTTGCTGCGTGTGTGTACCTTGCCTGACCGTGCCTGCACCTGGTTCCTGCCCTTCCATGCCATCTTGCTCGTGTGCCTCTCTCTGGTCTGCCTCGCCCATGAATCCTGCCTCGCCATGTTGCCCTAGTAATGCAGGTTTTCCTAGAAGCTGTAGTTCTGCTCCCGCACCTTGCCTGACCCTCGCTGCAGCTGGTTCCTGTTGTCTTATGTATCTTGCCTTACCGTGTATCCTGCCATGTTATCCTGTCCAAGGTACGTGCACCTCTGTTTGCCCTCCGGGTTCTCAATCCTTGCTTGTTGCCCTCAGCCACTCTTCTGGTTCCTGACCTTGGCCTGTACCATGACTACGGTTTGGACTTGCCATTAAAACCTGCATTTGGACTCTGCCTTGCCCGAGGCCCCAATGCCCCGGTCCTGGTGCTTCTGTTGTTCTGGTCTTGCCTTATCTCTGGCCGCCCGTGTCCCGGCTGCAGACTCTGAGATCCTGCTAACAGAACCGTCATCCTGGAAGACGATCCAAGTGCAGGCCAACACTACTGGACACTGAGTCAAGTTCATGTGCAAGACTGCCTTCGGAAATAATTGGAGTCTTAGTGGGCCAGAACTACTCACTATGTGGATCACCGACTGAACACAATATAAGGCATGTGATCCTATAACAAGTGACTTCTTTGGACGTATGAGTGAAGGACAGGGTTGCTAGCTCACCTATGAAGAATTTCTCTCTAACCACTACCTGGCGAAGATGTAAGCAAAAATGTTGGATGGGCTCCAGAGCAGGATAAAGTAAAAGAAACACACTTGGAGAAATTGGAAGTTGAGGCAGAACTTTTTACAACAGCAAGAAAGAAAGATCTTCAAAAAGTAACGAGAGGCCACTATCAATTAAACAGAGTGTGCTTCAGCAGTGCAGAAATACCCCCCTAGCAAACCCTGAGGCTACAAGAAAGTTTCTTTTTTCTGAGAATGGAGGAAAAATTGGCTCTGACAAGCACATGTATATCAAGAAATGACACATTAATGTAAAATTCATCTGGGTTTCTCTCAGAGATCAAAGCTTTAAAGGTTTATGGACAACCCCCACCCCCAAACACAATTCAGAAATCATTACTGTATGGCATGCAATCATAATATCTCAGTGTGATCAAATATTGTGGTGGCACACTCAGTAAGAAAGGGAAAGACCTCTGTGTAATTGGTGTTTCCCAACCTTGTACAACAATGCTGGCTGCCAGACAATGGACAGAAGTGGGCTGGATGGACCACTGGTCTAATGTTCACATCAGACTCGGAGCCCAGTTGGGGAACAAACCAAACCAAAATAAAATTTTGTTCTTTTTATTTATTTTAGTTTATTTATAGGCCACACCACTAGCCATAGGCTCTCTCTGAGCAGCTACATCATATTAAAACCCACAGACAACATAAAGCGATACAAAAGACAACATGACCATTTACAAAAGACCAATAACAATAAAATCATGAACAAAATATAACAAAAATAAAATTCAATACTTTTTCAATAAACAAATTCAATAAACAATCAATTCAATAAACAAAATGAAAATAATAGAATGTATAGATAAAAACCCCCAAATAAGACAAACGCCATTAAAATTTAGTTATATCAAAAGCTAGCATTTAAAACATATTGGCACCAACACTTCACCGGGGGGAGGAATGCGCAGGGGACTTGGCTGAAGGCTGCAGGGATCGGGCTGGTATGTGCGGAGTAAAGCGTTCCCTTAGAGAGCCTGGCCCAAGCCATTTCGGGCTTTCTATGTCCTTGCAAGCACTTGGAATGGGACGCGGACAGCAACCAGCAGCCAGGGCAGCCTGTGCAGGACCAGCAAAGTGCCCCCAAATGCCGGTCCTGGTCGGCAGACGCGCTGCCCAATTTTGGAGAAGTTGCAAGGTCTGAACTATTTTCAAAGGCAGTCCCACATCAAGCACATTACAGTAATCCAAGTGGGGCAACACCAGCACATGGAAAATTGTGCCAAGTCTCAGGCCATCCAGGTAAGACGCAGCTGATAGATCAGCCAGCGCTGATAAAAAGGGCTCCTGGAAACCAAGTCCACCTTGTCACAGGTGACAACTCAGGATGCAGGAGCATCCCAAGACTCCAAAACTTATCCTTTAGGGGGAGCACAAGCCCTTAAAGGAGCGGTTGAAAATTCCCCAGTTGAACAGATGGACTCCCCACCAGCAGCACCTCCATCTTATCTGGACGGAATTTCAGCTTTGGCCCTCATGCAGACTATGACCGCGCTCAGACACTGGTTCAGAACAGTCAATGCCTCACTCGAGGTGATGGGAATGAGAGGTACAGTGGAGTGTCATCAGCATACTGATGACACTTCAGCCCAAACCTCATGATAATCTCCCCCAGCAGGTTCATGTAGATGTTAAAGCACATGGGAGACAATACAGAACCTTACGGAACTCTCTGGTCCAAAGGGCATGGCTCCCCCAGCACCACCATCTGGAGACAGTTGGTAGGAGTGGAACAGTGCCTCCAACTCGCAACGCAGACAACTTCTCCAGAAGGATACCATGGCTGATGGTATCAAAAGCCACTGAGAGGTTCAGGGGAATCAACAGGGTCACAACTCCCCCTTTCTCCCAGCAGAGGTCATCCCACAAGGTGACCAAGAGAGTTTCTGTTCCAAAACCAGGCCTAAAGCCTGATTGAAATGGGTCAAGATAATCAGTTTCCTCCAGGAGAGCCTGGAACTGCCCAGCCACAACCCGCTTGATCACCTTGCCCAAAAAGGAGATGTTGGCAGTTAGTCAAAAATTTGGCTGGGTCCAGGGCAGGTTTCTTAAGGAGTGTTGCAATAAACACTGTTTGTAAAGCAGAGGGTACCACCCCCTCTCTAAAAGAGGCTTTAACAACCTCCTGGACTCAGACTGGAATACCCTCTTTAAGTTTTCCAGTCAACCAAGAAGGGTAAGGATCAAGCGAGTAGGTGGTGGGCCAAACAGACCCAAGCACCCTGTCCACACCCTCAGGCCACAAGAGCCGAAACACGTCCATTGCAATGGAAGCAGATGGCGCACCGGCTGCCTCCACCGATGGAGCTGGAATAACTGCGAAGTCCAAGTCACTATGGAGGCAAGCGATTTTCCCCTCAAAGTGTCACACAAATTCCTCACAGCAAGCCTCTAAGGGATTCGATCAGATCTTCTGTGGGGCTAGGGTGTGGAGGGCCCCAAACCACCCAGAACAGCTCTGCTGGGCGACACAAGGAGGCCGCCAAGCTGGCTGCGATAAAGCGCCTCCTCACTGCTTGCACCACCATGGAATTGCCTCAGTCATGGGCACTAAGCCATGTTCGGCTGGACTGGTCTCCAGTTCTCCTTCACCTGTGCGCCAGAGTCTCCCCTTTTGCTTCGCCACCCTCACTTCTGGCATGCATGTAATAGCATGACATGGAATTAAGGATCATATAACGCTGCCTTCAGATATATATGTGAGTACAGTTTATGTTATCCTTGTTACTGGTGTCAGTAGGTTATGATTATGTCGTAATGAGAGGATTGTTATTTTTTTTTTTAAGTTCTGGCATGTACCAAGAAGCTAGCCAGGCTCTGTGAGTGTAGAAAGGGAGCTTGGGGGCGACAGTGTCCATCACCCAAGCCATCTCTGCATTTCACAGAGAGGCCTGGGCATTGAGAGGAGTGTCCACCATGCCAGTTGGAAAACCCTGCGGAGCCCCCTGGAATCCGCTTGGATCCATCAGCCTCTGGGGGCAGACCAACCTAATGGGTCCTGCACCTCCTGCGGGGGGGGGGGGGGGGGGGCATTAGTTCTCGCTATGAACAGTCATGTTACACCTGATCTGTGCAAGTTACAGCACAGTATTTTGATATTCAGAAGCCAGTCCTTGCTGCAATATTATGTATAGTCCTGATTCTATTTTATTTTATTTTATTTTGGGGGTGGGGGCAGGGATAAAGTACATCGAGCAACAGTTTAGGCACAAAGGGAAACTTCTAGCTGTGCATGGCTCTACCCTTTTGATATACCAAGCAAAGGGGGTTTCTTTCCCTTTGTAATGGGTGTCCTATGTCAGGCAAAATGCAAATATTTTAAATGTCTGCCTGTTCTTGCTGCAATTAAGCTACCCAAGGCCTGTCTCATTAACTAATCAAGCCAGAACCATGGGAAAACAAAGGAACATGCAAAAAGGTATTCTTACATGAAAGACATCAACCTTCTTTGGAATTTGCGAAGATTCATCACTCCATGATAGGCACAGGAAACCCTTTGCACACCTGCACACACATCTGTGGTGGGCAAGTTAAACCCAACCAGCACTGCCTAGTTCCGCCCTGCCTTCTTTTGTTGTTAAGAATACTTCCCCTCAAACCTACGATTCAAAAGGAAATTGCAATTCTGTTCTGCTTTGTTCATATCCCTACTTACAGCTGGCTTGGTCCCCTTCCTTTTCTCTATCTCAGCCTGATAACCGTAGTTTCCTAGTTGAATATGGCAGAAAACTATGGTAAATTTCAAATTCCCTGTCTCACTTAAGTGCCACAAGAATGGAAAAAAGGGGGGACACGAGAACACACATGGGCTCACGGTTCACGGCATCTCTCAGCCTTTTAGGCCAAAAGATTTAGGTCTGAATTTAGGCCCATTAACTTTAAAAATATGTCTAGTTCAGTCAACCCTGGATGATGGAAACTGAAAGAGCTCAAAAGACATGGGGGGCTCATACATGTCATAAAGAATTTCCACTGTGTGAAAGCTATAACTTATGTAGAACAGAAAACCATGTTTTACTCGAACCCTGTGGAGTTGTATCAGTATGCATTTGCAATATACTAGGAAGCAACTTATCTAATAAAACCCACATATGCTATAAAGGTGTGGTTAGAATAACTTTATGTGCACACACCTGCACACTCACACACACACACACCAAGAATTGAGAGCTGGCAACCTATTAAGTAGATAGCCTTTAGCCTCAAAAATGATAGAAACATCGTAAGTCCTTGATTTAATCCATTTGGGTGTTTTTCACTGAAATTTTAACTGTGCAGCCCTAAGCAAAAACAAAGCCATGAGGCATTGTAAACAGAAAAGGACAACACGGGGAGCAGGGCCCAAAAAGTTGCTTACAATCCTCCACCAGGTTTCTACTTTTGACATTGTGTAACAAGCAGAGCCTCCTGATGCTTTGATGACACTTGCCCCCTTCTTTGTGTCATTCTTCTTGGTCCTAACAAAAGCTCTACCATGCTGTTTGTTTTGTGTTATTTTCCCCTAACAGATTGGCACCGTTATTTGAATATATAGTCCCAATCATTTTTATCTTGAAGTAATTTCCACTGATTTCAGAAAAGCTGGAGAGCAAGAAAATATGCTTTGGACATAAGGGTCATGATAGTCTGTTTCTGTCTGCCAGAAAAGCTGCAGGAAGCCCAGTGCAGACAAAGCGGCCACGGTCACCTCTCTTCCTTGGAGTGTCTAACCTTTCACCCTACAGCAAAATTAAGCAGAAGACAACAGTGCACCTTCAAAGCCTCACAGTCGCCTTTCTAATCTTATAAATAGCCTCTGCACAATAACTCCTAATATATATTACAAGCAAGAAGGTCACTTACGGTGAACAGTTAATGATTGGTTTCTGTGACATCAAAAACATCACAAAAAGGGTGAGGAGGGGCATTTGCAAAAACTAAAAAACGAACAATGCTTTCCCTGCCCATTAAGTAACTCATTCTTTGATGGGATGATATCTATGTTAATAGGCTTCATGTGTTCCTTGTTCACAACAGTGCGTGCAGATACAATGACTTGGGGGAGGGAGTTCTCCCTCTAAATTATTTATTTCATTCTGTTATTTCAAAATGTGACCTACTTTTCACTCAAGCAATGCTTTCTGGAGCAACTGTTGAATCAACTGTTCTCCTTGAAAACCAAATATTTATGGCTTAAAATATCTTGATCCTTCCTTTTTCACAGATTCAAGGAAGCTAATGCAAGAGCTAAAGAAAAACAGCCTGGGCTGTTGTTATGGTTTTTGCCCAAGAAAGAAGCTCATTCTTTTCACACATGATGCTTAGCCATGGAGTAGTTTGTTGAAACCTGGCTTATGAGGGATGTGTTCAGGCTTCACCATATGTTTACCATATCCTAAAATTGGCCTGGTTTGGACATAATATAGGTACTGTTGGCCACATACAGGTACGTGAGGGGGTGTCACATGCAGGTGGGTAGAGAGCTGTTTTCCCCTGCAGACGAGGGCAGGATGTGCTCCAACGGAGCAAAGCTCAGGGAGCCAAGGTTCAATTTGGATGCCAGGAAGCACTTCCTGACAGTCGGGACCCCGAGGGTGTGGAATGGGCTTCCACGAGAGGTCGTTGAGGCCCCATCGGTGCGGGTGTTCAAGGATAGGCTGGACATGCATATGGTGGGCATGTCATGAGCAGGGCCAGCTGGAGTCGGGGGTCAGAATAGATGGCCCGGGAGACCCCTTCTGACTTGCTCTGTTTCTGTTTCTATGCTTCCATAATTTGAAGTTTTGGTTTCTGGATTCCTGCACTGCCTGTCCTCCTGGCTGGAAGAATGAGTTGAAAAGCTTTGTTTTCCATTCTCAGTTCACTACTGTCTTGCATTAATGTGTTCAACAGAGTTGTACTCTCCTTCCAACCCTGCTGTTCTATGATTTTTCTCCACAATGGTTGAGAGACCTCCAGTTTCTTTATTTAGTAGTGCCATTTCATCCTGAGACATAATTTATTTCAGTGACATCCACCTATCTTCTCATATGTTTGTTAAGGATAATCACCTGAAAAAGCACTAAGTACAACTTTAAAATGACCAAGCATGACTAATATTGTATTTCTAATTCATTTTGTTAAAGAATTATGAAATGGAAATTTATGTCAGGAAAAAAGCACTGGAAAATTCTCTAGAAAAAATTCTACCTCCCTTTACTGATATTCAGTCAAAATCTGCCTGCTGAAATTTCCATCAATCTGTTCTAATTCTGCCCTCTGGAGGAACAGAAAGCAAGTCTATTGTATCTTCTACATGACAGCCTTTCTGATATTTGAAGGCAG
The DNA here is from genome assembly GCF_004798865.1 of Varanus komodoensis. Taxonomy (NCBI): domain Eukaryota; kingdom Metazoa; phylum Chordata; class Lepidosauria; order Squamata; family Varanidae; genus Varanus; species Varanus komodoensis. The sequence goes on from NW_025336599.1 coordinate 1,877,092, forward strand.
ATTCCATGTCTTCCCTTTAAAATGTGTATTCTCCAGGCTGCATAACAGCCATGGCTGCATGAATGTCTCTTCACTTTCCAACTTCTAAACAGGAAGAGATTACATAATAATATAATAATATCTATATTATTACAGTTAGATTTTCCACAAATGATAGGCACCAAACAACATAATAAAACTACAAATATAAATGCTATGCTTTCTTCGAAACCTCTATAATTACAGTTGCCATAGCAAAGATCTGCAACCCCTGTTCTGTCCTGTCTGTTCCTCCCCTCCCCTCCCCTCTCCTTTCCTGGCTGCTTGCATGTGTGAATGGATATTAAGTTCAGATAGTAATAAATAATATCTACAGCAGGCATGAGATTACATTTCCACATTTTCTGCACCTGAACAGATTTTAAGATCAGCTAATATACTTGATTTTAAACCTATGGATTTTAAACATGTGAAGTTTTTCTACTGATGCTAATGCTAGTTCTCATCTCTTGCCAAATAGGGAGCAAATTATTTACTGGGGGAAAAGGCCATTCTTCCATCAAATACAAGCTCCTTCCATAAAAAGGACAAGAACAAAAACACCCAAATCTCAGCTAGAATTAAAGCATTTCCCTTCAGTTATGCATATACCCATTGGAGAATGGAGGTATGAGATATATATCAAAACTTCCCAAACAGATTCCGCTTAGAGGACTATAAATCATTCCCTGACAGATACTGTTATTCATTGAGCCAGCATGAACTCGATGGCTGCATCTTTGTCTTGTAGGATGACGTACGGTGCTGAAGGGAGTGGCAGTGGCCCCCAGGTGTAGATGGAAGAAGAACAGGTGGAACCTGCAAATCACGGTTGCAGAATAGCATGCATTCCTTCAGGCTTCCAGTCAGCCAGTAAGCAAGCTACCCATTTTTTCAAGGAGTCAGTTAACTTTCTGTGGCTTCTTAGCTTGTTGAATCCGTAGTGGGCTGCTCTGGGTTCACCATCCCTTTACCGTTCTCCATCTCTTAAGATGTTTGCATTTCTGAAAACACTGGGATTTTTCTGAGCCTAGAGAATGTGTCCACACTTGGAGAATGGCTTGCAGTTTGTATATTGGCACAGAGATATTACTGAGGAGACGTGAAGCCTCCACATTCTAAGTCAGAATAGCTCTCGTTACCACCTGACTGGGGACACACAATTGGTTGGTCACAACTGGAGACCGAATTCTGCATGATGTAGGGTCTCGGGCTGCTTCTCCCAAAATTCTGCCTTCTGAGGTTGTTACCTCAGGATCTAAGTCAGAACTGAAGAAGAGCTGTGGTCAGAATTCTTAGCTGGAATGCCAAGGTCAACAGACCCAGAGATGAACCAAGAGGCCAGTGAGGGCCACACCATATCAGATACTGTAGGAAATGGTGCAGCAGGAGAGCTGGAGAGAGGCTGAGTGAACACTGCTAGTGTTCAAAAAGGCAGTTCAAAAGGGCAGACCGGCTGTGTAGCATCAGGTAGTCCCATGGATTGGCCAGCAGCACCGTGAATCTCCAAGGCAAGGTCAACTTCTTCTAGATGGGAAGGACAAGAATTCCGCTTGGATCCAACTTCTTAGCATGAGAATGCTTTTAGCTAATAGTTTGTAATCTAACTTCACTGGTACCTTTCGATTTTGACTCCTGCAATACTCTTTTTTGTTTCACAAAGCCAGCCTAGCTGACAAGTTTAACACAAATGAGACTTCAGTTAGAAGTCTTTTGTTCCGATGTGCTTGGAAGCTGTGGGGTGGAGCGGGGAGAACAAACAGTTACTGGTATATTAGATAGACCCTTGGTACTGATCCACCATAGTTATTCATTTTTAAATAAATTCAATGGGCATCACATCTCCCAAACAAAAGAACCTATAAAACAAACATATAATTATCATCCATAGTTGAAACTATGTGGCTGTGCACCTCTGCAGTTGGTCTGCACATTTGAAGAATAGTTCTATAGCATGCTACAGTATAACAGTTTTCAATGAAGGCTAGTCCTGTCAAACCAAGTAACAAAGAGACCCATATACCTATCCGAATACTGAGGAAAACCTTAATAAAACCTGTAGAAAGACAGACAGACAGACAGACAGACAGACAGACAGACAGACAGACAGACAGAGGAGGCAGTTGGAAAGGATTGCCAAATGACTAGGATCCAGAATAAAAGTAGATTGTGTTTTGGTTCCCTTCCCACACTGTGAGCAAAAAGGCTGCTGGCCTTACTGATTCGGCAAATGAAATAAACAGGAAAGGTACTTGAGGCACTCAGATGAAGAGCAAATTTCAACTGAGCTCCTGAAGTTGCATCAAAATCATTACAAGGGTGGCTTAACACCCACTGTCACACAGTTGGGCTTTTGAACGCTTTAATTGCATTAGCTTGAAAAGGGACAGTTTGGATAGTTGGACAGAGAAAGAAAAGCACACAATTTGCATCCAAGTGCCAACCAAGAGCAAGGAGGGCATGGAATTATTTGATACAAAAGCACAAGTCACTCGGATGCAATAGAGAAGTATATATGGGTTGAGATTTAATGGGGAGCTGATTAAGCACATGCACACCCAATGTGTTCCATGAATATATAAACATCAAGCCAAATTTAGGGCTCCATTCTTGCAATAGGCAGGTGACATGGTTGCTGATGAAGGCACCGGCCATGGCTGATGTGCTGTGAGCCAGAAGTGCATCAGACTTGAACGCCTGATTCAGAAAGACACCCTCCCCTCAATATTTATTTATTTCGTTTATTAACAGCTTTTCTAACCTGTCCACTACAAGTGTCTCAAGATGGCTTACAAAATATATATTAAAAGGCAGAAATACAACTGGCTGCATCATAGACCCACTCTACATAAATAGCTTTGCACACAAAATAAGAGCCAGAATTCTATAAATACAAACCCACTGTACCTCAGAATACTCAGAAGCTTCAAGTGGTTAAGGCAGTGTATGGACTAACTGCAATGACATTTGTTGTTGTTGTTAGTTGCGAAGTTGCATCCAACCCATCGCGACCCCATGGGCAGCATTCCTCCAGGCCTTCCTGTCCTCCACCATCCCCCGGAGTCCACCTAAGCTCATGCTGACTGCTTCTGTGACTCCATCCAGCCACCTCATCCTCTGCCATCCCCTTCTCCTTTTGCCGTCAATTGTTCCCAGCATCAGGCTCTTCACCAGGAGTCCTTCCTTCTCATTAGGTGGCCAAAGTGTTTGAGTTTCATCTTCAGTATCTGGCCTTCTAAAGAGCAGTCAGGGTTGATCTCCTCTAGAACTGACCCGTTTGATCGCCTTGCAGAGCAAGGGACTCGCAGGAGTCTCCTCCAGCACCACAATTCAAAGGCCTTAATCCTTTGGTGCTCAGCCTTCCTTATAGTCCAGCTTTCACAGCCATACATTGCAACTGGGAAAACCATAGCCTTGCCTTGCCATGGCATACTGATATGAAAATTCAAGTGAGCTAGCCTCTTTCGTGACCACCTGCAGCTTGATTGGCTTCTAGAGATGTTTAGGAAGTCACCACATACAATGGAAAACTTTGCATCTACAGATTAGAAGCTCCATAGGTCTAATTCTACAAGCTTCTTCTATTTGTATGGCTCTCCTGCATGTCTGCCTGGATCAACATATGTTTCCACTGGAATGTTTGTCTATCATGTTTTACTCTATTATTTGCACAGAGTCCCACAGATGCTGTCCTACCAAGACTGGCAGTATTTGTATTTAACAGACTGGCTCTGGGGCAAAGTCCTGCCAGCATGACCCTGATGGCTACACACTGACTGACAGCTTGCAGAGTAGAGACAATTGCTATTGTTGCTAATGAAGCCATCAAAACACATGAAGTTCCAGCAACGTATTTTTGCAGCCAGCCCTTTAGATGATAATATGCTGATTTGCCACAGTTCACATGTATACGCTTCTTGCTATTCTACCTAAAGTAGGGTCTTGTGTGGCACAAATGCTATGGAAAGATCCAGCTGTACTTTTGTTTTCTTTTTTCTCATGTTTCTGGAGAATGTGGTTGGATATGTTTAAAAGAGCATCCTCTGCTAAACTTCCCTATACAAAGGAAAGAAACACAGGACAGTTCTTACTTTTCTGCTTAGCATGGGGGCAAAGTTAAGAGAGCCACTAGCATTTAAATGCTCAGCAAACTAGCAAAACAAAGAGTACAAAACTGAATTGCTTAACTGCTAAGTGAGTTACGGAATAAGTTAGTATTGCGTGAAATGAAGTATGAATATACCAGTGACAGTTTTGCTGAGCACTAGTACATTGTGAAAGTATTGCAAGATAGAGATGGGTAAGTCCATCAAGCTCATTCTCGTTGTTTTACATTGTTATGTTTGTATCTCCCCATTTTCATACTGAATCGCAAACAGGAATTTATACATGAAAATTTATCTTGTCAGGTATATTTTGAAATATATACAGATTTCATCCATGACTCTCTAAATGAATGTGGTTTTTACAAATAATTTGCATATACAAGTTAAATAAAAATGCATACAGTGAAATAAAGATTGCATGCATTCCTCCAGAAACACAGGTTTATAGGCATCGTTTCAAATGGATCCAATTTGTCGTGCAGTTTTTTCAATGGTATGTTTCTTCAAGAATTGCATCACAAAGTTCAGGAAAGTATGGATTTTGATGTCCAATTGCTTGTTTCTGTCTGGGAAGTATAAATTTGCTACATTCCCACTGAAATGCAAATCAAACAAATTTCTTGCTCATCCTTAGCAAAGAGGTAAAAAAGACTTAAACTGATCTAATCCACACAGGTTTGTGTGCTGATATGTAATCTCCCCTGAGCCCACACAACTGCCCCAAGCCAGGCAAGAGGGCAGAAAATACTGGGAAGCTCAGAGAAAGGGCAGCTCAATAGCCTCAGCTTGTTGTACCCTACGACACGGTAGTTTTCTCAAAGCCTTTTCCCAGACACACAGAAGTGGGTCCTGTTGGCTGCTACTTGCTGATAGGGCGCTTGTCAGTGCTGCAGGCAATGGAATTACACAAACAGCAGTGAGAAGAAAGACTGAATTGGTGTGATAGGTAGTGATGTCACGAGAGCACTGAAAAAATTACCCTTCTGGGCTAATGAGGCATGCAATCAATGCAAGTTTGGGAGTGCAGGCTTCCCATTCCTATTTCTGATAAGATTTGCTTTAAGGAGTTAGAGCACAGTCTCATCGGCAACAGCCCTGCAGCTTCCCTTCCTATTACAGCTCCGATTTCCATATTGGATTCTAGCCTGCAAAACAGCATGCAAATGTGGGGAGACATTGCCTTATCCAAGGGGCTCCCAACATCATTCCGGAAAATCCCTTCATTTCTTCTCTCAGGGCTGATCTGCTCCCCTGGGTTAGTGCTGAGGGCAGGATGCTAGTTTTACATTTCTCGCAGGCTGCCTGCTGTCAGATGAATACATCATTCACAACAATGGAAGGATGCAAACGTTAGCCAGCTGGAAGAGGCTCTAGATGGGGAAAATTTGCCTGCCCAGCTAGAACACAGCCAAAAGAGGAGTGCCAGTGATTCCTGCAGAAGGAGTTTTGTGAACACACTGTGGGTGGAGGGAGAAGGGAACCGTGCCAGGCTGACAGCAGTGAAAAGTGAAACCCATTTTGCTCTTTTGTCCAGGTTTGGAACCATCTGGACTATTTGCCCATTCACCCCCTTCCTGAAATACACCCCCCAGTGGAAAGTGTTCGACGCAGCCACTTTTCTCCTCTCTTGTCGTACTGGTGGTCCCTGGCCAGGCCCTCTTTTGCATTCCAGGGACACAATTCCTTGAGGAAAGGGGTTCTGGGCCACACGCTGTTTATGGACAAGGCCACAGTCAAACGTTGGCAGGCAGGCTCTCTTCTCTCCTCCTTTCTCGCTCCCCTGTTCCCATCCACCCTCCTCTAGGAATGACCCACCCTCCCTCTGCTCCCCTGAGGCATGAGGCACTGATTATACAACCACCGTGCCCTCCTCATGAGCACACGGTGGGACTTTGATGACATTATGACCCTCCCTTTTCATTACTTACTAGCAAGTAGGCCCAATGCAATGTCTATGCTTTTATAGTCACTGAAACAGTAACTTGGCCAGAAATATTGATGCTCCTAAGATATAACCACATGACATCAATCAATATTTACTGTATGTTCACAGATCCATCAAAACAATACAAACACAATAAAATGTAATTGCTAAAATCTATACATGTTTAAAAATATAGCTTAAAACTCATAAAAGATTACAATAAATGTGAAAGAATAAACCTCCTTTTTTGAATGAACTTGGTCACTTGCCTTACCATCAGGCAGAAAATATTCCAAATACCATTTCAGTGACCTTCCAATGCATTTGTTCATGTATTTTCCACTGTACATACAACATTAAAATTGTCCCAAGGATTCAGCCGAAGGAATTCTTGGACTTAAAAAAAAAAATGTAGGGACATAGCTGATCTTCACATAGGACACTCTGCTCTTGCCCTTCCAAAACTGCAGAAGCAATTCATTGACTAATTAAAGTGGTGTCAGAAGCAGAAAGGGTGAAAAATCACACACCCCTTTTCAGGGTCTGGGACTCCCCCTGAGCTCAGCTCAAGTACACCTGGCCAAGCACCTGGGTGGCAAACACCTCTTGCAACTCAGGCTGCAGCCCTAATCCCAGAGAATGCTGGACAACACGGGCTGGGGCAATAGCCAGCCTTGCACATTAGCCCGGGCGAGGTATGAGGCATGGCACCATGGATTCTGCCGCATATAGTACTGGATAACATATAAAGTACCAGTTCTCTGTCCACCGGTTCAACACAGCTCTCAAAAACAAACACATCCATAGTATGGTACAAGGTGGTAGTTATACACTGAGCTGCACATAGGCATGTTACCAGTTTATGGTAGGGTAGAGAGTTGGACTGGGACTGGGATATCCAGCTTCTAGTGCCCACTTGGTCATGAAAAACTCTGGGTGACATTGGGCCAGTCACAGACTTGCAACACAACCTCACAGGGTCGTTGTGAAGAGAACACAGAAAGGGAGAGGAAAACCATGTAACCACCCTACCTCCCCAGACTCCATGCCATAGAAAAAAGGCAGCAAATGATTATTTTATTTTTATTTAAAACTTGTATACCCTGTCCACCACTTTGACGTCTCGGGATGGCTTACAGCAAAGCTAAATGTAACAGCTAACGCTCACATGAAATGCTACATAATGCTGGGAACAGTTGAGGGCAAAAGAAGAAGGGGGCGGCAGAGAATGAGGTGGCCAGATGGAGTCACTGGGGCAGTTGGCGTGAGCTTAAGTACTCTGCGGGTGGGGGCGGTGGAGGACAGGAAGGCCTGGAGGAATGCTGTCCATAGGGTCGCGATGGGCTGGACGCGACTTCGCGACAAAGAACAACAACAATGCTACATATAAGGAAAAGGATAATTTATTATGTCAGTGTACAGTATGCAATTAACTGTATAAAGAGTGCAGCGATTCTAACCTATATCAATATGAGGGAGACTGAAACCATCTGTAAAATGTGGCTAAGTCTCCCATTGGGAAATTAGAGTAAGCCATGAGAGGAATGGTTTTTTCCCTGGGAAGCAGGTTTTAGGCTGGCTCCCGTTCTTAGACAACTGCTCATCATAAGACATAATTGCCCATGATGGATGGTCATACATTCAGGTTTGCACGTGATATGTGTGACTCTGCGACCCAGCTGACATTTACATTCGTTGCGCAATGGCACAGCTAAGAATAGATAGTGTAGATGACAAGGTGGAGCTACTGATGTCGTCTGATATTCCAGTCAAACCACCATGGCCACCATCATTTTCTAGGTTGGTAGAAAGGCAAATGTTAAAGTTTATTGGGGGAGGGGAAAGCTGAATCCTAAATTACAGACATACTGTGTGCATCACGTAAACCATATTTTGGTTAGAAAATCGTTTCCATTGTTCTCTGTTGTATTGAACCAAGAAAAAATGGTTTGGAAGGGAAAATAATATTTTGTTATTCTCACTACTTCTTGATTGGTCAACGGAATTCACAACTGAAGCATATAGGAAGTGCCATTTCTGGCTTAGAGTCATTGACACACAATTTCTGGTATGCCTCTGAATTGTATATCTAAAGAACGAAATTAAGCGTATTATTTCCTGAATGCCAACCTTTAAAGACATCAAACTGTAACTGCAATATATTGATATCTGTCCCCATAAAATCCCCCCCCTTTGATTGTCTCTTAGTATTAGTATTTTAAGTGCTAGATGCTGAAACAGAACTTGAGGTTTCTATGTTAGGTGGTGAAAGAAATTGTGAAGCTTCTTGTTCAAGGATTATCAAGTACTATTGTACAGGTACATATTTCAGAGAGAAGAATATACAGAAATGAAGACCAAGGGGAACTCATAATGAAAATGAAAAGAAAAATCGCACACTTCTTAGCAATGATTAGAGCTATTAGTAGAATTTGATTCCAAACTTAGAAGGACAAGCAGTATTGTCTAGCAGTGAAGTCATGGACTTTATGCCATCAATGGCCATTTGCACAAATCTGAATGTGATACTGATGCTCAGGACAGAAGTCAGTCCGCTTCGTCCACTCCCCAGCTTCATGTTGCCCAACATGGATTTACCACGCAAAGGCAAGTATTTGCAACCTATTGGATGCTTAGTCACCTCTTGTGCTTTTGCCAAAAAGCAAGCCAACCATAAATGGCTTGAGGAAACGTTACAAAAACCTTTAACGTTTAAACCTGAACTTTTTCTATTAGGTATTATTCCTGATGACTTTGATAAACAAGCCATATACCTGATTCTGCATGTAATTACTGCGGCAAGGATTGTTTTTGCCCAATATTGGAGGAGTGAAAAGCCACCTACTGAAGAACTGATCTTAAAAAAGATTTTGGACTGTGCAGAAATGGACAGATTGACCTTGTCTCTGAAGGAGGAGGAGGATACATATTTCTATCAAACTTGGAACTTCTTTTACTATTGGCTAGAGAAACAGGACTATGCGTAGATTTGAATATGGTTATGGATTCTTAAAAAGAGTGAGATGCTGACCCAGTATGTCCAATGCCTTAAATGACTGATGTTTTTAATGTTAGTTTCTAGAAAAAATAATACAATTTATTACAAAAAAAGCAAGCAAAAATGTGCCTGTGTGGTATAGGAATCCAAGTGCTCATCTGGATTTAAAGAATCAGTTAAAATGAGTGGGCGAATGGCCATGCTGGATAGAAATGGTAAGACCGTGACTTTAAGTATATTAGGAGGACACCAAGTTGGAAGGCGAGGGTAGGCAAGGCTACACTAGGTGGGCCAGGGACCTGGCTCTGTGTAAAGTTGCATCACATGGTCCTGTGACCCCAGGGAGACAGGCTGCCCTTCCATCAATGAACACAGGCGCGTATCAATAAAGATGTATATCCACTGTTACATAACGAACAAGGTTTTTATTTCATCCATTAAGCTGTGTATGTCTCTCAGGATACTTTCTAATTCCATGATTAAATGTCCTTTAAGTGATGGGAAGTGATCCTTAAGTTAACTTAATGTTACAAACTACATAATTTGGACAAAGGCTTTTGGCTGAAAAACACTTGTGCCAGATGGCACCAACTCAGTTTCAGCACTGAGATAGGTTACATCCTGAAAGCACTCCAGAATTAATGCAAGAGAAGCAATTTAATTATTTTCACATGGGGCAGCAGAGAAAGAGAGGGAAGGAGGGGGGGGGGAGGATCTTGCTATGCAATTTGTTTTTAATCAAAGCAATGGGATGCATTTTTCAATTTATAATATCTCCCCACCCACACTGTTCTAATGCAAAAACATCAGAGCTTAATTAGTAAATGGAGATATGCCAGGGCTCAGGCACCTCTAACCAGATTTATTTATTGAAAAAAAGTTCTGATAAAGTTCTGATAAATTTTCTGTAAGGGAAGTAAATGTTTCCTAGACGAGGAAAAGTCCTTACCACACTTGCTCCCTGGCCCTCTCAGGTAAAAGCAAATTTGTTTAAGCAATGAGTGCACTCCCACTTATTAACCTCTAACAGTTTTTATTGTATTAATTTTTTTTGTATTGGGCTCACAGCTTAGACAAACAAACAATAAATAAATGGCAGTGCTCTTCCCTAACCCACTCCTGAATTTATCACAGAGAGTCTGCCTGACTTCTCATAACCACCAGCAAGATTACAGGGAGATTTGATTTAATATTGCATTCCTCTTAGAATTTTATTTAGATTTTTTATAGTGCATATTACTAGCAAGACTTGTAAACAGGGACTCTGAAGCAGTGCATTTATAATAGCAATCCCAATCTAATATCATTTACGCCTCCAGCTCTCAGAATGATATTACCTACATACTGCACTCTACGATTACTTACAATTCTCCAAGAGGAACAACTCCTCACAAAGAAAGCCATCTTATTTCCTTTGACTTCTCATTTCATTGCACAGAAGTGTCTTTTAAGATTTGTTAAGGTTTAGGACCTAAAACTCCGTTTCTCTCTGTGTCACTGCAACCTAGTTCGTCACATTTTACAACCATTCAAAAAAAGAGGAACAACCTATCCTTTGTAAACAATACCTTTAAATGACAATCTAGAGGTCATCTGGCAAGCTGGATGCTTTCAACACAATTCCTCCAGGAAGCTGAGAGTTCTGAAAAGCCTTCAAACCAATAATTTGTTGCATATTCAAAGGATCTCTCAAAATAGCTCTATTGTACCAAAGCATTGTTTCTGTTTATTCTGTTTCTCAGAATGCCTTTAGATACCCTGCCCCATCTTGAAGGGCTTCCAAGCACAAGAACCTCAAGCTGCCTTATGTCTGTCTAGTCCAGCACTGCTTATTCCTACTGGCAGTGGCTCTCCAGGTGACAGGCAGATCGCCTGTTCTTTCACATGGAGATGTGCAGGGGATCCCACTGAGCTATGGAACCTCCTCCTAACGTAGTCAAGGCCTTAAGGGAGGGTTGGGCTATGTGACGCCAATGAGCACCAGTGTGCTTTTGGATGCCTTCTGTGGAACCCTGTAGTTCTGGCCTTTCATTTATTTTTTAACTTAAAAATAATTAAAAATTAGTAGCAGCAGCCTGGTCCACTTCAAACCAAAGTGAAGGCCTCTAGATGCTTCTTTCTGCATTAATGCCTCTGAGACAGATAGGAGGATCTGAGGCAAATTCAGGACATGAAGGTGGCAGGTGGTCGCTTATCAGCTGCAGAGCTCCCAGTCTGTGGTGGAGCCCAGAACCCCAAAACAGCCACAAGCCCCACCTCAGTCCATATAAGGAACTCTTGTGGGTTCTGCATCTCATGGTACCTCCAATGTCTTTGACCATCTAACAGTTGTCTCCTTTCCTTCAAAGGGCCAGTGTAAGTCGGAACTGACTTGACAGCACATGACAACAACAAAAACAGGGTTTTTTAAAATGAAGTTAAGAGGAAGAAGCTTTGGAGTGGTATGTAGGAAGCATATTCTTGTCATACATGTGATAAACACTCCCACCTTGCAAAATTATCTCTTCTACTGCCAGTAATCATGAGTGGCCTGTACTACCAATGACGTTATTATTTTTGGATGCACAGAAGGCCTTTGATAATGTTAACTGGCAGTTAACAGTTAATGTTTCATGAAACAACAATGAGTGCAAATGGAATTTGGTGAAAAAATTATTAATGCAATATTAAGCATCTATCAAAAACAGACTGCCAGGATTATAATGGAGAACTTACAAATACCATGGATATTCAAAAGGGCACAAGACAAGGATGTCCTTTATCACCATTGTTATTTATATTGATTTTAGAAGTGTTCAATAGAAATATAGAGATGAAAGCTATAAACTGCAAGCATTTGCAGATGACTTAGTTTTTATTCTTGAAGAACCCTTGGTAACAATGTCCAAACTTTTACAAAAGATAGAAGAATATGGAGAAGTTACTGGGATGAAAATAAACAGAGAGAAGATGAAACTTTTAGTGAAAAATCTCACATTGGAGCAGAGAAAAACTTTGATGGAATAAGTAGATCTTCAAATTGTTAAAAAGGCTAAATATTTGGGAATTTTTCTTATGGCCAAACGTACTACACTGAAAGAAGATAACTATGAAAAATTAGTTAAGGAAATTAAGAGTGACTTGGAAAAATGGGCTAACTTGCAATTATCTTTGTTGGGAAGAATAGCAATAGTTAAAGTGAATATATTAACAAAGTTTTTATTTTTATTTCAATCATTTCCCATAAAAATTGATAAAAAAATTTTTTGATGATCTAAATACCCAAATTTTGAGATTTGTATGGAAAAAGAAGAAACCAAGGATTAAATTAAAAATGCTTCAGGAGGCCAAAGGGAATGGGGGTTTTGGTCTTCCTGATTGGATACTGTATTATCAAGCTTCTGTCTTAACATGGCTAAAAGAATGAATAACCTTAAGAAATAAGAGAATCCTGTATCTTGAAGGGCATGATTTGCAAATGGGTTGGCACGCTTATATGTGGTATGAGAAGTGTAAGGCACATGGTTGCTTTTTAAACCATTATATTAGAAAGTCATTAATGTCGGTGTGGGAAAAGCTAAAGACAAAACTGTACACTAGATTACCAAGATGGCTTTTGCCTATGGAAGCTCTTGTATATCCAAATGCATTGAATTTTGATATGATTGTGAGATATGATGATATTCTGGATAATGATGGAGGATTGAAACCGAACCAAGAATTACAAGAACAGGGAATTAATATTTCTTGATGGCATAAGGTTCAAATACAATTGAGATATGTTAAAGATTATAAAATGTGGGGTTTTTATAAGGAGTTAACAACATTTGATCTTAAAATCAGATGAGAAAATGATTAAAATATTGTATAATTTTCTTTTGGATAGGAGAATGGAAGATGATCAAGTTAAGGAAACAATGATAACGTGGGCACAAAATTTTGGATACAATATTGAGCTAAAGAAATGGCAAAGGCTGTGGGAAAAAATATTAAAGTAACATTAGCAAGCTCATATAAAGAAAATCTGTATAAAATGTTCTATAGATGGTATCTGTTACCACATAGATTAACTAAGATGTTTCCAAACATGTCAAATGGATGTTGGAAATGCAAACATAAACCAGGTACTTTGTATCATATGTGGTGGACCTGTGACAAGGCAAAAAAATACTGGGTTAAAATACACAAATGGCTTGAGGAAATGTTAAAAAAACCTCTAATATTTCAGCCTGAAGTTTTCTTATTAGGCATTGTACCTGATGATGTTGGTAATCAAGCAATGTATCTGATTCTACATTTAACTACTGCAGCAAGGATTGCATTTGCCCAGCATCGGAGGAGTGAAGAACCACCTACCGACGAACCGATTTTAAAAAAGATCTTGGACTGTGCCTAAATGGACAGACTGACCTTGTCTCTGAAGGTGAAAGAGGATACAGACTTCTATCAAACTTGGAATTCCTTTTCTTACTGGCTAGAGAAACGGGACTATGCATAGACTTAAATATGTTTATGGATTATCATAAAAAGAAAAAGTATGGGGGGCTGACCCAGTAGGTCTGATGCTTTTGATGATTGATGATTTTTAGTTTCTTTTTGTTTGTTAGTAGAAAAATAACAATAAAACTTATTTTTAAAAAATGAGTGGCCTGTACTGAAAAGTCCATGTCAGACTGCAAATTTTTACATGATCATTCATGCATGTAATGCATGCATCATTTGGGTGCATTTTTAAATGCATGTATTTTAGTCCAATTAAAGTCAGTCTGTGTGTATTTTCAATAGCATGGATTTTTGACTGATTTTTCTCAAATGTGTGCTTTTTTAAAATAGTACCAGAAGTCCCCTTATGGAAAAGGTTTCAGTGCAAACAATATGCTAAAAACAAGAGCCCTTTGGCTTACTCTGTAAGTGAATCAAGAGGTTTATACACCCATGCAGAGAAGAGGAACAAACACTGTCTCGAGCTGGTCCAGAGCTGAATATCTCCCAATTGTCCATTTTCCCTGCCTTAGTAGGAATGTGAAACTCAGTCAAACTTGAGCTCCTCCTGGTTCAAACCTTTTCTTTACACAGAACAGCCATAGGCTTGGGTGTGTTTGCAAAAGTATAAAATCCTCCCCTGCTGATTTAAGTGTGTGTAGGTGCACTTATTTAAAAGAAAGCTTTTTCATGCACTTTGTTCTAGTGGACATATTTTTGAAACACCTCTCTCTCTCACACACACACACACACAAACAGAGAGAGAGAGAGAGAGAGAATCCCAAGTGGTGGAATGAATGAAATATGGCTGTAGACTATTTTTGTTTCCAGATTCAGGAGGTGCAAATGGTATATTCTGGATCAAAAAATTAACAGAAATGCATTTTTCATATATCCTTGCATATATTTCATATATCCTTGCATATATTTTCGTATATACTTGCAAACTGCCAACACATTTCTCCAATGGCTCCTTCCTCTAGGAAGTGTTTATCAGATGGAGGGTCTGTTGGTGGAGTTGTCCTAATAAAGGTTATAGTTTTATATTTTGGAATACAGACATCCTTGCCTCCCTCACTTCACCCCTGCCTCCAAATCTGCAGGGTTCTTCCATTCAGGTTCCTTCTAGGCGAAAAGGAGACAAACACCAGGAAATGCCAATAGACACTGTGGCAAAAGTAATTTTGCCAGAGATTCACAAATCACCACCAGCTGCTTCTGCCAGTTCCCCCATGGTCTTCCTGAAATTCCTACTTCAGACTATAAAAAGCGAACAGTGGAACCTGTTAAATTCTTTAACTCCTGATCATTTTATTTGTTATCTGTCACTCAAGATCATGGATGTGTCATGATGCTTTTCCAATGTCTCCCTGATAATTTCCGGATATTTTGGTATTGTCCTTGGCTGCTTCTGTATTGTCCTTGCATATCACCATTCAAGGTCTCATTCCCCTCCCTGCAACGGATATGTGACACCAGCTCCAGAAAACGCAGCGCATGCTGTTTTCCTTGTAGTTAATCTTAAACTGGGGAGCCCCCTCAGCTGTTGTAATCTAGGAATTTCCATCTGCTGTAAATAAACCATTGGATGCTTGACTCTACCTAACCCCAACCCCAACCCCAACCCCAACCCCTTTGGATCCAGACATTCATTCTTTGTAGGTCTGAAACCTGACACTGTCAAACTAGTTTCAACTGATAGTGCAGGTATGCCCCGAATTATATCCCAAATTCACAACCATTTTTCCTCAGGATTCAAGGTCTAAAACTTTAAAAATAAAGGCAAGGTGAATTTTATTTCCTAAAAGGGACTGCAACAGTTAATAATAAGTGTTATGTTTAGGTGTAAAATTCATTGGCTGAAAAGATAAAGGCTTCAAAAACAGAATGTTCTCTTTAATGACCAGAGTGTAATAAATACTATTTCATCAAAGTCAAGTCACCTATTGCCTCTGATAAGAAAAGTTATTTCCTTTTATAACTGAAACAGACAGCAAGATTTGCTTGCATGTGAATACACAACCTTCAGGAGCATCTGATGCCTTTGATTGTCTCCACTGTATCCACCTGTGTGGCAGGGGCAGGGGAATGACAGTCACGGCTCTTGAAGAAGCATCTCGCATGTTCACCTTGGGCGCAATAATAGAGCAAATAGCCCTGCTCAATTATTTGTAGCTTCTTAGAGCACTGGGATGCACATCAGAGTTTGGGTTCAATACAATCTCCCTGGGTAAGTCACTTCTCAGCCTCAGCAAAATGGGGGAAAGGGACCTTCCACATGCCCAGAGGCAAATTGGTTCCAATCAGGTGGACAGCTAGAAAGCTAGGAAGGCTGTTGTTGAAGACAAAAAAAAGTCCCTCTTGTTTGCTGTCTGACAGGCAACACCAGCAAGTAATTTTATATAAAAAGACTCTTTATTGTAGGTGCACACTAGCAATATAGAGTGAGCTGATCTCCAGTCGGGACCAGTTGCCACAGCTGTTACACACAGCAAATTTATACTTTTTGCAATGATTAAGAACAGAAAATGTCATAGCAGAAAAGATTCATTACTATTAGCAGAAAACTTTACTGTTGTATATAGTTATCTTGACCTTCCCTACTTTTTTAACACCTGTGTTAAAACATTTTCCTCCAGGCTAATCTATACAAATTTTGACCTTAACAGAGGTTAATTTTATATTTTCAGCCCTCCTGTGCCTCTCTGACAGAACACAGCGCAAGTGGCCCTAGTTGTTTCCTGGTCATCGGGAAAAATGCAGATTCTTCACAGTGAATAGGCAGGTAGAGCAGCCTTGTGCATTCCTGAAATGCTAGGACAGACTTGAGGACTTTGTAGGACTACATCAACCCCATTGGACTCCTGTCCCAGGAGTCATCAGGCCCTAACAAATTGGCAGGTGCCGCCTCTGGTAACGCTGCAGTGCACCGACCATTCATGCCCACCTCTCTGGCCCATAGCATCATCATCGATTTGATTTCCACACTACCCAACAGGGTTTTTCACCATACATAATATGGGCACAATAGTAGAAATCCATACAATAAAATACAATAAAACACCATGGACATAATTGAGGCAATTTCAATAGAAACTAGATGTGTTAAAACAGCTGGTATATCCTATCCTATGAATTATGGTTATTAAATGCTGTGGAGCAGAAGGTAATCTTAACCTGGAACCAAAAAGATAAACATGTGGGTGTCAGGCAGTGAGCAGGTCATTCCACAAATGGTGGGGGGGGGGGGCAGCCCTGGGAAGGCACCCTTCCTCGTTGCTTCCTTGGAGGCAACCTCCCCTGTAGGTGGCAGTTAGAGGAAGGCTTCAAAGGCAGAAGTGCCCCATCAGGTATCTGTATGTCAGGCGCCATAGTTTAAAGCCAGCACCTTGCCTTGGACTCAGAAGCATACCGTCAGCCAATGAACCGGGGCCAGAATTGGTCCTATACATTCAGATCTTCTGGTGCTAGTTAATAATCTGCGCAAGCTGCAGCTCCTCAGCTGTCTTCAAGAGAAACCTCATGTGGCATGCATTACAATAACCTAAGTCAGAGATTACTGTTTATGAAACCTGTCCTGAGAGGTGTGCACCTCCTGAAGCTGGGAGGAGACTTACCCAGCTATTGAGCCCACCTGAGCCTAAGCTACACACCTGCTCCCTTGGGAGGAGTGCAACCCCATGCAGAACTTCCAACTAACCAGAGGAACCACCCACTAACAGCAGCTCAGCTTTGGATAGAATGACAGCTTGTGAGCCGTCTTGACACCTGTTTTCAGTAAAGATGCGGTAGACATGTTTGAAATAAATAAATAAATGAGTCTCGTGCTAGTTTAACACAGCTACTGTGTCACCTAATGAGAAAAAAGAGAACAACAGAGCTGCGTACCAATCGTACAGAAGGAAGCATTTGGTTCCTACTTCCATAGTCAAAACTAACAGAGACATAAATGGAATGTGAAGAGAAAATTTGGTTCTCAGACTTTTTGGAACTTAAAAGATTTACAGAACTGTTGTACTGCTATATCTATGCAATCCACTGCTGCATACGTCAGAATATGTGTATTGGGTTACTAATCTAAACACTGGAATTAAATCAGTACAGCTCAGACTTCCTGTTCAAATCAGTCAAGAAATGAAGCAAAAGGATAAGAAACTGATGTGCCCAAGACGCCTCATGTATTCACTGTTTCTCTGCAGCTTCCCTGATTAGCAGAGTAATTCGGGTTAATGCGACAGAAACCTCCACTGGTGAAAGGGCAGAGTGTTTCAGGATCTTCTTTTCCAAGAACATTGTGCTCCTTTCCCTCCCACCTATTTCAAGATGAAAGCCCACCATTCAAAGCTGAAAGAATTAGCCCAAATTGCCTGGACTGCACCCGTGGAATGCTACTCCCAAGAGAGCAGGAAGAAATGCAAGGAACTACAGGCAAATATATATGATGCAATATAAGTTGGGAGGCAATCACCGTGGATACGATGGGCAGGCAGAGCTAATAAGAAGGCATGGCTAGCCTCAGAGTCCAGCATCAGCTAAAGAGGGCAGGCTAGCAGAGAAGTTCCTCCAGCCCACCTATTAGCTCTGGAGGAAGGGGATCTGCCTGAAAGGCTGGATGTCAGCAACTTGATTTTGGAAAGGAGGACAAGTATTCCATTTCGAATCAACTCCTTGCCAATAGGTTGCACTTAACAACATGTATAAGAGTGTAAGAAAAGTCCTGCTGGATCAGACCAAGGGCCCATCTGGTCCAGCACTCCATAAACACAGTGGCAACCCAGCTGCCCATGGGATCCCCCAAGCAGGATGGGTGCAAAACCTGCTCTTGCCCAAGCTCCTCAGCAACTAGTGTGCCAAGGCAGGCCACCTCTGCTGAAGGAAGTAGCTCATTGTCCGCAAGGCTAGTAGCCTCTGATAACTGATCCTTCCATGAATCTGCCCAATTCCATTATACTGCCATCCAGATTGGTGGCCATCATTTCTTCCCATGGCAGCAAATCCCATAGTTCAATTATAAGTCGTATGAACAACTACTTCCTCTTGCCTGTCCTGAACCTCCTCCTTCTCCAAGGGGTGCCGCCAAGTTCAAGTGTTACCGAAGAACGAGAAAAATGTGTTCAAAATAGAAGAATCTTGAATGCCTAGCATTCCAACTATGCTTGTTTCTTTTGTTACTGACTTTTGCAGGGTGATTGGCTTGTATTAGCATAATGAAGCTTCGGGTTAGAAAGCCACTGTCCGGGACTTCCTGAAAGCAGAGAGAGAAGAGAGCAGATGGGAGGTCCTGCTAGTCACTAAAGGCAGCTCCACAGAAAGAAGGCACAGGAGTTACCTTTACCTTTTTCTGTCCCTGTTTTATTTGGTGGCTGCATACACTGCAGAGAAAAGCTTTGGGCTCCTTCAGTGGCCAGCCCTCTTCAGCACCTGAGACCCTCTCTGAGCCCCACATGTGGCCCTGAGTCTGAAGGACCACTCTTTGCTTTGTAGTGGTCCCATACCCATTTTCTAAAAAGTGTGGGGGAGGGGGGGAGGGCACCTCAGAGGTACCTAGAGATCACAGTGACTACCACTGTTCAGGTAGGAGCGACAAACAGAATCCAGGCTACGTATGTGCAGAACAATGAAGTGATGATTCATGAATCAGCAGCCCAGGAGTACCTTCTGGTGGTACCCAGGCATCTCCTCCTGCATTCATGTATGGTTGACAATAATCCAAGGCAGGGAGAGTACACTGACACACTCCAGGGTGAACACAGAGGGGGCATAAAAGCTATGTGCCCCGTCAACACCGGAAGTGGCCTGGCAACTACTTACGGAATGCCATGAGAGGGTCTCTTCCCATTTCCTGAGAAAGTTCCAGGGTGGGAAAGGGGGACTTTTTCAGCCCTGACATTATTATATAATGATTAGCAAGCATAGAAGACAAAACACAAACATCTTTATGATGTAATTGGAACTCAGCGTGGCTTTTTAAGTCTAGAGGGAACTATCTACCTTGTCTATTTATGCCAAAGATTTTACAGGGGTCCAAATGCAATTACGACATCCCAAATACGAAAGAAAGAAATTGCACAAAATTTCACGCCATCCTGCAATTTCTCTCCATGCCTCTAATTATCTAATTATTATCGTAGGACCAAAACCCCTTGTCTCACAGAGCATTATAAAAGTCTTTTCCGATAATCATCTGTGCATCTGTGCGGGGTGTGTCTCTGTATGAACCCACACATCTTGAACAGCATTCCGTGATCCCAAGCTTCCATTCTTTCCAGCCACTTCAAAACCCCCACCGTGCATCCCTTCTAAAGTCAGCAGCAAGGTAACAAGATGACATTATAATGTTACCGACCTTGGCAACTGCAGTAGACCTTTATGTATTGTTTACTAATATTTAATGGCACTTCTAATGAACAATCCCAATGGTATTTAATGTTTACAAAAGGCTACTGCTTTTCTAACTGTCTGGTGCCTATTTAATTGCTTTTGTAGTCAATTTCCTTGCCCCTCAAGGCTCATTACTTTGTCACCTAATCATTCCACACACAATAATGTCTCTTCTCTTTTGCCTTCTATTTCATGCAGGGGCATAAATTTATACCTCCAGCAGGAAAGTCCCTCAGCTAGAACCCCTGTGTGTGCTCTTACTTGTATCAAAATTAAAGTAACAATAGTTCAATAAAGGGTGGGGGTCATTCTCTTTCTACTCTGGAGTTATAAATATGATATATATTTTAATTAGTTGAAATTTATCTGGGCTCAAGTGCCTGCTTCTTTATGGAAGGGACACCATTCAGCAATGAGAAAGGTTGATGCTAAAATGGCAGGGACAAATATGGAAGGATTACAATACCAAACAGTACCTGTGAGAGATTCGTTCCTTTTATACACACCACTGACCTTCGGCACCCACCTGTTTTTAAGTCTGCAGGCCTGCTAGCTGCCAGCAGGTTCTGTCACTATCACACTCCCTTCCTGCTAGCAGTCCCATTCATCCAAGAATATGTAATTATTACCACAAAATAAAGCAAAGCAGGATAAACCTCCAATGATGCTGTCAAGGCCGTGCATGTTACCGGGTTTTTAAGGTTAACAGTAGGATTATTTGTTTTGTAAGCTGCCCTGAGACTTTTTGCAAATGGGACGGCATAAAAATGTTCTAAATAAATAAAATAGTATGTAACAAAACACTCAACTCACTTTCAAGCCCTGTTCTTGAATGAGTGTCCTTTAAAAATTGTTCACAGCTTCATTAAACAAACTTGTGATACTCAAATAATGTTGGAAACATTCTGGTTATTCCATGATTAGTGAGGGATACTCCTCAACTCCTGCCTTATGCATAGTGTTCTGTCCATTCTCTCCCCCGCCATCTTCTTCTCTTAGGTTTCTCCCATTGCACTGCTTCCTCATCTAAGTCCCAGCTTTCATGTCCCAGACCACCAGTTTCCCTCGCCTTGCTCTCCGGGCCTGGCCTGGCCTGGCCTGGCCTGGTGTACCTCCGAGGCCAGACTTCCCGAGCCCGTTACTTTTCAGATGCTTTCGGCTGAAACACAGCTAATTCATAATGAATAAGGGCTGGGGTAGCCTGATGGTCGGCACCAGACTGAGGAAGACACCCCCTGGCTTCTCTGTGTCCTCTGCCTTACCTATATCTAGGATGTGAACAGCTCAGGGCAAGACACCCAGAGATCATTCTCCCTGTCCTGCCACAATGTCATGCGAAATGTGTTTTATGCCGGTTGATGCTTCTTAGAATGTTTGCTGCTGTTGCTGATTTTATTGAGTTTTCTTTTTACTGTGTCTTTGCTGATCACTGTTTTTACTGCAGCATCAGTTTTCATTATGTGTTTTGTTGTGGTAAACCGCCTATGGTAGGCAGCAAATAAATATTTTAAATAAATAAGATGGATGCTATGCCAGATCGGCCAATAACCATTAAGGCTTCAACACCACCACAAAGACATCGGAAACACATGTTACGTTAGTATGTGTTCAGTCATAAGCTCTTCTATGCCATTTCTGGGTTCACCTTTGACATAAGCATGCCCACATTTTTTCTCAATATGTGCATTTCATTGTGCTTTTGAGCAAAAGGAAGTCACGGGACATTTAGGAAATGTGACCACCAGTGAATAAATGAATTCTGATCCATACATCAGTCCAGATGGCAGAGATCTGGTCAGTTCACATCAAAACTCACTGAAACACAGCAAAACAAAACAAAACTCGTTCAAACATCCCTAGCACTTAATTTACAAGAGAAATATGAATATCAAAGCACAATAATACTTAGTTAATGATGAAGGCAAATTGCTTTTTTGATATGTCTTATTTCCCCCACCCCACATAGCATTTTGGTTCAAAACTACAGGCCTCATATCACTCAATCATTAATAAGGAAGACCACTTTTCAGGTGAAAAGCAACATTTATTGACCTGTTGTGGAGTCCTTAAAAAAAAGACACCCCAACTTTTACATTCAGAATAGAGCTTATATTTTATGTAGTTCATACATACTATGCTTATTTTTCGTATTTAGAGATTGGAGAACCATGGGTGCTTGAGCTCTAAACTTTGCTTCAAAGCTTGCTTCAGCTTACTCCTATTCTCATGTGCTACCTGTTGTTCTAATCATCTGATATGAAAAAGTTGCACATCATGAAAAAATGCACATATTTTGCAAACATGAATGCAAGTTCAGGAATTTGTGAACTGTTTCATGGGACATGCACGCCCTTTTGTTTACTTTTGGGACTGTGGAGGATATATTTTCGAGTGTTTGGCAAACAAAAATGAAATATATTTCCAGTAAATGTGCCATGCAAATAGCATGATTATGTCCCCCCCCCCGTCTTCTTCTATGCATTACTAGCTTGCATATTATGGCACAGTCATACTAACACTTCTTGCTGTTAAACAAGAGATAATGATTCTTTTTCACAATGAATTTTATTGTCAGTGGCAAAACATATTGTGGATTTTTGGTATGCTTTTGTACATCATGGAGAGATTGTATTATACAATATGCAAATAGAATGCAAGTATTATAAATAAACAAGCATCCATTTAATATGGATCATGAATGGTCCAATTCACTGAACATACCCTAATGGAAGAATATTTGCAGTCATGCAATTGAGGTAAATATTTTTATTTCCTCATTAATAGTATTTGGGAGTTGTTTGAGAGGACGTAATTTGCTAAAGCTTCTGCCTCCTAACCCGGAATTTACCTCTCACACAATCCTTGAGAAAGCACCCCAATTTTCAGATTTAGAACAGAGTCAAAATTAAGATGAATCTGATATTTGGCTGTCTGTTAATATGTCAATGGCAAAGACTGACAATGAGCTAAAATAGCAATACAATCTGAGTGAGCCAAAGGAAGTCTATTCACAGATGTCACAGGAGTCTTTATTTGAATGAGATAAGAACCTTTTATACCCAACTTGCATGGTTCAATACGAGTTTAACAGAAAATCATGCAAACTGCTTGAAACAGAAGAAACAAGGAGCAGTTGGTAACAAGCAGAGCATTAAAAAAAATCCTTAAAAACTGAGAAATATAAAATAAAAGGAAGAAAATGTGGTCCCGAGAGATGGATTAAAAACTAATTTCTGCTCAGGAGATTGTTTTTTAAAGAAGATGTTTACTAGAATAGATAGTTCCCACACCACTACCATAAATCTTGCAAAGAATACACACACACGTGCATGCATTTCCAAACTCATCTTAAATGTACAGAACTTAAAATTATTTTAGACGTTTTAAATGCATACTTAGAGAAATGGACCGATCAGTCTGTGAGGTTTCACATTTGCTAATACAAACATCCTTTCTTCCCTATGTTGCATTGACCTGCACATTTAAACATAGAAACATTGGAAACAGAGCGAGTCAGAAAGGGCCTCCTGGACCATCTAGTCTGACCTCCGGCACCAGCCGGCTCCGCTCACGACATGCCCACTATGTGCATGTCCAGCCAATCCTTGAACACCCACACTAATGGGGCCTCAACGACCTCCCGTGGAAGCCCATTCCACACCCTCGGGGTCCTAACTGTCA
The DNA here is from genome assembly GCF_004798865.1 of Varanus komodoensis. NCBI lineage: Eukaryota > Metazoa > Chordata > Lepidosauria > Squamata > Varanidae > Varanus > Varanus komodoensis. The sequence goes on from NW_025336599.1 coordinate 1,900,661, forward strand.
GGAAGTGCTTCCTGGCGTCTAAATGGAACCTTGGATCCTTGAGCTTTGCTCCGGTGGAGTGCGTCATGCCTTCCTCTGCAGGGGAGAACAGGTTTCTACCCATCTCTGTGTGACATCCCCTCACATACCTGTATGTCGCCAACATATCCCCTCTGAGTCTCCTCTTCTCCAGGCTGAAGAGACCCAGTTCCCTCAGTCTCGCCTCATACAGCATCCCCTGCAAACCGGCCACCAACCTTGTGGCCCTACGCTGCACTGACTCTAACCTGGCTATATCCTTTCTGAAATGAGGGGCCCAAAACTGAGCACAATACTCCAGTTGAGGGTGCACCAGAGTCGTATAGAGTGGTAGTAATACCTCTCTTGATCTAGAAGCCACACTTCTGGCTATGCAACCAAGGGTGGTGTTCGCCCTCTTGACCACGGCTTCACACTGCTGACTCATGTTTAGCCTGCAGTCAACCAGTACCCCGAGGTCCCTTTCACAAGTGCTGCTCTCCAGCCACTTGTCCCCTAACCTCTACTTATGACAGCTATTCCTATGCCCCAAGTGCAATACCTTGCACTTATCCACATTGAACGCCATCCTGTTGTCTCCTGTCCACTTTCATAGTCTGTCCAGATCCTTCTGGATCTGGAGTACCTGCTCCTCAGTTGTGGCCACTGTTCCAGTTTTAGTGTCATCTGCAAATTTGATCAGCAGACTGTTCACCCCTTCTTCCATGTCATTAATGAAAATATTAAACAGGATCGGCCCCAGGGCAGAGCCCTGGGGGACCCTGCTTGTCACTGACTGCTATCTCGATGATTCCCCACTAATGGTTACCTTCTGCTTTCGGTCAGTCAACCATGCCCTAATCCACCAGACAGTGCTTTGGTGTATCCCAAAACTCCTCAGTTTCTCCACCAGGATATCATGGGGCACTTTGTCAAAGGCCTTGCTGAAATCCAGGTTTACCACATCCACTGCATCCCCTCCATCTAGCCATCTCGAAACCTTGTCATAGAATTCCACAGGGTTTGTCTGGCAGGACCTGTTTTTGCGGAAGCCGTGTTGTGTGGCTGTCAGCCTCCCTTCCCTATCTAGCATCACTAGATCTCTCCCTATTATGAGCCTTTCCATTGTTTTTCCTACAATGGACATAAGGCTAACCGGTCTGTAATTCCCCATGTCCCTTCTACTACCCTTTTTGATAATTGGGACCACTGATGCCACCCTCCAGTCCTCTGGAACTTCACCCGTTCTCTATGAGGCCTCAAAAATGGAGGCCAGTGGGCGTGAGAGAACCCATTCCAACTCTCTCACTACTCTCGGGTGTAGCCCATCAGGGCCTGGCGCCTTTGTAATGTCCAATGCCCTGAGGACCCCCTCGACTTCAAGGGGGGTGACTCTAATCAGTGCCCCTTAGTCCCCAGCCTCATCTAATCTCCTATGCGGATATCCCCCGTCCTGCTTTGGGGAGAACACAGAGGCAAAACCGTCATTTAGCATCTGTGCCTGTTCCCTCATATCAGTCACTGGAACTCCTTCCTCCTTAGTCAGTGGTCCCACCACTTGTCCCCCCTTCCTCTTCCTAAAGAAAATAATCAGGAAAGGTTGCATTATTTTAAACAGATTTTGACATCCATAAGACCTGTTCTGTTTTTCCCCAAAATGAGCATTATTATGTATTTTGCTTACGTTTTCAGCTAAGAACTGAAGCATTAAATTTGGAGAAATGGGAAAACTGAAGAATAACTGCAGTCTAGCCTACATAATTAGCCTTAGGAGTGTGGGACAAAAGCAGCCCTTTAGCATTTGCACCACCAGTAAAGTTCTTTGTGCACTAATACAGGAATACACTTCAGTTCAACTGCAACAATCTGTCACTCACTTTGTGCAAAAATGCTGTACCAGTTTGAGTCCCTGGTCTCATTTATTTTGCCCACTGTGCCGAAAACTTCTGGACCAGCCCAACTTTCCAAATGCAGCTTCCAATCTTGATGGAAGGCACAATGGAGTAACAAGAAATATGCAGCCTGCAAACAGCTTCTTGAAATTCTTCACCTCTCCACTACTGAAGGGGAGGGGGGGCTGTTTAACTGAATATTGCTGAGTGCAAGAGAAGTTCCCCAAACATTTTTCAGGGATTGTGTCAGCCTTGGCAGTGACCCTGGCAGCAGTTCCTCTCCCCACTCCACCCAAGTTTTGTTATTGCTCCATGCCCCCCCCCCCGCAAAAAGCATATGCAGTGCCTTTGGAACTGCTGCAACCTGTGTGTCAGGGCCCCAGTTCTACAAGGCAACATTCTCACATGCTGACACAGACAACTCCAAATCAGTGAGAAACTTTAACAACAGGAAATCCCATGGCATAAGCTGAATGGCTGCAGTATTTTGCAACAGGTTCTTGAAACAGTTCCTCATTATGGGAGGGGGGCTGGTGGGGGGGGATTGGTCTCCTAGGGTCCATCCTGAAGGAGGACAACAAGGTGAGAGGCTAGAGCAAACCCCAAGCTGCCCCAGTGGCAAAGGAAGGGCTCAGCTACTCCTTCCTGCCCCTGCAAGGGATCCTGGAGCAAACTAGTGCACACACCCATATGGATCTGGGTCAACCCGGACCATTGAGTTGAAACTTTCCACTGCGGTGAATCCAAGCTGCTCAACAAGTAGCATCCCAAACTCAGACTTAAGTCCAAAACAATCCCCATGTTGAAAACAGCACCACCAGAGTGTGACCACAGGAATGTCCAGAAGTCAGGATTTAACCCCAAGCCAGCTGCATTCCAGGCACTCTCAATGACAAAGACACACCCCTAAGCACATATAGCCTATGGAAAGTATGACAGAGCTTGCCACAATAAAGCCCATGGACAGAGTATCCCTCAGGCAGAGATGGTGCTAAATCCAGACAGGAAAGATACAGGAAGAAATGAGGTAATGTTCCCAGAAAAGGCCTTGGAGGGTTATCACTGACTTTAAGAGCAAATCTGTGGCTATTTTAATCCTTCTACTAAACTGCAAATAGCCACAAGGCTCCTATCCCACCTGGATGCTGGACTTCAACAGTTCTGCAAAGTATCCCATCCCTCTCTTGTTAGTCTCTTAAGAAGGCTGCCAGCTTCCTTTCCCACAAGGTCAAAGTTGCAATCAGACCAGGAAGACCACCCAAATCCCAGCTGCTTCGGCTGGAGAACTCTGAAGTGCTAAGGTTGCAATGGTCTTAACATTCTGCCAAGTGACTAGGTCCCAAACTCTTCCAGACTGGTCACATTCTGTCAATGAACTGGAAGGCCACCCATGTTCCTGCGATTCTGCCCTGGCACTATATTGGAGTTCCAAAATTTACCAATGCAAAAGGAAAGTCAGCGAAAAAATATATATCCTGGGATGTAGTAGATGAATCTTGACAAGCATTGGTGAATTCTTTGGAGACATGCAGCCACCAAGTTGTGGAGGTATTTCCCAGTGTCTTCAAGCTTGCTAGGAGCAAGCCCTCTTTCCTCTCCTTGTCTATCCATTGCTAACCTTGGCTCAGAATGTATTCTAGCGCTGGCAGACAAGGAGGAGGTTCTGGCCCTGAAGCTCACTCTGGACTTCATAGCCTATGTTTTCTAACACTGGGGAAATCCTCTGAACTCAACCAGTGCACAAAGATGTCCAGCAGTACTACATGCTAGGAGACTTCCCTGGATTGTGTTCCTTCAAATTATGGAAGACCATTAAATATATGCACCCCTCAACTCCATCTGCAGCTCAAAGTGGAGTAGACAGCCCAGAAATGTCATACACAGCGTGTCAGTGGAAGAATGAATGCAGCTAGATTTAGCTGAAGGCTTGTGCCTGCCATTAAACATATTTAATATGCAGACAGGTACACACAGGTAATTGCTTGCAACATGGTAATAAAATATGCCTTCCTACACTGAAATTAAGATTCTACTGTCCCTCAAGTTTAAGGCATTGTTACTTGCCTGTAGTTTCAAAGCAACCATGCAAGAACACGCTGACCTCTGCTGGCCTATTGAAAACAAAAGTTATTAACAGGTAACTAAAAAAAATTATGTGCTGCAACAAGTTACTCAAAAGGCAGGTTTGCGTGATTTATGTGGCTGCAAGCTAAGGAAATCTTAACCTGAAAGCCAGACTGCCAGCCTCACCCAAACATGCCTTGAATAGGTTGGCAACCACCCACTCAAGAACCTTTCCTAGGAAAGGAGCATTTGCGCCAGCCTAAAGGTATGCCATTTTTCCGGGCCAAAGGAGCTTTTCTTCCGGAGTGACCACACCACCACCTCTTTCAGGCGGCATGGGCAGCTCCCTCTTACACAGAGACATCGCTCACCTCTCTGCCACAGCAATTTGCTTGGTCTCTGCTGGCTCCAGTACAGAAGTGGCTTCATGAACCTGTCCAAGCAGCCCGCCAACACCCGTACTCTGCACTCGCTGACACTCATTCGGGCTGTGTTCTGGGTCCCTCACCTGATTCAACTGCTGTGACTCTTTAGTCGAAGTCCCAGTGGATATTATCTTTATTTTCTGGAAGTCCCTGACAAACATATCACTGTGAGCCTCCAAAGGGGCTAAATGTCCTCCAGGGCAGCAGGCAACCTGTTCTGGGTGACTGTAAAAAGCTCTGTGAGGCACCAAAGAGAAAACTACACAGAGGCAGTGAGAAGCATAGAAACATAGAAACAGAGTGAGTCAGAAGGGGCCTCCAAGGCCATCTAGTCTGACCTCCGGCTCCAGCCGGTTCCACTCACGACATGCCCACCATGTGCATGTCTAGTCTGTCCATGACTAGCCTATCCTTGAGAAGTTTCTTCCTTGACGCCCTCACTGCCTCCGAGTCAGGCACACACAGGGGCTTGACGGCATCCACTAGGAACTTTCCTCCAGATGCACCCAAGTGGCCTCCTGGCCTGTTTTTCACTCTCAGTTCCAGGCATACCACAGAGCCCTCCAAGCTCTGCGGCAGCATGAGAGATAGGGAGCACTTGGGTCAAGCACTCATGAATGCTTGAGCCAATCCAGATCCCACTGGGCTGTCCTGCAAGATGCCCTGGGCAAGAAGGTTGACCTTCCCAGAACGGCGGCCAAGGGAACCCCAACATCACATCTGAGACCGCCTCTGTCAGCCCAGGTAGGTAGACTGGTGGGCTGCAGGGTGTACGGTACACCAGCACAATCCCTAATCTGTCCCACTGGCCCAGCACAACATGCAAACCCTCCAGACAGAACACCGACAGAGAGAGAGAGAATTCTTATAGACTACAGTGATCCCTGCCCCAACTCTCACATCTGTCCTGGTGGACTCAACTGGGAGAAACCAGCTCATCCCACCCACTCACCTTTGGTGTTGCATGCCAGATCAACTGCCTTATCCACTATTAAATCAGGGGTGGGGGAGGTTTTACGCTGAACTGCCCTATGAGGAGAGACTGAAAGAGCTAGACATGTTCAGCCTTGGGAAGACAAGACTGAGGGGGGACATGGTATCACTCTGTAAGTACCTCAAAGGCTGTCACAAAGAGGAAGGTCAAGGTCTCTTCTTGCTAATGCCAAAATTTATGACACGAAATAATCAAGTGAAGTTGTGACAACCTAGATTCAGGTTAGATATCAGGAAACGTTTCCTCACTGTCAGAGCAATACAACAGTGGAATCCGTTGGCTAGAGAGGGCGTGGGTTCTCCCACACTAGAGATATTCAGAAAGAAACTGCACAGCCAGAGTGGGATGGTGTAACATGGTGTCCTGCAACAGCAGGGGGCTGAACCTGATGGCCTTCATGGCCCCTTCCAACTCTACTATTCTATGATTCTAGGACATTTAAAAGCTGCATCATGAGGGCAGGGTCACAGGACAACTATCGCACTTGTGGGTACAAGGGAGACTGGAATCCAACAAAGCCATTCTCTTTCTGGGGCACTTTCCCTTACCTTTTTGGGATCAACTGATCACTTTGTTCATGCACTAATCTTTTAGCTGCAATAGCTTGTTAGCGTTGAATTGTCATTAAGGAGCTATTTTGCAAATAGACAGTCTGTTGTTTTGGAAGCTTGGGAAACAATAAGGGAAAACCTGGCTCCTGACAGCTTGAACCCAAACTAGAAACTACTTTTAAAACCACTTCTTTTCAGTAATGCTGGGCTTCACCCGTTTGGATGAGTCCCTCTTTAGAAGGCCCAGTCTCCAGGATCTATGCAGGCCCTCTAACAAGACAGATCTTCTTTCCTGGTGCCACATCACAAGGTTGTCTTTCTCCTCCCTTTGTCCCTCCCAAGCCCTGCCTGTTCCCATTGTTTGTCTGAGAATCTGGAAGCAGTGGCCTTGAGACAGGGCCATCCTCCTCTTTCCCATCTCCCAGTCTTTGCCATTCTCCTCGGATGAGTCACACCCACTATGTCCTTGGAAAACATGTCCAGAGAACTGCCTCTTACACTGCCTTGTTCATTCCCTACACTCGGGGCAAGACAGGAAACCTGGAGTAGCTGTTTTCTGGTCAAGATGCGGGAAGATTTGATTAGAGCGAGATCCACTGTAACAATCCTCATGAGTGGGGCATAAAATTGGATTTAAAGATGTCGCATGCCAGTACCAGACTCTTAAGGAAATTTAAGATAAATGTCAAATGTGTTCCTAGGGCAGTTTTCTATCAGGAAACTCTTTGTGGCAGGGACTTATTAAAAACCTCATTTTTTGTTCATTGTTATTAATACATTGGTCCAAAGCTTGCATTAATTCTTCCTCAGCCTGTTTGAATTAGAAAACAAATCCATGGTTTGTGGCTAGCATTTTATCCTTTGCTCCATGGAACTCCTCTTCTCTTCCCAAAGGTGCTTCCTTCATTGTAGCCCATAAAGGCAGCCCAGAAGACATGAGACGCTCAAAGGTCATGCTGGCAGCTGCCAAGTGTCCTAGCCATCTCCCAAATTCCTACACCCACAAAAGGAAAGAATGCCCTCCACCACTCTGTTAATCAGGGCAGCTGCCAGGAATTCTCCCCAGGGCCTAGAAGAAGCTGGTGGGGCATCATGGTTGGCCTGCTGAGTGTGGATGCTGAAGTGGCTTCCAGCAGGCACCTGGGCAACGGCATTCAGAGAGCCATCCGCGAGGAGCAGAAGGTGGACCACTCACTCTCCCCACTCTCCATCAATGGGGGCTCCCACTGCAAAACATCCGATGCTGCTGTAAACCACGCAGTTCTGATGAGATGATGGGACACAGACAACTCCTTGAGCACCACCATCTAAAGGATGTCCCTGCCAGGTCGAGAAACAGCTTTTCAGCAGGCTGGTGGGAAGACGATTGTCATGGACGGGATGGCATGTGAAGAAGACAGAGCTGAGTCACATGGATGGAACGGAACAGTGCTGCTAAGGCAACTCCTTCCACTGAGTCTGCATGAAGAAGTACAAGTGATAATGGGAATGCCGCAACAACTTGTGGGCAGATCCGTTGGTGTGCCCAGCTTCCCACTCCCCGCAAACTGACTGCCAGCCTCTGTCCAACAGAGTAAAACAAAGTAAATAGATCCCTCCTCCAGGTCCAAACCTCGGAACGAAAGCTGGAATATGGTTCTTTGTATATGCGCAAACTGCTGAAACACCTGGGGTTGACCCTCCCTTCTCCAAACCTTAATTACGTAGTGTGGCACCACGTAGGTGGTGTTGTTTCTTCCAGTTAGCGGATGTTAGTGTAATCTGCAACAAATTCAAATGAGCCTGAATGTCTAAGAATCCGGTCCATGGATTCCACAGCAAACAGGTTTCTCCTGAGCTCAATGGAGTCTCAAAACTTGCAAGCCATTCTGAATATTTGATAATTTTATGCAACTTTAGTCATAGGCATAAGCAAGCAAGCAAAGAAGGCAAACAAGGAAAACTGAAAAATACCATGACCAAAAGAGAAGCTTTCCTTATAGGTGCAAGTGTGGGAATACCACTGAGGGAATTAGTGTATTTTGAAGAGAATTGTGCATTTCGAGGAATGCAAGGGCAAATAAGTACAAACGCATACAAATGTACTTGCAGAAAATCTGATTCCTTCCATGAGCAGACAATAGAATGAGGGGACCTGGCAATTCACAAAATATAGACAAAACTGGTTTTACAGCATCTGTACATCCTTATTTCCAATCAGTAAGATTGAAACAATGTTTCTCTTTCAGCAAATCAAACCACAAATGATGTCGAACACTGAAACACGATTATGCCTGTAAAGAAAGCTCTATCATAATAATCTTACACACAGAGATTGTTCACTTGTAAGTAGCTCAGTTTTAAAAGCCTGTTACTAGAAATGTGTTTTCCAAATCCTGATACGAAATATTATAATCCACTCCAAAATCTGGGGATAGACAGAATATATGTAAGTGTAATGAGTTGTGTTATGAACAAGATGTCAAGAGGTCTCACACCAGGCTATGGGACAAGGGACACCAGTGGGCACTTCGTGATTTCAAATATCCAGACCAGAATAGGATGCAGCTTGTCCATCTCACTGCTCTTGACTACGCATGCAAGGAGCAACAGCTTGCATCTGGCACCAGGCAGCTCGTTAGAAGGTGAGGCAATGTGTTTGCATCAGGACTGTGACAGCATCTTTCTGTCCCCATTCCTGCATCCCCATGATAAACACGCAAGCTGTACCTTTGCAAAGAAATGGACTTGCATCAATTGCATTTATATCCCTCCCTCCCTTCTGGAATCTTCAGACAACTTGGATAATATAATCCTATTTTGCCTTCAGGCAGGCTAGTCTACGACAGAGTAAGAAGTCCAAGACTGATAGCCAAGGGGCATTTTAATTCTGGTTTCTGTGTCCCTCATACAAAACCATCCGTTATATGACATAGTTGCTCAATCCCACAAACTATCCAGGACTGGCCAAGTTATACATCTTTCTTAAGTGCATCCCTTTACCATGAGTAATCCTTGCTTCTCAGGAAGGCGCTTTGGCATCAGGAGGCTAACAAGGCCCGTGCCTTTGGGCAGCAAGATTTCCTAAGAGCAGGTGATGGGTTGGCATCCAGCTTTCATTATTATTAATACTGATTTTATTTCTATGCTAGCAGCAGATGAAGTCCTCTCCAGCCAGTTTTCAACCATTTATCCTAAGTAGAATAATACAACTAGATACAACATGGATCCATTTAGATACTGTGTAAAATTCCAATATAAAAAAATGAAAACATGTCAATCATCTAAAGCCATTTCAATTCCAAGAGGGACCATCCATGTCTTGTCAAGAAGGCCAGATGTCTCTCTCTTTCTTCTCCAGTTAAACTGAGGTACTATCCCGCTTCTGGTGGTGCAAAGAGAGAGCAGCTATGAGGTCTGACAGCAGAAAAAACAGGGGGTCCTGTGCAGAATTGGTGAATTAAAGAATGTGCAAGACTGGACTCTGAGGGCAGGTGCACAAACACCATTCCAGCAATGCTTTTCAACCTGAGCCAACAGAGCACAGCATCACCTGAGGAATGCGCAGCACATGAGGAGAGTCTTTCCTATCAGGCCTGCACCTTTAGGAATGTGTGTTTCCCCAGAGTGGGTGGCTCTCTGGCCTTTGATTCGTGTTTTGAAAAGCGGACTTGCGTTATCTCTCCTGAAGCCCCAGCTGATCTGTCGGAAGGCCCCTCAGCTCAGCAGAGGTTGCTCTTATCGAAACTGTGCCTTGGGTCATCCTGATCCCTCCAATGGGGCATGACGAGTTTCCTTCCAGTTTTAGGAGGGGGATCAGGAAATAATGGTGTGTGGAGCACTTGGGATAATGGAAAAATGATTTCCAGCAGTGCTTGACTCAATGACCTTCCTCCAAACTAGATGAAAACTGGTTTCGCTCTTCCCACGTGTACAGCAGTGTTCTTGATTTTTTTAAAAAAAGTAAAATGCATAATTTGGGGGATGGGAACATTTTAAAATACAAAGTTCAATGCTAAAATATTGCACTGCTTGAAAAATATTGAAACAAGGAACAACAGAGAACGGATTTGTGGGTTAACATATATGTAAGTAAAACATACTCAAAATAGACTGATTATCTGCTTACACACTACATATGAATATACCCTCATACTTATTTATTTTATTTATTTATTTAGGGAACTTCCATGCCGCCCCATTCGCCAAAGCCTCAGGGCGGCTCACAATCATAAATAACATCCTATAAAACAATATAATTTAACAGTATAAATTAAGTCACGCTGGCCAAAGAATAAAATAAATAAATAATATTAGCAATTAAAAAAACGTTTGAATAAAAACGTCTTCGCCTGGCGCCGAAAAACAAATAACGACGGCGCCAGGCGGACCTCTCTGGGGAGCGCATTCCATAGATTGGGAGCCACCGCAGAGAAAGCCCTCCTCCGAGTACTCACCCTCCTAATTTCCTTCACGGAGGGTTCCCGGAGAAGGGCCTCTCCCACTGATCTCAAGGGGCAGGAGGGCATATATGGACGTAAGCGCTCCTTCAGGTAACCAGGACCCAAGCCGTTAAGGGCTTTATAGGTCATCACCAACACCTTGAATTGGGCCCGGACTTCAATGGGAAGCCAGTGAAGCTGACGGAGGACTGGAGTCATGTGAACATAATGCCCAGTCCCCGACAGCAGCCTGGCAGCTCTATTTTGAACCAATTGAAGTATCTGGACCGTCTTCAAGGGCAGCCCCACGTAGAGCATGTTACAGAAGTCAAGTCGGGAAGTCACCAACGCGTGTGTCACTGTCGCCAGGCAGTCATTCTCCAGGTAGGGGTGCAGCTGATGTATCAGCCAAAGCTGAAAGAAAGCACTCCTCGCCACCACTGTCACCTGAGCTTCCAGTGAAAGCTCTGGGTCAAGGAGCACTCCCAAGCTGCGGATCTTGTCCCTAAGAGGGAGTGCAACCCCATTCAGGACTAGGTTCAATTCACCTTCCCCGAAGCCTGATCCGCCAACCAACAGGACCTCCGTCTTGTCTGGACTGAGGTTCAGTTTATTGGCCGTCATCCAGCCCATTACCTCGGCCAGGCACCGGTTCAGCACAGCCACTGCCTCACCTGGATTGGTGGAGAACGAGAGGTAGAGCTGAGTACTGATGATTCCACAGCCCACACCTCCTGATGACCTCTCCCAGGGGTTTCATGTAGACGTTAAACAGCAAAGGGGACAAAATGGATCCCTGCGGTACTCCATGGCATAGCTGCCATGGTGCAGAGCCATAGTCCCCCAGCACCACCTTCTGGAATTGGCCATTGAGATAGGAGCGGAACCACTGCAAAGCAGTGCCTCTGACACCCAATCCCGCTGGCCTATCCAGAAGGATACCATGGTCAATGGTATCGAAAGCCGCTGAGAGGTCCAGGAGAACCAACAGGGACACACTCCCTGTCCTTCTCCCTGCACAGGTCATCGTACAGGGCGACCAAGGCAGATTCAGTACTGTACCCGGGTCTGAAGCCGGACTGAAATGGGTCCAAATAATCAGTTTCATCCAAGAGTGCTTGGAGTTGTCCCGCCACCACCCGCTCCAACACCTTGCCCAGAAACGGGATGTTGGCCACTGGTCTATAATTAGACCAGTGGCCAACATCTCTGGATCCAGTGATGCGTTCTTCAGGACCGGTCGGACTACCGCCTTCTTTAAAGGGGCAGGTACCCGACCCTCCCTCAGAGAAGCGTTAACCACTTCCAAGATCCAGGTCCCAATCCTGTGCTTGGCGTTGTTAATTAACCAAGATGGGCAAGGGTCCAATAGGCCTCTGAATCACTAGTAGAGTCTAGTTTGTGACGAATCTGAGTGATTTTCTCCCTGAAATGCTTGGCAAAGTCATCACAGCGGGCCTTCAAGGGTGGAACCAGATCTTTCTTAGGGCCAGGACGGACCAGCCCTTGCACCACCCAAAAAAGCTCCGCCAGACAGCATTTTGAGGAGGTAATGGAAACAGAGAAGAATTTTTCGCCGCCCTCACCGCCACAGCATAGGCCCAATAATGGGCTGTTAAGTGTGTTCGGTCAGATTCATCCCGTGATCTCCTCCACCTATGCTCTAGCCGTCTCCCAGCCTGCTTCATCGCCCGCAATTCAGATGTATACCAAGGGGAAGAGTGGGCTCTGCCTGGCGGGAGAGGATGCTTGGGAGCGATCATGTCAACATGATCCCCCATCTTCCCATTCCATAGTTCGACCAGAGCTTCAACAGGAGCACCAGTCTTGTCAGCCGGAAACTCCCCCAGGGTCTTCAGGAATCCGTCTGGATCCATCCGGCTCCGGGGGCAGACCCTACTTGCATGAACTGTGTTATACTGCATGTGTGAATTACATATTTTGTGCCGCATAAGCACAGATTTAAAGAACTAGCCATGGGTCAAATCCTAGTCTAGGCCGAAATACCCCCAAGGACCCAGTTAAGTCAAAGGGAGCTACACTAAGTATTTCCAATGTGCTGATACAATGCAGAAGGTACATTAATCATTGCTGTCATTTTTCCAAATTTAAAATGAGTAGAAAACTCAAAATTATGGCTCCTATGGTAACTACATTTGGCCCATTTATGAATATGTGCTTTCTATATCACTTTCTACATGCCTAGATGTATGTACATGCTGAAACTCATGCTGTCAGTTCCATTTTATGTTTGCTTTGGGTACTGCAAGTGCAGCTTTTCAGCCTCATGTGTGCCTTAATGAAAACGTATGGCAGAGAATTTAAACAACAAAGAAAAGGAAATTCATAATTACAGATTTCTCAGAGCCTGTGATTCAGGGGCACTGCAAGATACACAATAAGACATAAATTTGACAGAACAAAGACATGCTTATTACAGATTCACAAAGGGCCAAGCTATGGCTGTGGTGAAAATTTGACAAGCAAGGTTTAAAAAAAAATCAACTCTAAACTCAGTTATTCACACTGAATGATCTACTGATAGCTTCCCCCAACACAAAAGTATGGTTTTTTTAAACAAACATAAACCTTATTTGATTGTACAAATTAAATAGCATTCGAAACTCCTTGAGCCGTGCATCCCTAGCCTTAGATATACAGCTCATGTCATTTTCCTCACAATACAGGCCCCCCTCACGTGTTCTGCTGTGTATGTTGACTCTTTGGGATGAAGGTATAATGGGACCAGGGTGAGGTGGATACAGTCTTGGGTTTATTGTATAAATATATTGTGTTGTACTTTAAATTATAATTATAGGATATAATCCAGTCAACATTTAGCAGCATTAAAGGCTGATTATTGGATTGAGCGGAGGGAGGGAAGCAGAAAACCGTCCTCCATCCAGAGCCATCCCTGGTCCCTCTCTTTCAATACTGCCCTGCCTCCAGGATTTCTGTCAAGAGCCTTCTTAATATGGCGTACATGCCACAAGTAGGAGAACCATTGATTTCTGACTCCACATCAATCCTCCAAAAGTCATTCTGCTGCTCTTTTTGGCTGATTTTCGTTTTCTAGTAAATTTTCAGCTTGCTTGAATGAGGAGAGTGCACAGTTTTAATTAGAAAAGTAAGTATTTCTCTGCAAATGTTTCAGAAGTGCATACTTTCTCCCACTGATGAAAGTGTTGTGTTTGCTTGCTTGCTTGAAAACATTTTGTTTTTAAAAATGTTAGTTAGCAATGTTTTTTTAAACTAAGCATCTTTGAACACAATTGCAAATTCAGGAATTTGCAAACATTTTTTTAAAAAAGGCATTCCTTCTCACCTTTGCAGAACATTATTCGTATTTATCCATGTCCATGTCCAGGCTAAGTCTCTTCCCTAAGCACACGCTTAAATGACAGGATTCCCTCGAAATTCACGGGGGTTACGTTCCTAAAGCATCCGCGAATTGTGAAAAACCGTGAATTTGGTGCTGGCGATGGGCGCCAGGAGGTGCGGGCCAGGGAGCGGGTGTGCGTGCACAGGGGCGGGCAAGCGCTGAGATCATTTTCTCCGAGCAAGTCCAAACTCGAAGGAAACGATCTCCTTGCGAGTAAGCCGCCACACAGCGAGGCGCAGGCTTACTCACAAGGAGATCAGCTTGGACTCGCTCGGAGAAAAATCCCGCGAAAGACTGAAGCTGCGAACGCTGAACCGCGCCCATGGGGGTACACTGTATCTCAGATTATGCATTGTTACAATGGCACCTTTTAAAACATTTCTGGATCAACAAGAGAGTGCACACACTTCTGAAAAATGTGCATTTTTCCTCCATGAATTTCAGCAAGTTCAAGCAACCTGGGTTCTCCTGTTCCTACTGAATACCCTCCCAAATGGCCAGATACGTTCGTGCATAAATTCACATAAACTCTGTGCAGTGGAGGATAAGAAGCAAAGATCAGAAAGTCCCAGGATGTTTTTGATTAACAGGGTCCACTCCCACTGTCTTTCAGGAATGGATAATTAATACCCCTTAATTAATACCGCTTAGCTTTACAGAAGGTAGATATAAATACAGAGGGCGAGAAAGATAGCTAAATGCTACTGTGTGGAGTCTATTTGTGGTTGTGATTGTGGGGCTATGAGCTCTGGCACTTCAAGATTTGCCATGACATCCCTTGCTCTCTGGGGGTCAAGATGGGGCTGTTCATCAGGTCCAATGTCTACCAGAAGCTCTAGGCACCTGAGCACCCTGGGGGTTGGAACGTCAAGGGACAGCTGTCCCACTCATCTTCTGGGCACTTTGCTGTCACCAATCTGGGCACAATTCTAGGCCTCTTAAGGCAGAAAAAAGTCGTGTAATTGTAGGCATTTCATTTTCAAAATATGTATAAGGTTCTGCTCAGTTTACTCAGTTTCCAAAAATGACCCTAGCAAGGCATGGGGCATTTCATTCGTGCCTGCCAGTGCAAACTTCCCTGGGAGGTGGTTGAGGCCCCATCGGTGCTGGACGTCCACATGGTGGGCATGTCGTGAGTGGAGCCGGCTGGTGCTGGAGGTCAGACTAGATGGCCCAGGAGACCCCTTCTGACTCGCTCTGTTTTCTATGTTTCTAAACTGAAAATTGCAGCAAAACCGTCTGCTCGGAATTCATTCCTCATTCAGATGATCAGTAATGGCTTGCTACACATGAGTAGGGGAACGAGGGAAGATAATGAAAACACAGGAAAACGACACACAACGTGCGGCAATTAACTTGTGTTACCTACCCGATCCAAACAGGTTCACAACTAAGAGATTCACTACATGGGATATTAATCATATAAATTACCTCTGGTTTGCTCCTTCAGAAATAGCCAACATGTTGGTACCTGAGTCAGGGCCCTGCTGGGCATGCGCAGCAAGTTCAGGCAACTGCCATCTGCATGGGGGGGAACCAAGAAGAATGGGAGTTCTTCATGCACCCTTGCAAATAGCAGGGGCTCCCCAAATCATGGGGTGGGGGGTGCAAAAGCTCCATACCCTGTTCCAAGCCGGCCTGGGCACCCTGCACTGTCTATAATAAGCAGAAAGACTCTGCACTTAATGGCTAACCTTGTGAGGACTGTTGCATGTAACCTGACCATAATGAGCACCAACTCCAAGGAATCAGCAATTTAAGCTTAAGGCTAAATGTCTGTTGACTGGCTAGGCTTGCTTTGCTTTGCTTTGCTTTTAACATTCATCTTTTCTATCTTATCTCCTGTTGGATGGTGTAGAGAGGCTGGTGTGGAGCCCACTTACTACTTTATAAGCAACAAAATCTGAAATATCAAAATCAGAGTGGCATGGGAAAATAACATTTAATTCAGAATTCCTTTTCAATTTCCCCCTTGCCAGTTGACAGCTTTAATAAATAATTTAAACTTCTAATATATAAAACATTTGCATCAGCAACATACACTGAGTTAAAGAAACGGTGCCTGTCACCTCTGATGGAACTGAAAAATCCTTCTACTCTCTAGAGGGATGGTTTCATCTTAGCAGCAGCTCAGAATAATTATACACCCACTAAGTAAAGAGCTGCCCAGCAGGACTGGCACTGAGATGAAGGAAACCAAAGCAGACCGTGTAAAGGTGCCTGGAAAGCAATCACAGAGGTTAACAGTCTAATTCAGTCTTCCCAAAAGTGGCATCCGCCAAACATTTGCATGACAAGCCAGATATTTTATCTGACAGCTCCCAAGACTCCTAACCATTTGGCATCTGGCTGGAGCTGATGGGAATTGAAGTCCAACCACATTCAGTAAAGCTGGTCTAGTTCCTTTCTTTAAGAAACAGCTATAATGATTTGTGTATCTCTGTGCTACCTGGATCCACTTCAAAAAGATATCTAGAGCATGTGTTCTCTCTCTCTCTCTCTCTCTCTCTCTCTCTCTCTCTCTCTCTCTCTCTCTCTCTCTCTCTCTCTGTTCCAACTAAGGATAACACAATGCACTGGCCTGGGTTCTAAGATCCAGTGCAATGCATTCTTGAAAGTGCAACATTTGCCTGGAGGACAAGAGGTTGCAGCCCAAAGGAAGGCAATTCTCCAGCTGCACAGAGCAATGCTGCAACTCCCTCTCCTTACACAGATGGCAGCAGATGTGTCCACGCTTTCAGCATCAGCCAAAGACCTATCTGTTTCCCCAGGCTTTTGATTAATTTTTCTTTTCTTTTCCTTTGCTGCCTTCCTTTGTATAATGTAAATTGCCTTATCTTCGCTGTACCCCAGTAAATGCAGAAGGTGACCAAAAACTAATTCCCCCCAAAGCATGCATTTCTGCATCAGAACACAATGGGGGCTGGAGTGTGGCCAGATGCTCAAGAGATCATCCAAGAACTGGGGACACGTAATAAATGGGATGCGGCCCCATTCACCATGTGAGGTGCTTGAGCAGCATTTTAACTCAACACTGCATATCTCCCTCTGACTGTTGAAGCTCCTATGTACACCTGCACAGGGCTCTTTTCTGTACCTGGTACAGAAAACACTTGAGAGCTTATCCTTGCTTGATATGCAAGGTGTCCGGACCTTGGCACATCCAGCCCAATTAAGCATGACAAGGAGGAGAAACTGAAGATATATCTTTATTCTTGAGAATAAGTTCTATCACATCAAAATGGTAGAGTCCCCTTTTATAGCCTGTATGACCAGGAAGCAAGGACAGCTGCTTATTGGGCTGAAATTCCTGGCTGGCAGATTTGAATCCACGTGATCTTCGCACACAGCTAAGGGGCAGGGCTAGCTGGGGCTGAGGCAGAAGCTTTTGGGTAGGAGACTGCTTAATCTCTGGCCATTGATGATTCTCTGTAGTTGTGTAATCATGTTGCAGGTTCTTTATTGTTGCTTATGTGCTTGGGGTGTGACTAGCCTGCTGCTGCCTAATGCTGGCCGGTCTGGCATGTTCTACATTCTGTTTCCAGAAAAATCGGTATAGCAATATTTATACTGAGCCAGCACCAGAGAAATGGCTGAAACCAGTCCGTAACATTTGTTAAGTTCAAGTCAATAAAACTCACACCAGGTGATGTACGTGCCAGCATCAATGACCTGGTTGTACTTACTGTGTAACCAGTACTTGCCAGTGAAAGAAAGGACCAAATTGTAACATTGGTACTGAAAATCAGTGCAAATGCACACGCTTCTCCAGGGCTTCAGTGCCATGCTTTGCAAAGAACAAATGACCACTCTCGCACCAAAAAGTGTGTTGACCAGGTGTTAGATCAAATAGTTGTTGAACAATTTTTTGGCTTTTCTCTTATGATAAAGTCAGTTTACAATTGGTATCCAGTGAAACAGTATATGAAGAACAAAAAAGTCAGGTTTTTCAGGACCACTTCATCAGCTTTAGACTTTAGGATTTAATAGAAACATAGAAACAGAGCAGTCAGAAGGGGTCTCCTTGGCCATCTAATATGACCGCCAGCTCCAGCCGGCTCCACTCACGACATGCCTGCCATGTGTATGCCCAGCCTATCCTTGAACACTCTCACCGGTGGGGCTTCAAGCATATCCTGTGGAAGCCCATTCCCTATCCTAGGGACCCTAGCCATCAGGAAGTGCTTCCTGGCATCCAAATTGAACCTTGGTTCCCTGAGCTTGGCTCCGTTGGAGCGCGTCCTGCCTTCCTCTGCAGGAGAAAACAGGTCTCTACCCACCTCCGTGTGACACCTTCTCATGTACCTGCATGTCGCCAACATACCCCCTCTGAGTCTCCTCTTCTCCAGGCTGAAGAGACCCAGTTCCCTCAGTCTCGCCTCATACGGCATCCCCTGCAAAACGGCCACCAACCTTGTGGCCCTACGCTGCACTGACTCTAACCTGGCTATATCCTTACTGTAATGAGGGGCCCAAAACTGAACACAATACTTACAATACACAATACTTTATTTGTAAGCCACCCTGAGACTTCGGCGAATGGGGCGGCATAGAAATTTTCTAAATAAATAAAATAAAATAAATAAAATACTCCAGTTGCGGTGCACCAGAGTCTTATAAAGTGGTAGGAATACCCAGGGCTTTTTTTGTCATAGAACGCACCAGAACCGCATTCCGGCACCTTTTTTTGACGGATTTTTCTATGTGATTGTGAATCGCCCTGTCGGGCATAGCAGGTCGGCAGCAAAAAGCATTAAAATAGTGCCTGCGGGCTGCATGTGTGTCCGCGCTGCTTGTGAAGGCACTGCTCGGCTTGGGACGTTGCTCAGCTTGGGATCGGTCGTGTGGTCGTGCGCTGAGTGCTTACTGCCGGCGGCGACCATTATGTTTGTGTGTGTGTAGAGTGACTGGCTACGTGCAAAAGGTAAATAACTTCTTTATTTCAAAAAAAGTTGGTGAATTGAAAATCTTTTTTAGTGTAAAAGTGTGACCCCAAGAGGTGAGTCCCGGCACCTTTTTTTCTTTTCTTTTTTTTACAAAAAAAAGAATTGGTAATACCTCTCTTGATCTAGAAGCCACACTTCTGGCTATGCAACCAAGGATGGCATTCGCCCTCTTGACCACCGCATCACACTGCTGGCTCATGTTTAGCCTGAAGTCGACCAGCACCCTGAGACCCCTTTTGAAAGTCAATGTGGTGTAGTGGTTAAGAGCATGGGCCTGGGACTCAGGCGATCTGGGTTCTAGTCCCTGCTCTGCCATGGAGATAACTGGGTGACTTTGAGCCAGTCACAGACTCTCAGCCCAACCTACCTCACAGGGTTGTTGTTGTGGGGATAAGATGGAGGAGGAGAATGATGTAAGCCTTGAGTCCTTTGTAGGAAAAAGGCAGGATACAAATCCAAAAATAAATAAATAAATAAAATAAAGTGCTGCTCTCCAGCCACTATTCTATAATATAGAATACCACACTGAACAAAACACAAGTAGAATCTCTTTGGCTAAAATCTGTGGGTTATGCCTATGTCTACTGGCCTATTACATTTCACACTTACGTTTTATTCTAGGGGCAAGATTATCTTACGTTATGGTGTTTTAGTTGTCCATCGGATAGCCACAGTCTCTTCCCTGGGCCCTACACCCTTTCCCCATCTATTAACCATTTCTCAGCAATTCTTCATTTTCCCTCATTCCACAAGCTTGAACTGCATCACTCAGGCTTCATGTTTAGTAGTAAGAATATGAAGCTAAGATATGCTGGTGTTTTGGCTAGAATGTGGCCCGTGAGACCTTCTCTGAGGTGGACTTGGGCTCTTGGGCCAAAGAGGTTCCATCTCCCTGCCTTTTAAGGCAACTAAGGAAACTTCAGGGGTTAGAGGTTGTCTCTGAATAGTGACTACTTGAGAATAACAATGGAAGAGACCTGTTTGTCGGACATGTGGGATTCCAAAGGCACTGCAGGAAGAAGGATGTTGGTCCAAAAAGCTTTCTAATCGGATCCGGTCCAGAATTGCTCTTCTTCTGTCATTAAGGTTCCACCAGACCCCCTCAACTTTTTCCTACACCTTTAACATCTGATGTGGGAAGCGAGGTGGTGCTGAGGAGTAAACCGCTGAGCCGCTGGACTTGCCGATCAGAAAGCCAGCAGCTGAATCTGCCCAGTGGGGTGACCTCCCATTGCCTTGTCCCAGCTGCCACCTCCTACGGATGGAAAGTGTGTAAAAGCACAAGGAGATAAATGAGTAGCCCCCTCAGTGCGGAGCTAGTGCCCTGTGCGGAAGCATAAGTACCAGCCTCGCATTAGACCTGCAGCACTGAACCTGTGGCAGCAACAGTGGTAAAGAGACCAGAGGACGCCAGCCCTCCCGCAGAGCAGTGCTAGCTGCTTTTTGGGCAAAGCTGGCTTGCCCCCTCCGCCCGGCCCTCATGGTACGCCATGGAGAGCAGAGCATGCGAGCATGAACTAAAGAGCTAGCCATCTTAGGCAGCCAAAGTACTCTGCATTAGCACTGTAGACTTCCTGGCTAATTGTACCAACGCCATATGAAATAAATAAATAAAACATCTGACGTGTTTGCTGTCTTACTACTTGTTTGGCCCCAGTTTGCATTGTCAGGCATCTTACGGAAGACCGGCCAATAATCAACCAGAGAGGTGTTCCCTCTCCAACAAGGCAGCCTCTCCAGCACTTCTTGTAAGTATCTTTATTCTACACAGAAGTCTCTGAGCATACACAAGAGATTCATTGATCCCTCTCTGCCTCCCTTTACCTAAAGCGCTGCTTATGGACCCTTCTGGGCCAGTCTCAGGAAAGAAGGGTGCTGTGGAACCGGGCATGCCTGTGTTCTTCACCCAATTGGGCCACCCTGTGGCTGTGGCAATGGACATTTGAGTCCACCTCCTCAGGAGGCTGGAGTTCTCCATCCAAGAGACTCCCATCTCCAAATTCCCTCCCTCAGAAAGTTCTTCTTCTTCATTCCCACAGGCAGGTGACTGGGCCCCATGGCTGCCCTTGAAGTAATCTCGTCTTGAACAGGCATAGACAGGTACTGAGAAACTGGGACTGCAGCTGGGAGCACATCCGTTACAACTACAATTCCGTTATCAGAGTTCAAGCTCTCAGCCCTGCCTAGGTCAGCCAGCACCCCACCATCCTCAGGCTTGGAGCTGTCATTCCTGCCAAAATGGTCAGCTTCTCCTGGAATCTTGCCAGAATGCACATGCTCAACATCCTGCCATTTGGGGGTGCAAAAAAGATTAATGGTTTGGGTCCAGTTTTCCTGAAATTTTATTTACAACACCTGAGAGGGTTCATTTTGACTTTCTAGATGAATGGCTAACTTGAATCACAGCTGTCAAATTAGGTTTGCCATCCTCAATGCATAATTAACTTATGGAATTAATTGCACAAGACATGGCTATGTTCATCAGCTTTTTATGTAGCTTAAGGAAGAAAGAAAATAGTGAAACCAGTTTAGGATTGAGCTATCACAGCTTTTAGCTGTCAAAGCTAAGTGGAAGCACTGGTGGGGACATAGAGACATGGAAAATCCATTTCTTCACAGACTGACATGTGCATTCTATTCCACTCTGTTCATTGAAGGGACTAAATTTTGCACAACAGCATCTGGATGCATTTCCACAAATACACATTCCTTATATTGCATGAATCTTTCCCCCACATAGTAGGCAAACCCCCCCAAAGCTGTATATTTTCACACTTTAGCCTATGGGAGAAAAGTATGTTTTTGGTTGTTGTTGTTGTTGTTTTTTGCAAATCAATGTGATATTTTTCTATGACTAATTTTGAATAAAATCAGGGCTTTTTTTTGTCATCGAACACACTGGAACAGCGTTCCGGCACCTTTTTTTCCAATGGATTTTACAAAGTGATTTTGAATTGCCTGTCGGCGTAGCAGGTCAGCAGCAAACACCATTAACATAGTGCCTGCAGGCTGCTTTTGGGTCCACGCCGCTCGGCTTGGGATGCTGCTCAGCTTGGGATTGCTGTGTGTGTGTGTTCACGCGCCAGCGGTGACGTGAGTTCCGGCACCATTTTTTTTTATTTATTTTTTACAAAAAAAGCACTGAATAAAACAATGGAAACTTTAAAAAATAGTCTGTAATCCACAGAATCTGTGTGAGTCAGGAAATGCCATTCTGCTGTAATTTATCTAAATCTGTTTCAGATTCCTCCAACATCCCTTAGCTCTGGATTCAAAAGGAATTTAAAGTAGTATGTAATTCGGGCACCCAAGGATGGTTTGTTTTGTAAGATGTGCGTGTGTATGTGTGCAGGAAGCAGGCACATACTTACTGTGCCATGAACCTTATTGATACCCCACCACCCCCTGACCTCATACAATCAGACTCTTGCTTGTATGAGTTAACAAGCAGATGTGTGAGGGATCTATGCATCCAGATGTTTGAAGGCACCACCCACGGAGATGATCTTCTGTACAAGTCATGCTGAAATGAACAGGAACCCAGATAGAGCACAAGAGGAGCTCCCACGCAATTGAGCAGGGCCTGTATATGGGAAGAACTTAAGTTCTTCCAGGATTTACAGTAGGCTCAAATGAATGTGGCATTCTCAGTTTGTTTCAGTGCTACCTTAGCAGAAGATATTATTTTCAAAGCATTTCAAAATCTGTAAGAGTATATATGTGTGAATTATTACAAAGCAACATCATTATGTTCAATCACATTTGCCTTTTTACAGAACATTTCCAAAGACCAAAACATAGCTTTAAATAACAAAACACATGTTGCAGCATACTGAAGAATTACCAGAGAAAATATTATTAATACATACTATACGGTAAGACCCCTTCAGGGATCACTGCCTTACTGCAGCAAAGGAGCTTGCGTAGCTCAATGAAGCTATGAGCTCTGCCGTGCAGGGTCACCCAAGACGGACAGGTCATAGCAGAGAGCTCTGACAAAACATGATCCCCTGGAGAAGGAAATGGCAGCCCACTCCAGTATCCTTGCCATGAAAACCCCATGGACAGCACCAAAAGGCAAAAAGATATGATGCCGGAAGATGAGCCCCTCAGGTCGGAAGGTGTCCAATATGCTACTGGGGAAGAGCGGAGGGCTAGTACTAGTAGCGCCAGAAAGAATGAAGCGACTGGGTCAAAGCCAAAAGGGCACTCAGTTGCAGATGCATCTGGTGATAAAAGGAAAGTCCGATGCTGTAAAGAATAATACTGCATAGGAACCTGGAATGAGGTGGCTAGATGGAGTCACCGGGGCAGTGAGTGTGTACTTGGGTGGACTCCGAGGGATGATGGAGGACAGGAGAGCCTGGAGGAATGTTCTCCATGGGGTTGTGATGGCCCGGGCAACTAAACAACATATGGTTAGACCACAGTGCTATTGGACTGGGGCCATTAGATGGCAGCCTCCCAGGGCCAAATCTTTTGAAAAGTTCACCTCCTGCCAGGTTGGAACGTGGGAGAAGGAAGGAGGCTGCTTCACCTCCAATTCCTCATCTTCCTTTACAAACATGGCCTGCTGAGCCCACGGCTTAGCAGTATCTAAGAGAGCAGGTGAGGAAAGGCCCCCATACCCCACAAATCTCAACCTTTCTTCTCCCACAGGCAGATCCACGCCCACTGGAACAGCAGCGTCTGGCATCTGCGAGGTCCCCGAGAGAACCTCGAAAAGCGATTCTTTTTAGTGACAGCTTTTAGGAGGCAGGGAAGGTAGCCAGTGCCTGCTCTCCTCTCCTGGGTCGTGGAGCACTGGGCAGAGGCTCCCAAAGCATTTTATGCTCTTATGGTGTCCGGGACCCTCTTGGAGGGATAATTAAATTGTTCTGCTAGTACGGTCGAGGGCCAGAGTGTGGCAGCGGTTAAGAGCAGAGGGCTGGGTGAGCTGGGCTCTAGCCTCTGCTCAGCCACAGAGCTCACGGGATGGCCTTGGGCCCGTCGCAGGCGCTCAGCCTGACCTGCCTCGCAGGGTTGTTGCTGTGAGGATACAATGGAGAGGAGCGGGAACTAGGTCAGCCAAGCCAAGTTCCTTAGAAGGAACATGTTGGGATATGCATATAAAAATACATACATACACACACGCACTAGTACACTAAGACAATCACACTGGGGAAAGTTGCTATCAGAGGACGGACAGGAAGCGCAGGCATGAGATGGTTCCCTTTTCGGTGCCCTAAAGGAGCCGCGACCTTAAGGTTGACAGGAGCTGAGCAGGGCTGTCAAGGGTGGAGGATCACCATAAGTTGGAGACGACTTCACAGCACGGAGCTGCAACAAATATCAGTTTAGCTAACCAGCGAAAAATATAGTTCAGCTGACCGGACTACACACACCATCTCCAGGTATTCAACCTCCATAATAGTCTCCTGTTGTGTTTCGCATCTGGGCAGCCAAAGAAAACTCCACTAAGTTAATCAAGTTTAAAGAGCAAAACTGCACATGCTCAGAAAAGCTTTTTGAGATAATTTCAGGAATATTGATGCGATTGTAAAGTATTAAATGTGTGTGCACGTGTTTGCACAGGAAGCGAAGATAACCCTTCCCCGCTTCTTACAATATGCTGCTGTTACGGATAGAACAATCACCAACCATTCTGGAGACCAAACTGACTTGTAGCGTCAGACTGAAAGAATTTGGTGGGTGTCACATGCCAAGGGAAAGTGAATGGAAAGCAGCCATGTGGAAGGGAAGTTGGTCTGAGGTGCCACATGCATGTGCTAACGGCAGATGGTTCACAAATACAGGGCAAGTGACCGCCTACAGCAATCGGGGACTAGGGGAGTGAAGATACGGACCATCTCTCCTTGTGGTCAGGACATTGCCAGGCACAAAATTTCATTTCTTAAAGACATTTGGAATTGAATTGCAAACAGCAGAAAGGAGTTATGCACAAGATATTCTTGCTTCAAAAAAGATCAAAAGGATGCATTAACTCCTCTGCTGGGGACCTGCTAGGCAGTTAGCGTCAAACCACATTCTGCAGCATTCCAAGCAATTCTGTTACAATGAATGTAAAATGGCTATCCCCATGTGGTGGCTGCGATTTTATGGAGATACTCTTTGCAGGGTTTGAACACAGGGCATCTGAGGCAGCCAAACACATAAAACGCACAACACTGTTAAAATAAAATGAGGACTTCAGATGTAAAATGCTTTCCATTTTAGAGCCGAAGATACTCCATTCACTTGAACATCCAGAAAGCCTTAAAAATAGTTTTATTGCTACGTTGCAAACATACCATTTCAAATGAATCCCCACCTCTCTCTCTCTCTCTCTCTCTCTCTCTCTCTCTCTCTCTCTCTCTCTCTCTCTCTCTCTCACACACACACACACACACACACACACACACACACACAAATTCTGAACCTATAAATAACAAAACAGTCTGTTAAATCACCAACAGCATTTATGGCTTAATATTATTTGCTTTCCAAACAGATACACATTGTTATGAAGTCTCCAAAAACATGTGTATAGAGTATATACACATATTTTTGGAAATGTTATAACTGTAGACTTGTGTATGAATGTATCTATACAATGGTCCCAAAGTTATTCATTAAAATAGAACCCAAGTTTTCCAATGCCATCCCCTGTTCTATTAACCTCTTCCAGTTCTTTATTATAATTATTGGCAACTCAACATTTTTAGGGACATTCAGGTTTGTTTACACACGCACGCACACACACGCACGCACGCAGGCAGGCAGGGAGGGAGGGAGGGAGACATGAGAAACCAGCCAGTAGGCAGACTCAGGTAGGCAGACTTTACCCACTGGCTAAAATGAGGACAGGAATTAGAACTGGGACTCGCATTTCCCCATAATACAAAGTCAATCTGCAAGCACTGCGTTCGTGCTGCATAATGTTGCCCTGCTTTTTGTGAATAAGAACAGGCTACCAATTTTTTTTTTATTTTTTGCTCACACACATTTTGGTTGCTGGTCAGGAATAGCCACCTGGTTACCAAACTGAGCTGTGGAAAACACTGCAGCTGGCACTCTTAAGACATGTTATTAAAGATCAGGAGGTCAGCAAGCAGTAAAACATCCTCAATAAATTCCTTGCCACAACTGGTAAAAAACGAATAAAAAGCCCTTGCGTACACATATTAGCACCCATGTTTTACAAATAGCAACCAGAGCTATGGGCAACTGGTATATCAAGCCAAAGTGTTATGCAGCATAGTTATTCTGAGGACCAGAACAGAGGGAAAAAAACAATAGCCCATTTATACTGAACATCACAACCTAAAACAAGCCCATTTATATGGAACTTTATTTATTTATTTATTTGATTTATATCTCACTTTTTCATACAATGCACTCAAAGTGGCATACATAATTCTCCTGCTCCAGCTCTCAATCTTATCCGCACAAAAGCCCTGCCAGGTACATTGGGTAGAAAATCTGTAACGGGCTCAAAGGCACCCAGCCAGCCGAGCAGGAACCAGAACCCAGATCCCCTGCATCTCAGTCCCTTGCTCTTAACCACTAGACCACACTGGGTCTCCAAAACAGTACACTTCACAAATGTGCATGTCATCCTTGCGCAGGGGCCACGCTACTCTTCTCTGCATCATTCCAATTTTAGTATATGTGCTACCAACATGAGCACAAAGACTAGTCTTATGTATCGGAGTGTGTCACAACATTAAGTTAACAACATCCAGATTTCAACCAGGGCTGACCTTGCTTAGCTTCCAAGATTTGGCACTATCAAGCACTTTAGGCTACACAGGAGCTTGACATGACAACATGACAACCTAAAACTTGTGAAGAACACAGTTCTAATGTTACATCATGCTCTGATGTCAGTTGTTGGTTTGAATTGTTAGCTTCTCTGAAAGTACCTTTAGAATTCAATAAAATATCTGTCAGCAGAGAAATAAGGACATGAAGCAAGATTTAACACAGTAGATGGGAAATACTGCAATACAAGGCAACACCGTCAAAGCTGGATTGATAGACTGAAAGGACAGATGGAGTGTTAGGGGATGATACTAATTGCAAGGAGTAAGTCTTTTAACTGTTCTGGAGTAATAAAGAAATTATATATAAACTTTTCAAATATAACAATTACTTGTCTCTCCAAATCTAATCCAGAAGAGGCCATGCTCCAGATATCAAAGTCTAGAGAATACTTTATTGAAACCATACTGTGTTTCTTCAAGGCTAGCTTATTATTTATATTCATAAGCTCTAGTTTACTTGCTCCATGTCAGTTTGCTTCATAAATTCTCAATACACATCTTGACTTGAACTCCCATTAGCTCCCTAGTAGCACAGGAAATGGTTGGGAATGCTGGCAGTCGTAGTCCTAAGCATCCAGAGGGCGCAAAGTTAGGGAAGGCATGCTTAGTTCAATCTGACTAATATGTCAGAGAAACTTCTTGAAATCTGAAGCATCATACACACGAACTATCCGCAAGTCGGGGGAACGGAGCCCTTGCTGGCCCGACCTCCAGAACACTCAAGTGGAGAGCCACCTCCTGCATGGGGCTTGGCCACTGCATGCTGGTAAACATGGCTCTGCAGCAGTCTGCTGCTGAATTTTCATCACAAACCTCCACCACCATTATCATCACCATGTATCACCAAGGTCCCTCAAAATTCTTTACCTCAGCAGGCATCAGCTTCCAGATCTTGGGAGCAGACCCCACAAAGTTCCCCATCAGTGCGCGACAGAAATAATCAGCAACTAGATACAGAACTACAAAACCCCTGACTAAATATATTTAATCCAGAGCTTTCCCTAGAAACAAAAATGACAAAACGGAGGCTCTTCTATTTTGCACACATCATGAGAAGGCAGGACGCACCGGAGAAGACGGTCATGCTCGAGAAAGTTGAAGGCAGAAGAAGAAAAGGAAGGCCAGCCATGAGGTGGATGGGCCCCGTAAAGGAAGCCACAGCCTTGACTTCCCAAGCAGAGCTGTTAAGCACTGGGCATTTTGGAGGGCTCCCATTCACAGGGTTGCCATAGGTTGGACAGCACACAAGAACAAGACAATCATGGGAACCTCACAAAGCAATCATAGTACAAAAAGATACTGTGTGACAGGACAGCTGTGGCAAATCTGCTGATCAGGGTATGGCAAGACATGGTACCCGGCCAGCCCAAGAACCCGCCTTAGTTCCATATCTTGTTCTATCGTTGCAGCCAAACACTTACCAAGTTTTCTTTCTGGTATCGGTCTGGAACTAGCTGTTCACTCAAAGTAAGTTCAAATAGGCACAGATGCAGCAAAGACTATCCCCTCCCCTGCAAGTATCTTTCCAACAGTTACCCTGTTATCTGCCTCTCAAGGGTGTAGTTACTACAAGGCGCCGGCCAGTGTTTCTCCCCAGAAGACAAAGGTTCCCATGGTCCCCACCTCTCAAGGTGATGCAAAAGCCAGGAAGGGGCAAGGGCTACACTTGCACGTACCTTTTGCTTGACCCCTCCCCCCCCCCCCCCTGTTTGAGAGTGCCCACCCCCTCTGCTCAGTAATTCTCCCCTGGAAAATGCTTCCTGCCTCTGCAATGGTACTGCAAATGGAGAGCAGGGAATGCATAGTGCTCACACAAGTGGCAGCTCTCTCTAAATAAGATCTCCATGAGTAGAGAAATTATATTTCTTGACTTAAATTTCTGAAGTCATTCCCTGTGCCTCCTGGCAATGGATGCTGCCCATTTAGCTTAAATCTGTGCCAAGCGTCAGAGACAACTGCTTCTTTTTGTACCCTTCAGAATCTTTATATGTACTTCAGCACTCCTGCTATGCATCATCGTGAAATCCCAGCATCCCCGAAGTATTTTCTTGTGTCAAATACAGTTTCCTTTTGAAATAAATTCATTATTCAGCATGCCAGCTTATAAGATCCAATCAAAATGGGCTTATCGCTGTAAGTTACAACTGTAGATCTAACAGAGCTGGAAAGGTAATATACCAACCCAGGGCAGGTGAACATATAGGCAAATATCTTCCATTGACAGGATGCTACCTGTATTTTTTTTCCCAGTGCAATTTCTACAGAAAGGATCAAGTGATGCTAGATAGGGAAGGAAGGCTGGCAGCCACACAACACAGCTTCCGCAAAAACAGGTCCTGCCAGACAAACCTGTGGAATTCTATGACAAGGTTTCGAGGTGGCTAGATGGAGGGGATGCAGTGGATGTGGTATACCTGGATTTCAGCAAGGCCTTTGACAAAGTGCCCCATGATATCCTGGTGTAGCAACTGAGGAGTTTTGGGATACACCAAAGCACTGCCCGGTGGATTAGGGCATGGTTGACAGACGGAAAGCAGAAGGTAACCATGAGTGGGGAATCATCAGGATGGCGACCAGTGACAAGCGGGGTCCCCCAGGGCTCTGTCCTGGGGCCGATCCTGTTTAATCTTTTCATTAACGACATGGAAGAAGGGGTGA
>NW_025336599.1:1929895-2063005 GCF_004798865.1 Varanus komodoensis
GGCCCCAGGACAGAGCCCTGGGGGCCGATCCTGTTTAATCTTTTCATTAACGACATGGAAGAAGGGGTGAACAGTCTGCTGATCAAATTCGCAGACGACACTAAAACTGGAGCAGTGGCCACAACTGAGGAGCAGGTACTCCGGATCCGAAAGGATCTGGACAGGCTATGGAAGTGGGCAGGAGACAACAGGATGGCGTTCAATGTGGATAAGTGCAAGGTCTTCCACCTGGGGCATAGGAATAGCTGTTATAAGTACAGGTTAGGTGACAAGTGGCTGGAGAGCAGCGCTTGTGAAAGGGACCTCGGGGTGCTGGTTGACTGCAGGCTGAACATGAGTCAGATGTGATGTGGTGGTCAAGAGGGGGAATGCCACCCTTGGTTGCATAGCCAGAAGTGTGGCTTCTAGATCAAGAGAGGTATTGCAACCACTCTGTACGACTCTGGTGCACCCGCAACTGAAGTATTGTGCTCAGTTTTGGGCCCCTCATTACAGAAAGGATATAGCCAGGTAGGAGTCAGTGCAGCGTAGGGCCACAAGGTTGGTGGCCGGTTTGCAGGGGATGCCGTATGAGGCGAGACTGAGGGAACTGGGTCTCTTCAGCCTGGAGAGGAGGAGACTCAGAGGGGATCTGTTGGCGACATACAGGTATGTGAGGGGGTGTCACATGGAGATGGGTAGAGACCTGTTCTCCCCTGCAGAGGAAGGCAGGGCACGCTTCAATGGAGCAAAGCTCAGGGAGCCAAGGTTCCATTTGGATGCCAGGAAGCACTTCCTGACAGTTAGGACCCCGAAGGTGTGGAATGGGCTTCCACGGGAGGTCGTTGAGGCCCCATTAGTGTGGGTGTTCAAGGATTGGCTGGACATGCACATGGTGGGCATGTCGTGAGCGGAGCCAGCTGGTGCTGGAGGTCAGACTAGATGGCCCAGGAGGCCCCTTCTGACTTGCTCTGTTTCTACATTTCTATGATTCAGACATAAATGGGCATCAAATATTATGGAGCAAGGGTGTACCTGATGTGGGCACACAAGTCTTGTGTTCCTATGTCCCATGGCAAACTCAACTAAGTCAGACCAGAGCAAGGGACCTGCTGGATTAGGCCAATATTTCCCTCTTGGGCCACCATCCTGTGGCCAGTTAGATGTTTCTGGGAAGCCCACAAGTAGAGCAGAAAGGAAACACAGCTGCCCCTCTGTTCTTCCTTCCCTAGCTAGAACTAGTATTCGGGGAGATATGGTTTTGCAAGTCCCACTTAGGTGAGTATTTGGGGAGAGGGGGCATCACTGACAAGCTAAGACCAGAGCCAATGTTTCTCGTGTTGGCCCCCGCTCATCACAGCCAGGAGCCTGAAACCTAAGACTGATGCCCAAAGAGACACACCCCACGACGCATGGGGTGTGCACACACAGTATGCTCCCACACTCCACTTTGGTCTTTCAGGGCCAAATCCAGATGGGGATGGTGTCATTTCTTGAACCAGCAAAGACACCACATTGTCCTAGTCTGCATTGCCTGATGAGCCTCTCTGTTTTGCTAGAGGAATCCGACTTTCAGAACACCCATAGAAGAGGACCACTGAACATTCACTGTGCATTTGCAACATACACCCCACTACACACACGGCGGGGGGGAGAGAGAGAGAGAGAGAGAGAATACGGAAATTGATTTTCCATCACCCATCTTTCACAAGTTCCAAGAACACAGACCCAAAAATGGGGAAGTTTTTACATTTAGCACATTCATAGCACAGCTCACCGTTCTCAGAATTTACATTATTAATCACATAATAAGGAATGGAAGAGCAGGACAATGAAAGAAAGCTAGACCAAAACTGTAAAAGCTGGGCAGTGAAGAGAGCTGTCAGGAGGAGAACTGCTGCATTCAGTGCTAACTTCAGCAACCTGGTGAACTAAGAGGAAGGCAAACAAGAGGGTCTGGGAACAAAGCAAGCCAGAGCTGTTTCTAGAAGCAAAAATGACAAAGCTGAGGCTGGTGTACTTTGGGCACATCATGAGAAAGCAAGAGTTCCTGGAGCAGACAATCCTGCTGGAGCAAGTTGAAGGCAGAAGAAGAAGGGAAAGACCAAGTGCGAGATAGATCAATTCCATAAAGGAAGCCTCTGCCTTGAGTTTAGGAGCAGAGCCGGTCTGCCAAGCACAGGCTACTTTGGAGGGCATTCATTCCAAATAGTCTGACAGCATGTAACTGCGGTAACAAAACAAATAATCAGGGCATTCCATAGCTGACTGCATTCACATGATGCTTTTTTGCCCCAAGTGTACCATGTACTGTGGGTCAGCAAAAGGTACGTATATTCATTGGCCTGTCCCACCATATTTCAGTAAAGTTTGCCCTCAAACAAGAACACAGCCTGCCGCTTTAGCAACGTTAGAGTGCGCTACAGGAGGGACACTATGAAATGTACAGATGTAAACCGCAGGGGTTTTGAACTTTCTGCTGAAAGATGGTGCAGTCCCACATTTGTGGTTTTTAAGTAGAGTCAAGTAGTTGCATCCATGTGCCTTTTCTTCCTGATGTTCCAAAAGACAGAGTAGAACAGAGTATTAGAAATGGTCCTGTGAGACTCCACGCTGCCAGGGAGCTTTTTTAACTCAAAGAAAGGTGAGATAAAATATATAATATAGTAAAATATGACATGGGGTGCTAAGGTAAGACTGGACTGCATATGTTATATTGTGTGTTGCTATCACTGCAAAGGCAAGTTCTTTGTAGCAAGTATTTAACATAAGCAGTTATTGTAACAAAGCCTTGTCTTGAGAACGTAAGACAAGACACGTAGGATCAGGCACAGCATCCACCATTCTGTTCATGCAGTGGCGAACCGGATACCGCAAGGAGGATATGAATGGAACAGCACCCTCGTGCCCAACTTCCCCAGCAACATGGGTGCACAGACACCCTGCTTCCAATATTATTAGTCAATTCCAATAGACATGGGTCACAACAGTGATGCCAGGATGGCTGAGCAGTCTAAGGCACTGTGCTCAGGCCGCAGTCTCCCCTGGAGACGTGGGTTGAAATCCCACTTCTGACAGACTGTATGTTAAATGTTATATTCCATTTCTTATGACTATAGCTGGCTGGAGTCGGGGGTCAGACTGGAAGGCCCAGGGGGCCCCTTCTGACTTGCTCTGCTTCCATGTTTCTAGAGTATGACCTTATGCCCAATTAGGCTGCAACCCTATTCACACTGCCCTGGAAGTAAGTTCCTCTGAACACAAGGCGGGTCGCTCCTGCGTAGACACACTCAGGATTGTACTGCCAGGAACACCCAAGCATGACCGATAGCCCTGGGAACACCTAATGTTGCACAGGATCTGGCTATTAACATGAAGCATTTCCAAAAGCCTCGGCAATTCCAATCAACAGGATACCCCCCTAATCCAACTGAGACAACGGGGGTGAGCCTGCAGGCTCTGGGGTTCACGCCCATCCAACGCAGGAATACCGGGGAGATCTTTGCCTCCTTCATTCTCCCACACTGCATTGTGGCTGCACAGCTGTGTTCAACTGTCTAGCACAGAGTCCAACAGGGAGAGAGGAGGAAACCGGGGTGGCTTCAGGGCACCTCCTAACCTCCAGAGACTAGCCCACACAGCTGTCTATCCCTGGCAGTGCGGGGAAGACACGGAGCTCTGCTCCTCATCTCCAAGATCTGCATTCTTTCCCTGACCCAGAGGTGGAAATCTAACATAACCTCTTGCTCCCCCAGAAATTGCCTAGGGGCCACAGGACCACATGCCCCATATCTGGTTGGGGCATGCTACGAGTTGTGGAACTTTTCTTCTTCCCAAACTTGCATAGGATTGTGCTGTTTGTCCACAAAACAGTGAACACGTGGTAAGCTCCGTGGGCAGGAACTGTGTAAGTTTGCTTAACTGATGAATGTGAGTGGCAATAATATTATTGCAACATTGCAAAAATGATGGTTTCTCTAAGGCAGGGACAGGCAACATGATTGGATACCTTTCTCGGGGTGTGCCACAGTGTCCTATGCCTCTCACATTTTTTAAAAATTTAAAACTTTTGTAGACTGTCCCATTAGTGAAGTCTCAATACAGTTTAACAATACAAAATACAAGAAATGAAAAAAAAAATATTATTAAAACACAGCATCCTAAAATTTAGCGATAATAAAACCCCAATTAAAACAGTTAGGTCTGAAAACATTGGGAAAATAAAAAGATTTTGGTCTGGTGCCAAAAAGAATAAAGTGACGGTGCCAGGCGAACCTCTCTGGGGAGTCCATTCCACAATGGGGAACCACTGCAGAGAAGGCCCTTGCCCTGTTGCGCAGTAGGTTTCTGCTATTCTTTTCACCCATGCTGAAAAGAATGGCTGCAAGTGCATGCTTTCGCACCATGGAGAGCTGATCCTGTGCTGGCCCATGACTTGTCCTTTGCCATGGCTCCCAGGACAGCCATTTTCCACACATGCAGAAATTGCTACATGTGCTCAAAGTCCCAGAAGGCTAGTTCACCCAACCCCAAGGAGATCTATTTCATTCCAGGGCATTTTGTTCATAGCTCACACTGCCACCTGATGCACCATGTAAACAGCTGTGCCCGAACACCACTCACAGTACACACACACAGTGTTAGTCCCCAGTAAACCAGGCATTTATGATTACACAATAAGGCTGCATTCCTGCACACACCGAACTGAGTGTAAGCACTGTGAATTTAAGGAGAATTTCTCTTAAGTAGCTGTGCATAGGATTATTCCATAAAATGGATATTGGTTCTGGAAGATGGCCCTCCTGAATGAGATATCTTATTGTCAAACTAACAACTATTTGTTTTCTTTTCAACAGTCAAACAGTGTTTAGCACTTACCATAACATACAGTATTTACCATAACATACAGTATACAGTATTTTGTAACACCTCTGGTCAGGATCCAGCCCAATGCGCACTTCCCCCCTCCCCTCATGGTTGCAGTGTAAGAAATCAATGGGGCCTGACCATCTTTCACTTGGCTGGTTCATACCCTTTGTATATGTGAGACATTTCACTGGAACTGGGGAATGGATCAAAATGTAGACCTCATGGCCTCCCAATCCAGCCTGACTTATTCACTTGGTACTTTTTCCTATAATCACCCCATAGATTTTGGTACCATTTATGAATTCTAGAGAACTGATAAGCTTCCTTGCTCTTTTGTGACATTTTTGTTGGACCTAATAAAAGCATCCACAAGTTGCAGGTTTTGGAATTAAAAATTATGTGACAAGCCAAATCCCTTACATGTTTGAATCCACTTTTTAAAAGGTCAAAATGTGTGTCAAACATGTTTCAGCAGCTGTGAGAAGAACCCCTGTCTAGAAAGAACACTCCTCAGAGGTTGCTTCTACAAGATACTCTTCTTTTTGTGAGTGCACGGACACACGCGAATGCAAATATGCATCATTTGTCACACAACAAAACCCATGTTTCCCTGCCAAACAAGTGCACCTGGGTTAAATTGTAATCTGTAGTTTATATAGAATCATTTCAGGCTCTAATGTGAATATATTTAGAAAAATGGCTGAGAAGTACATAGAGCAAGATGAAAAATGGCCCACTGTAATAACATTTATTGAAGGTCTGTACTTGCAGGGATATGGTTTCTAGGGGAAAGCTGCACCAACAGTTGCATACCACTTATAAAATTTCTTCTGAGACTAACCTTTTTTTAGCGCTCTGGCTGCATTTTAAGATAAAACTGTTCCTCACCTGTGCACACAGGCACAAAGAAGCCAAAACTCTTTCACACATACATTTTAGCTATGTCTTCTCCTGAGTTTTACATATTTAGGCATTTGGAAACCAGATATTGATGTATTGGTGCACAAGATCTGTACTATGCGCTTGATTCAGATAGCAAAACTTCAATTAAGATATGGTTACAGGGCATTTCATATATGGTTTGTTTGTTTCCGCAGTTTGTGGTCCTACACTGAGCATGCAATTGCCAGCCCTCGGTTCAGATCCTCCACTGTGTTTACCTTTGTTTTCTTCCTAACACAAACGGAATCAGTCCTCCAGAGGTGCTGCATGTTACAGCTTCCAAAAACCTGACCTCTCACAAACCAGTATGTAAACATGGCAGTTTAAAAGTAACCTTCCCCTCGCGTAACCCGGAGTTGTATGTTTGAAGCACAGGCATGGCTCCAATCCCAAACAAAACCAAGCCCCACTTTCAAGTCCTACTGCCTGCGCTGAAACATCCCAAAGGGCCAAGGATGCGCAGCTTCGACAAGCTCATGCCGTGCCGCCACAACTTGGTCCTTGGCCGCCAACTTGAGCTGGCGTCACACACACCACCACAAAAGCGCAGAGCCTTCTAGGAAACGCAAAGGGTTCGGGGTGGGACTACGCCGCAGACCCGGGAGAGACGTGGAATGCGCGGCAAGCCCCGCTTTCCAGGGCAGAGCCCGAAGCGCCGGGACGCGGCCCGGGTGGAGGCGCGGGGCAGCGCGGCCGAGACGCGCGGCGCGTCCGGAGGCCGCCGCTTTGCTCTGCCCGTCCCAAGGCGCCCTCGCGCAAGAGCGCGGGCTGCCCGGCGGCGCGGCCCACCCACGCCGCCGGGGAAGAGCCAAAGGACGGCCCCGGCGCCCCCGTCCTCGGCAAGGCACCCGGCCACGCTGCCCGGGCGCCCCTCTGCACCTGCTGGGCGGGGGCGCGCTGGCGGCGGGAGCGCAGCGCAGCGCCTCGCAGCCGGCCTGCCATTGGCCAACGGCCCTGGCCCCGCCTTCCTCGGAGGGAAACGCGGCGGCGGCCGCCCCGCGACCTCTGCCCCCGGCGCGAGCCCCGAGCAGCCGGGGAGGCGTCACTCACCATGCAGCGCCGCGCGGGGCCCCGGGGAGTCCTCGCCGTGCCTCCGCCGCGCGCAGGTCTCGCTCGCTCGCTCGCTCCGCGGAGGAAGTGACAAAGTTGGCGCCCCTCGCCGCCCGCCGCAGCCGAGCCGAGCTTCGGGCGCTTTGCCGCGACGGGGCGGCGGCGGGCGAGCCCGCTCCCTCGGGTCCTCGGAGGGAGGCAAACTCCCGCTTCGCCTGACGGAAGGAGCGCGCGCGCCCCTCCTCCTCCTCCTCCAAATAAAAGCCGGACAGGCGAGTTGGCGCGCGTGTCGCGCGACGCGTGGGCGCCCCCCGAGCGCGCGGGCAGGCGCGCGCGCCCACGGCGTCCTCGGAAGGAAGGGGCGCGGTGGCGGAGCGCGGCAGCCGCGGAGCTCGCGTCCTGGGCGCGCAAGCGCGGTCGCCCCCTCCGAGCCCCCTTTCGAGGGGGTGCGCGCGCGCGCGCGCCCGGGGGAGGGCCGCCGGGGGCGACTGCGGCCTGGGGCGCCGATCCGGGCGGCGGGCGGGCGGGCGCGGAGCAGGAGCGCCGTCCGGTGCCGCGGGAGGAGGAAAGGCGTGACCCGCGCCGCCCGCCCGCTCGCCCGCCGCCCGGCCGGCCCGCTCCCTGTCCCGAGCAGGCGAAGCGAGCCGGGCTGGACCGTCACCCGACTGGCTTTCTCCCCCTGCTGCTCCGCCGCCCCAGTCCTGCAGCGGGCAGCCGCGCCTCCTGCAGCCGGCGGCGTCCTGCGCGGGCAGCGACCGATCCCGGGGCCGGAACGGGAGCGGCTCCCCGCTCGGTCTGTGGCCCCGCGAGCCGGGCGCGGGCAGACAAGCCGCGCCGCTCCCTCCGACCGGCGCTCCGAGCGGCTCGGCGAGGGAGGTGACCTTCACGCGGGGACGAGGAGCGCGTGCGGAGGCGGCCGCGGCTTCGGGCAGGCGGAACGGCGGCAGCGCGGCGCGAGGGTCCGCACCGCCCGCCCCCCGCCCGCCGGCCGGCGGAGGGAGGCAGCGCGCAGCCCGCGGGGAGCCTTCCGCGGGCGTGGGCGTCACGGAGGCCGGTGGGCTTCACTCGCGGGGGAGTCCGGCTGCTGGGCGGCAGGCGGCACGCCGCTCGCTTCTATGTGTTCCCTCGCCCTTCAGCGCTCTTGAACGACCAACTTTCCCTCCGGGCGCCCTTCGCACGCACGTCTCCCCCGGACAGGCGCGGGAGAGGGGCTCGGGTGGAGGGGCACCGGGCCTGGGAGCCCCTGCCTCTCTGCACGCAGGCGCGCTGCCGGCATTGAAAGCGGGATTGGGGTGGGGTGGGGCGGCCTGGACATGCTTTTGATGGGCGAAAGGGGACACGCGCTCCCAGATTAGAAGGGGTTTTTCCCGAAATCTTCGACATGCGATCCTAAGTATCCCGGCACACGCTGCAAGCGCCAGGGGGCGATGGTGCGCGCCGCCGGAACTGCGCTGCCTGGTGCGGTGGGGGCTTGCCGGCTTGCCTGTGCATCCAGCGCGTTTCAGAAAAGCGACTGTAGCCTTCTGAGCAAAAGGGACATTTCTAATTCCATTCTTGCACCCAGTTCCTGCACCTCTTCTTCCCGTTCATTTACCCCCACAAGAGCCTCGTCTGGCAGGTTAGGCTGAGAGTCGGTGGACCAAATTCACCTGCCAAGAAAAGGTTTGAATCCGCCTGATCCCCCGGGGTTCCACCCTTGGCTGGAAATAAGCCCTGTTGAATCCAGTGGAGCTTCTAGGTAGGCACGTGTGAGTATCGCACTGTGCATCTGAGTTGGGTGGCTCTTTTGAATGCGAGTGGATAATAGTTCTAAAAGTGTCTTCACTTACCAGTGGCTGCACCGGTAAAGGTCTTAAACATTATTTTATAGAAATAGACCACATTTTTCTTCCTTTCTTCCCACTCTGCCTGTTTGCTTAAGTCACATATTGGTTAAAGTAGGTGCTGATGACCTGAATTAACAAGGTTCCCAGTTGCACAAGATTAGCAATGGAAGCACTTTCCAAATCACAGAGGAAAAGCTCTGGGCATGTCTGTTCGTGCAGGGAGGCAGGTTTCCTCTCGGAAAGAAGCTGTTGCCTTTCTTCCTGGCTCTGCTCCTGTGCCTTTAACAGTAATGTGGCATTTACACTTTTCCTGATGTGGAGGTGAATGAATTGATCTACTAAATTTCTAAAAATAGGAGCAGGCTCAGGAAAGAAATGTGGCAAATCTATCTCAGAATGGAGATGCATTTGTTTGTTTGGAAGTTAGGCATGCTTAGAAAGAGGGGTGGCAAAATTGGGAATCATGAATTGCTAGGAGTTAACCCTATGCACAACTATAATCTCGACTTTGGTGAGGCCTGCATTGATTAAATACGATGGTGCTGAAGTTTTAAAAGATAAACACTAAATGATTATCAGTTCTCTATTTTCTTTCATCTATCCAAAAGCATAAATTTGAACTTCCCACCACCATTTAGAAAGGACGAAATGCATACAATTTTCAGTGTTTCTTCTTCCTCTTCTTTTGTTAATTGGAAACCTAAGAAATTATACTTACTATCTATTTCTGTAACTGTTTGGATACAGAGTAGTAATTCATCATTAATGATCACAGGAGAGCTACATGAAGCCAGTGTGCTGAATTAAGGTAATGACTGCTTTCATAAAACCACACCAGTAGTTGTGCGTGGTGAATTGGCTCGAATGATCCTGGGTGAGCAGGTCCCAGGCATCAACCAGAGAAGGGGCAGCCATTGAGAGCTTCTTCAACCTTCCTTGCCACAAAGAACTCCTGCAAGAACTCCTGCAAACAAGAGGTGGAGTGCACCTTTGCTTTTATCTTCCTCCCACCCAGTCCTCTTTCCTTTTGTGTCACTTCTTGTAGATTTTAAGCCAAAACAGGGACTGCATTAGTTATCTTTGTATCAGCTATTCAGAGAGATACTTTTATCTGAAGAGCAGGTTTAAAATGCCTTCAAAGAGTAAATAAAGTGTACCACAGCCCAAACACAGGGACAGAGGAGGCTGCCTCCTGCATCTCTGCCTGATTTACTGTTGCCTTGTGACATTCCAACTTGTTCCAGTTTGGAGGCACATCATGCTGCTGAATCTGTGCAGACAGGCTTTATTTGAACACTTGTACCATACTCAATACAAAAGCACAGCAGAACAGCATTCCTTTTGAACAGTCCTTCCCAGAATAGCAACTCAAGCAGATGCAGCAGAATGAACTCTTCTAGATAGAGTCAGGCACTGCCTTTGCATCATTGGCATGATGGCTGCTAACAAGAGCTCCATTTCCACTAAAGCAGAAGACTAAAATGTATATTTTAAAAGGGGGACACTGTTGCCACCCAGGATAACCCCTTGAACTGTCTGAAAAATAATGTACTTCCCCAGTGAGGAATTGCGACTTGCAGAAAAATCACCCCCTGTGATGGGGGACGGTTGCATTTCATGATGTTTCTGGATGGCAAACTTGTGACTCCATACATCCACAACTCCTGTCAGCCCCAGCCAACGTAGCCCATATTGAAGGATCTTGAGCTTTATTCATCAGAATACCTGGAGCGCCATGAGTTGCTCAGACCTGCACCACCCTATCACCTGTGGATTAACACCCCACAGACTGCCCCATCCTGGCCTTTCCTTCTCAGCTGAGCTCTGACACAGCTAGGCAGAAATGGAATCAAGAAACTGTCCAATGAGTGCAGGAACAGTCATCATCCGCAGGCATTTGGGGATTAACTCCACTAAGCAAAGACAGGTTTTCCCCCGAGTTAGCATGCAAGGGGCTGCACCACCACAGGGCCCTGTGGTGGGAATGTTTTCCGGTCCAGATCATGCACCCGCTCTTACCCTGCTACCACATATGTAGGCCAGTCCGAGATGCTGCCTGTGCTGAAGGACACAATGGCACGCCACCGTCCTCATCACTCCCTCTATGCACAGAATCCGGCTGAAAATAACTTCAGCACCAAAGGCTGGACAGCACCGTCCTCCAGGTTTGTAAGCGGCAGCTGAGCAGGACAGGCTGTGTGCACAATTGCAGAATGGTGCAGCAAGGGCACTGTAGTTGCAGGAAGGACACTGGTTCCAACCCCACTCAATGCAGGCTGCAGAATTTGGCCCCCAGCACAGTGCTGCAGTTTGCCCGCCGATCTGCTTGGCTTCTTGCGGCTCTCGGAACGTAACCTGTGAAGCAGCTGCCTTGCTGGCCGCACTGGCTGCGTTCCAGATACCAGTTGGCATGTGCGCTCCAGCCAAGCCATGCCCCACATGGGAGTCCCTGTGCCATTCTTTCCACCTCCAAAACATTTTGTAAAGAATGGCATTTCCTGTCTCCTCCATCCCTTCGCATACACATACTGTTAGGGAGCAGCTAAGTCTGGAAGGCCCCCTAGGAGAGTGTGAGAGGCAAGCTTTTAAACAGTAGTTTGGGGAAACAAGTGGCTTAGGAAAGAAGGGTCTTTTATCCTCTTAGTTCAGGAGCATAACTCCAGTGGTGTTAATCATGCGCACCAAAGGAGGGACCTAGGCCACACATCATTGTGATGCATGGTCACTACCTTAACGTGCAAACACATTCTTGCAGAGATAATGTTGAGCGCATAAGAGCTGCAGTGTGAGCATCTGTGTAGATACCCTGCTTTGTTTATTTGTCGCTTAAAGCCTCAAGAACAACAGCAAAGTTTTAGAATCGCTTTACTCCAAGGTGCTAAAATCTTGTGTTACTTTCAGGAGGTGTTAAATGCAAGGCAGAAGGAGAGACCAGAAGCTGAAGGAGAAAATGGGACAGGGCTTATCTGTAGGGCTGTGAACTCTCAGCAACATTTGGTCAGTTACTAGATGAAGTGCTAGGATGGTGTTTGGCTAAACAAGAGTTCCTCAGTCTAGTCCCCTCAAGATATTTTGGACTGCAAATCCCATCATTCCTAGCCAGCAAGTCCAGTTGAGGAAAGCTGGATTCTATTGATTTGTTAAATTGCTCATAGCATTCTTATCCTGCCCTTCAGCCAAAAAGAGTCTCTGTGCAGCCTTATGAGGTTAAATCATAAGACAGTTCCTGCCTGCAGCTTCTAGTCAACAAGGCAGACACAAAAAGACACTGGGAGGGAAAGAGAAAGGGGCAAATCAGGGATCTGAGCCATAGCTGCAAAGTTCAACAGGTTACGAGGGTTGGACGGGTGACTTCTTCTGAATGTATTTGGAAGTAATACAAGGAACTGAAGATGGGTTAGATATTCCTCCCCTTCTCAATCTTATCCTCACAGCAACCCTGTGAGGTAGATCAGACTAAGAGTGGGTGACTGGCCTGAAATCACCCAGTGAGCTTTGTGGCCAAGTGAGGACTAGAACCTTCATATCCTATGCCCCCTGTCCAACACTAACCAGTACACTGCACCAGCTCGCAGCTGTATCTAGGCATGGCAAAATGACCAGCATCATTGAGGGATTCAAGCACCGGACTAGGCCTCAGGGGAAACAGATGAGGTTCTGTCTGCACTGGCTGTTAGGGGGTTGGTCTTCCCATTCCAAGGCTGGAGCACTGTCTACCAGCTACAAAAATCTAGGAATCTGAACTATGGTCCTGGGAAGCTGTTTGGGGCCTAAAATTGCTCCTCTGCTACCTCACAGATTGATTTAATGTTATCTTCTGCAATGACCATCTGTCTCACAAATTGGAGTGAGTTTTAAAATACAAACTGCATAAGCAAATCCTTAAAACAATATCCACTACACGAATCATTAAAATAAGAGCAGATACCATATTAATAGCAACAGCACCAAAATCTTAGTATGCTAACATTAACTAAGAGCATGTTCTATTAAATACACACTTAAGACTTCTGCAGAACCCCTCAGTAAAAGTCCAACAACAGATATTGCAAA
This sequence comes from Varanus komodoensis, assembly GCF_004798865.1. Classification (NCBI taxonomy): domain Eukaryota; kingdom Metazoa; phylum Chordata; class Lepidosauria; order Squamata; family Varanidae; genus Varanus; species Varanus komodoensis. Next base: position 1,942,615 of record NW_025336599.1, read on the forward strand.
GATGTGGAGCCAGCACAACCTTTCTGTGGTATCCCCCAATCCCATGGAGATTGAGCAAAGGGAGCGAAGAACAGATCCTTCATTGCTGATCTGGATGCCCTGTTGAATGTACCAGTGTGTGAAGACAACTGTTCCAGCAGTTCTGAACGCCTCAGTGAAGGAGCAAGATAGACGTTGAAAGAAATATGTTTCAAGTGTTTCATTAATGAGTCAGATGCCATATTTAATTGTTTAGGTTGAAAGTTAAAGGTACTTTTGTTTATTCAATTTCTTTCTTTGGTACAGAAGGGAATGATAGAAATGAAGGCCTTTTGGCAGTAATAGGTGGCATATAAATATGTGCATAAATAGTATCCTACAAGTACTTTTATTAAAAGTAAATTGTCCACATTGTGCCCTCCATTGTGCATAGTATTTTACAGCAGAATGCCATGCATGGAAGGATCCCTGCCACAGGAAGCTTGCAGCCTAAATTTGGTTCCCCTGAAGTTCAACTTTGGTTTCTTTAGTCAGATCATGGGAGTGGCATCTCTGGACTTGTGCCTGACATCCTGCTGGGTCCCACATATGAGTCCTGACATATGGCCTGGTGGTGGATTATTCCTTTCGCCCCAGAGCAGAGATGTTGAACTTCTTCCAGACCAAAGTCAAAGCTCTTGAGAGCTGTATTCCAGTTGTCAGTGGGGAGGAAGGGAAAGTGGGTGAAGAAGAAATGCCAAAACTCCCAGCGTAAGATAGCATAAACCTGTCCGTGCCAGCAACCAAGCCTTAGGAGAGGGATCTCAGCCTCTGAGAATGGGAAAAATGTGTGAACGGCCGGAAAGCACAAAAAGTGGCAATCAGAGGAAGGGGGAGAGGTGGTGGGATGAGGTTGTGGCCATCGGGGGAACTGAGGCTGAGGCCAAGATAGGAAGCATTTCCAGAGGCATGCTGGGAGCAGGCAAATATTCCAGAAGTTCATGGGCTTAAAAACAAGTGGGTGGTTTTGTGTTTGTTTCTGTTATTTTGCAATATTTCAGTGACTCCCAAAGAAAGGGAAGGCAGCCACTTTCCCATGAATAGAGAAAAAAAACATTTGCAAAGCACTGGGGGCGGGATGCAAGGAGGAAGAGAGATTTCATGTGGTTTCCCAGGCACATGAAATGGAACTATGTAGATGAAACTGCCCAGTATTGAGCATAAACGTCAAGGAAAGCTGTCCCGATCCATTCATTGACAACGGGGGTGGGCAGTTTTGGAAGCCATTTTCACCCCTCAGTCCCCCATTGAGCCACACTCCATTGGATCCCTTGCAGTTTGCAGGGTGTTGAAATGGGTAAATCCACCAGATTTCTGTCTGTATCCCCTAGCAAACTGCAAGGAACTCCAAGGTGGTCAGTTCCTGCTTCTTTCCTATACAATACTCATATGACTGTATGGAAACTATGTGACACCATGGCCCTCCAAACTGCCCCAACAGAGCGTATTTTCCCTCACTCTGTGCGTTACAGATGCATATGGTACCCCAATGATAAGCATGGAAGATAAAACACTGTAGGAAAGCAGTCCTGATACAAATGTCCATGTGGTCATATTGGGAACACCGTGCCATAAGAAAATGCCTGTAATAGAAACAATCACGTTGAGGTGATTATTTTGCAGTGCTGCATGAATGGACATCACCAGTAACGGGGTGGGTGCAAAAGAATGACAGCTACACACACTCCCGTTCTGGAAGAGGATCTAGAAATTCAAGAACTTCTGCCAGAATTCAGGAGGAGGGGAATGCCAGGCAGAGTGAACTGAAAAAGCAATAAATGGAAAGGTGAGAGAGACCCTCTCATCTCTCATGTGGTGTCAGGGCTTAAGAGGCTCTGGAAAGACGAGTTAAGTGGTTAAGCATGTACTCCCTGCAAACAATGGCCAAGGTTCAAGGTGGAGCTTGTCTGACCAGGAAATTCCCCCCTCCCCCTCCCCCCCCCATGTGTGTGTGTGTGTTGTGGAGGGAGAAGAAACAGAAAAAGGGGGGTGCATGATTTTTGGAGAACATCCTACACCATAATCCTTTGGTGTAGGGATGAGAAAAAGATTACTCTCAGACATTTTCTTCGACAATAGTCATTTAAGGAATGTGCACCAGCTGGAGAGCCCTACCAGGGCCACTGGGCTCACCACTGGGGCCACGGGGCTCACTGCCTCACATGGCGTGCTGGAGTGGGGAGATGGCAGGATATCCGGCTGTGAAAAAGACCACCAACGGACCACCAATTTCACTGGTCTGGGGTGTGTGCACAGGCAAAGCCCCACTGTCTGTCCTGCCCCAAGTGCCAGGAAAACCAAGGCCGAGAAGGCCCAGCAGGTCTGGGTCATGGAGCAGTCATTTGAGCACATGGGATGCAAGTGGGGGGATATACAGCAAAGGCTCATCTGTACATTCTGGTAATGATTGATTGCGCCACGCGGCACCCTGAGGCCACCCCATTGCACAATATTACTGCCCATGAGCTCTTGCAGGTTTTTCTGCGGTGGGATTCTCCAAGGATCAGGGGACGAACTTTATCAGCGAGGTGTTGCAACACCTGTGGAAGACTGTGTGGATTGGGTTCCTGTGGACATTGCTCTCTCGCCCTTGAACCATCAGGCTAGTTGAGAGGCTCAGTCGTACCCTCAGGCAGATGCTGAGGAGGTTTGTGGTGGCTTGCCCTCATCGACGGCCCATGTTGTTGGGACCACTGATGCTTGCAGTGAGGGAAGTACCCAGGCCTCCCTGGGCTTTTCTCCTTTTGAATTGCTCTATGGGCATTGACCCAGGGGATCTTAGATCTAGTGAAGGAAGACCGGGCAGCTGAGTCAGAAGGCCATGCTGCAGTATGTTTTGGAGATGTAGAAACATCTTGGGGACATAGAGCAAAGAGCCAAGGGTAACTTTTAAAAGGTTCAGGAAAAACAGCAGCTTTATTATAACTGCAAAGTGTATCCCCAAGAGTTCAAACCCAGGCAAAGCATCTTGCTACTGTTACCCTTGGACAGTGGAAAGTTTTTCACACAGTGGCAAGGTCCTATGGGGTCATTTGGAAGATAGAGCTAGTGGATTACAAGATCCAGCTGATGGACAGGCAGTGGCCATCTTTGTCATGTAACTCTTCTTAAGGGTTGGAGGGAAAGGACAAGCCAGGCCCACCTCACCAAATGTCTTCAAGTTTGGAGGGAACAGTGCTGAAGCAGCTTGGAACTGCCAATGGCCTTCTCCTGGACCCCAGGTTGAGTCCTCAGCAGGTGGTATGGGTAAGAATGTTGGAAGGCGAGTTCCCAAGGGTTTTTTTCCAAATTACCCAGGTGGACTCACTTGATACCTCACCACCTCATTGCAACAGCCCAGGCGCAGTGGTCCAAGTTCCAGCCCAGCCCTAACCCCACATTCTGTGACAGGGGATCATAGAAGAGGTGGAGAATATGCTCTGCCTGGGAGCAATTGAGGTATCTGTGAGCCCTTGGAGGAGCCAGCCCATGTTAGTGACCCAGCAGGACGGCAGTAGTCATTTTTGTACTGATTTTAGAAGAGTGAATTTAATCTCAGAGTTTGATGCATACCACATGACACACATGGAGTTGGGCCAAGCCCCTTTCTATTTACCCTGGACCTCTCTCTGCATGACCCCATGCCTTCCCCATCAGGCAGAGACGTAGGTGACAGCATGCAAATGCCAGTTTCTTCTCCCGTGAGGGCCCTTGGATGCAGTGGGGGTGGTGGACCCCTCTTGGGCATGAGGGGCCATTGGGGCTCACTGCCTCACACGGAGTGCTCAAGCTGGGGAAGAACATGGTGAGACTGCCCGTGAAGACTCACCTGAGCTGCCACCCCAGACAGACAGATCTGGTGTTGGCGCTGGGAAAGCTGGAAGCCCGTTCATGGGATATGATCTGGTGGGAATCACAGAAACTTGGTGGAATGAGAGGCAAGTCTGGAATGTGAACATAGAAGGGTATCACGTGTTTAGAAAGGACAGGAAGGGAAAGAGAGGTGGGGTCGTGGCTTGATACATCAGGGAAGGGACAGGATGCAGTGAGATAGATTGCAGCACAGATGGGGATTCGGTAGAGGCAGTCTGGGTGAAACTTTGGGGTTTTGACAGGGAAAGAGACCTGACAGTGGGGGTATGTTATCGCCCTCCAGGTCAACTTGAGACCCTGGACGATGTCCTGACAGGCCAGATTCTAAGGATATCTCGGGGGAGAGACACAGTAATTATGGGAGATTCCAATCAATTCGCTTCCCAGAAGCTATAGAGGGAGGGTTTTTCACACAGAGGGTCCGAGAGGCGACGAGGGGGGAAAACATCCTTGACTTGGTCTTGACCAATAGGGAGGAGCTGATAGATGAAGTACAGATTAGGGGAGCTCTGGATGCGAGTGATCATCCTTTGCTATGAGATCAGGGGACTGGGGACGTGCAGCAGGTTGAGCACTAGAAGCTGGGACTTCAAGACGGCCAACTTTGGCCAACTGAAGGCCAGACTGGGGAAAGTCTCCTGGGATAGGTTAGTGGAAGGCAAGCGAGTTGAGGAGGGGTGGATAGCACTCAAAAGGGAGGTTTTGGAGGTGCAAGCCTTGACGATACCTCTAGTCAGTAAGGTGGGTAGGCAGAGGACAGTGTCGCCATGGATGCGAAAGGAGGTGGTTAGAGGGATTAGATGAAAGAGGAACCTCTGTAGGAAATGGGTACTGGGGGAAATAGACAAAAGGGTATACCGGGAGGAGGAGGCCCATTGCAGAAGGATTCTTCGCAAGGCTAAGGCTGATTATGAGCTGAGACTTGCCAAGAATATCAAGAGCAACAAAAAGTGGCTTCTTTCAGCATGTAAATAGGAAGAGGAAGGGGAGACAAGTGGTGGGACCACTAAATAAGGAGGAAGGAGATCCAGTGACTGATACGAGGGAACAGGCACAGATGCTAAATGACTATTTTGCCTCTGTGTTCTCCCCAAAGCAGGACGGGGGATATCTGCATAGGAGATGAGATGAGGCTGGGGACTTAGGGGCACAGATTAGAGTCACCCCCCCCTTGAAGTCTAGGGGCTCCTCAGGGCATTGGACATTACAAAGGCGCCAGGCCCTGACAGGTTACACCCGAGAGTACTTAGAGAGCTGGCAGGGGTTCTCTCACGCCCGCTGGCCTCCATTTTTGAGACCTCGGTGAGAACAGGTGAAGCTCCAGAGGACTGGAGAATGGAATCAGTGGTCCCAATTTTCAAAAAGGGTAGTAGAAAGGATGTGGGGAATTATAGACCGGTTAGCCTTACGTCCATTGTAGGAAAAACAATGGAAAGGCTCATAATAGAGAGAGATCTAGTGATGCTAGATAGGGAAGGGAGGCTGACAGCCACACAACACGGCTTCCGCAAAAACAGGTCCTGCCAGACAAACCTTGTGGAATTCTATGACAAGGTTTCAAGATGGCTAGATGGAGGGGATGCAGTGGATGTGGTATACCTGGATTTCAGCAAGGCCTTTGACAAAGTGCCCCATGATATCCTGGTGGAGAAGCTGAGGAGTTTTGGGATACACCAAAGCACTGTCCGGTGGATTAGGGCATGGTTGTCTGACCGAAAGCAGAAGGCAACCATTAGTGGGGAATCATCGGGATGGCGGCCAGTGTCAAGTGGGGTCCCCCAGGGCTCTGTCCTGGGGCCGATCCTGTTTAATCTTTTCATTAACGACATGGAAGAAGGGGTGAACAGTCTGCTGATCAAATTCGCAGACGACACTAAAACTGGAGCAGTGGCCACAACTGAGGAGCAGGTACTCCAGATCCAAAAGGATCTGGACAGGCTATGGAGGTGGGCAGGAGGCAACAGGATGGTGTGCAGTGTGGATAAGTGCAAGGTCTTGCACTTGGGGCATAGGAATAGGTGTCATAAGTACAGGTTAGGTGACAAGTGGCTGGAGAGCAACACTTGTGAAAGGGACGTCGGGGTGCTGGTTGACTGCAGGCTAAACATGAGTCAGCAGTGTGATGCGGTGGTCAAGAGGGCAAACGCCACCCTTGGTTGCATAGCCAGAAGTGTGGCTTCTAGATCAAGAGAGGTATTACTACCACTCTACATGACTCTGGTGCGCCCGCAAGTGGAGTATTGTGTCAGTTTTGGGCCCCTCATTACAGAAAGGATATAGCCAGGTTGGAGTCAGTGCAGCGTAGGGCCACAAGGTTGGTGGCCGGTTTGCAGGGGATGCTGTATGAGGCGAGACTGAGGGAACTGGGTCTCTTCAGCCTGGAGAAGAGGAGACTCAGAGGGGATATGTTGGCGACATACAGGTATGTGAGGGGGTGTCACGCGGAGATGGGTAGAGACCTGTTCTCCCCTGCAGAGGAAGGCAGGACGCGCTCCAACGGAGGAAAGCTCAGGGAGCCAAGGTTCCATTTGGATGCCAGGAAGCACTTCCTGGCAGTCAGGACCCCGAGGGTGTGGAATGGGCTTCCACGAGAGGTCATTGAGGCCCCATCGGTACCCCATCAAGGATAGGCTGGACATCCACATGGTGGGCATGTTGTGAATGGAGCCAGCTGGTGCCAGAGGCCAGACTAGATGGCCCAGGAGGCCCCTTCTGACTCGCTCTGTTTCTATGTTTCTATGTATTTCGTGGATTTTATTAAGCTCTTACAAAAAAGAAGGGGAACCCAGTCCTCACCATCTCCTCCTACCAAATCCAGTGGGTACAGCTGTTCCCAGACCAGTACCTGCCTGCTCTGTAGCCACCAAAGAAGAAGAGCTTGTCAGGGAAATAAGGGCTCCGGCCCAGCTCAGCACCACCAGTATGGTTCATCAGTACACAGCCCTTCAGAAACAGATTTAGGGCATGCTCCTATGCATTTTTAGGCAGAAACAAGTCCTACAGCTCCCAGCATTCCCTATCTAGTATGGCTGACTGAGGAGTTCTGGGTGGTTGCAGACTGCGTCAGAGCGTGCACAGAAGGCCTCAAGGCTGCATGGGTGAGTCTGGCCACTTTGCTTTTTCTACAGTGAGAAACCCAACTGCCCTTCACCGGCATGTTCCCTTGGGTTTTGACTGCTGTGGCTTAAAGCGTGTGTGCACGCACGCACATTCACATGCTCCAGTCAGTCTCAGTCAAAGTTTTCTTGCATTAGAGGAGACTGAGATCTCTTCAGGAAGCCAAAGGTTTAGCATGCTGCTCAAGCCAAAGTTTAATTAGATCAGCAGCCAGCACGATGTCTGCTGAGGGAAATGAAGAAAATGTTTGCAGGATGCTCACCTGAAGGTCACAGAAAGAGCTTAGGAAAGAGGAATGGAGGGGAAAGGTGGACATGAAACTGCCCTGCACTGGGGTTCAGGAGAAACAGGACTAATTTTAAGTCAAAAAGTGGAAGGCAGAGCCAGAGAAAGAGAGAAGGGAAGAACAGAAGGAAAAGATGCCAGAAAGAGTCTGAACTGCTGGAACTGGTGAACTGGTTGAAAGAGTGTTGGATCAAACCAATATTGCTTGGAAAATACAGAGACACTATCTCTTTATATTAGCCAAATGCATTCATTGCTATCCTCATCCTCATCATCCATAGTTATTTCTCATATGGTTTTATGGCACACATGTATCCAGATTTTAAAACATTTCTCTGATAACATTCTTCGCTAGCATTTTGCATGCTGTTGTTTGAAACCCTTTCCTTTTTGTTCAGCGAACCCAAACCTACTAACTACTTTCCACGCTTCCTAAACTAGATAGCTCCACCACAGAGAAATTTAGGGCAGGTTTGGCAGAGGCAGCAAGGGCAGAAAAGTCTTCCACAGAGTGGGAGCAGGAAAGGCCCTAGGCACGGAACATCCAAAATGGAACGCAGACTTGCTGTCTTATCCGGATTCCCTTCCATTCATGGAAAAGGGCATCGCTGGTTTCATCACCCACATTCCTAATTTTTAAACTAAATCTCAGGTTCTTATGAACAAACCAGCCAAATGAAATTCTGACCTTTCTGTGGTGGACTTTAACTCCCCAGTATCTCTAGATGCAAAGCTCTCTCGGGGTCCCTGAAAACCTAGGAAGGTACACAAGGGCTCCCTAGCCATGGCTTTAGCTTCTAATGCCAGCTCTATAGGACTTAGCTTCTGGGGCTTGTGGGACTGTGCTGCAGCTGATGGAAGGATGGCCTCATCCAGCCAAGGCAAACCTTTATGTTCTTTTGCAGACAGGAACAAGTGACCTGAACTCAACAGGCCACTGGTCCCAGAGTAGACGAGCTCTTGATAATGCCTTTGGTAGCCTGTGCCAATGGGGGCAGGGGAATGCTTTATCTCTGCACATCTAATGTTGCACTATCTAATCCACACTCGGGGGCATGAAGTGAAAAAAGGGTTTGATCTTCTCATTTAGACATCAAAACAGTTAATTAAAGATTATGTGAAAATGCAGAAGAGTTCATGGCGTGCCACTCACAGTTACTGATTAAGAAAACCCTTATTCACACCAGGAAATGTGTTGGTAATTGCGGAGAGAGTTACAAGTACTATGCAGAAGCCTAAAAAGCCATTAAGGGACATCTTTTTGAGCACAAAGAAGAAGGCAAACAAGTTAATATGCAAGGCGAAGCATTGTTACAGAATATCTAGGGCTGCCAGTTCTTTCGGGCAAGAGAGCTCTCCTTCTCAGACCGTTTTGGTGTTCTTGCAAACAGCTGTTATTTGAGTTGTGGGCTCCCTGGTTTACCATTCAGACTTTTACAGAAAATAAAATAAATTCATTTGGTTTACATTTCAATGCAAGCAGACCTAATAGCACAATTAGGAACAAATATACAGACCAGACCGAAACTCAGTGATCCTTTGAACTGCATACTTCTGTAGAGATGCATGTCATTTTTGTTCACAAGTCATGGAAATGTCCTGTTCACCATCCTGAACATAACTGCAAGTAGAAGGATACATTACCCAACTTTTTGCAAGTTCCTGATTGATTAAAAATGTAAATTGTGTGTGTGCAGATGTTCATTCTTTATGGGAGGATGTGCATTTTTGGTGCACATCTTTGAAAACTGTGCATTTTTCCTCTTTGAAAAGCACACTTTTCCCCTTTCAGAGAAATGAGAAAAGAGTTTAAGCAAATGCAGGAAAGAAGGAGAGGTGAGCTATAAATGATGCTCAGAGAATTTTGATGATCACAAATCATACATGTTCACCCACCCCTTTGTTGTTGTTAGTCGCGAAGTCGTGTCCGACCCATCGCGACCCCATGGACAGCATTCCTCCAGGCCCTCCTGTCCTCCACCATCCCCCGGAGTCCACCTAAGCTCACACCAACTGCTTCAGTGACTCCATCCAGCCACCCCATCCTCTGCCTTCTCCTTCTTTTGCCTCCAATTGTTCCCAGCATCAGGGTCTTCTCCAGGGAGTCCTTCCTTCTCATTAGGTGGCCAAAGTATTTGAGTTTCATCTTCAGTATCTGGCTTCTAAAGAGCAGTCAGGGTTGATCTCCTATAGGACCGACTAGGTTGATCGGCTTGTGGTCCAAGGGACTCACAGGAGTCTCCTCCAGCACCACTATTCAAAGGCCTCAATCCTTCGGTGCTCAGCCTTCCTTATGGTCCAGCTGTCACAGCCATACATTGCAACTGGGAAAACCATAGCCTTGACTATACGCACTTTTGTTGGCAGGGTGATGTCTCTGCTTTTTAGTATGCTGTCTAGATTTGCCATAGCTTTCCTCCCCAGGAGCAAGCATCTTTTAATTTCTTGGCTGCAGTGTCCGTCTGCGGTAGTCTTGGAGCCCAGGAAAATAAAATCTGTCACTACCCCCATCTATTTGCCAGGAAGTGAGAGGACCGGATGCCATGATCTTAGTTTTCTTAATGTTGAGTTTCAAGCCAACCTTTGCACTCTCCTCCTTCACCTGCATCAAGAGGCTCTTTAGTTCCTCTTCACTTTCTGCCATGAGAGTGGTATCATCTGCATATCTGAGGTTGTTGATATTTCTCCCAGCAATCTTAATTCTGACTGGTGATTCATCCAGCCCCGCCTTTCTCATGATGTGCTCTGCATATAAGTTAAATAGGCAGGGCGACAGTATACAGCCTTGCCAAACTCCTTTCTCAATTTTGAACCAATCAGTGGTTCCGTATCCAGTTCTCACTGTTGCTTCTTGACGCGCATATAAGTTTCTCAAGAGACAAATAAGATGGTCTGGTACTCCCATCTCTTTAAGAACCTGCCACAATTTGTTGTGATCCACACAATCAAAGGCTTTAACATAGTCAATGAAGCAGAAGTAGATGTTTTTCTGGAACTCCCTAGCTTTCTCCATGATCCAGTGTATGTTGGCAATTTGATCTCTAGTTCCTCTCCCTCTTCGAAATCCTGCCTGTACTTCTGGTAGTTCTCGGTCCACATACTGCTGGAGCCTAGCTTGTAGGATTTTGAGCATAACTTTGCTAACATGTGAAATGAGTGCAATGGTGCGGTAGTTTGAACATTCTTTGGCATGGCTCTTCTTTGGGATCGGAATGTAAACTGACCTATTCCAGTCCTGCGGCCACTGTTGAGTTCACCCACCCCTATACTTCTCTAAAAGCATGAAACTGAGAACTGTGTATGTTAGGGTGAAATGTCCAGAAAAAATGCATATATTCCTGCCTGCATAGCTTCATATCAGTCTAGCACACTGAGTGACCTTTGCTAAGCTGGAAAGCGCAGGCCTGGAGCTGGATAGCTGGCTACACATGGAAGCGAAGTAGGGAGTTCGACTCAATGGCCTTATCGGACCCTTCCGACTCTACTACTATCCACTACTATTCTTTTCCAAAAGTTTAACAATGATTTCTTTAGGTAAGTTGTATACAAAAATGTATGTATTACGGAAAAATGCATGCAACATTGTATATGAACATAAACATGGGCTCTGATCCAAACCATGGCAAAATCCATGCATTTCCAAGTTTGCACTGTGATTTGCGGAACCTCCAAAATGTGCAAAATGTGTTTGAGATCCTGAGCTTGCAAGCATGCATACTTTTGTAAAATGCACATGAATAGTCTTTAATTAATGGGAGAAGAATGTGTTCTTTTCAAAGATGAGCACAATACGAAAAGATGCATGTGGAAAGGGAAACAGAACAAGAACAGTGACAGCGACAGCAACAGCGACAACACTTGACTGAGAACAAGTTTCATGATGTAATATTGTCAAATTTGTGTTTTGCTGATTTATACATCCCTGACCACGGCAAGTAGTGACTTACAGACTTCATGAATCTAGAGAAATATAAAATCCTGTATCATCCCTTCTCAATGTTTTGGATTAGAATTTACAGAATTCCTGGCCATTGAGCATGCTAGCTGGGGCTGATGGGAGGTGAACTCCAAGAGCTGGTATAATGCTTTAAAAATCCATGCACACATATTTGCTTATGACCCACGCCGAATTGGGTGGCTATGAATTCTACACACCCATGATGTTTTGGGCCAGGGCTGGTCCCACTCTTAGGAGTGCTTTCCTTTATCAGCCTGGAAGCTACTGCTGGCAGCTCTTTCCATTGGACAAGGCTTATCCTATGAAGGAGAAGCACATTTCATTTTCTTCCATATCTATATTTATCAGATTTTTCCCAAGGTGATGTAAATGCACTTCATGTTTTCTGAATATGTGTCCAACTCAGTACAAGCAGGCAGGGGAACATATGACACTTTTTGTAACAGGATATGCATCCTTAACCCCAAGCAAAATGCCTTTCTGGAACTTTCTGGAATTCCTATATTTTATCTGCTTATGTGTAACCATGAGATCCTTGAGCTCAGCTAGTTGTCAAAATGCAATATTGCTGGGAAATTTAAAAGCTAGATGTCCTCAAATGCTATCCCCTTGAAACCATTAAGGCTATTCTGCATGTGAAGTTTTCTGCACATGTCTGCAAGCTCAAGAGCACTTACATGACAGTAAATTATATGATGATGATGATGTTACATTTTTATGCTGCTTGTAGCTGGAGCTGAAGATATACAATATTTTATACACAATATTTTAAGTCACCCATCCAGATTTCAGGCAGGCCTAACCCTGCTTAGCTTCCAAGATTAGGCAGGATCAGGCACAGAAGCTACATATAGAAGAGTTGGCACCTGTGTTTGCATGCATTCCTCTTCCTTCTGGTCCTAGTTCCTTTTATATTCCAGCTCTTATGTTGTAAGTCAATAGGCCCTGAGATCAGGACTGTCAGATATGAAATGGGGGTGTTGAGGAGAGCTGGGGGATGAGTTGGGATCAGGAAAGGACAAAAGAGGTCATGGATCTATGGGATCCATGGAAGAGCCAGTGACAGCATTCTAGCCCTTCTCCATGGTAAAGGAAGCATGTTAGAAAGGCACAGAGGTCTATCTTAGGAGAAGGATAACATCCCATAAAATCCTCCATCTCTTTTCCTGCCCTGCTGGAAACAGCCTGGCAAAGCAAGATGGAGGCCTCCAGTTTCACAATGAAAGATGTAGCACCCTCGATTGGGTAGGGATTTCCTCTTTAATGGATTAGAACCATAACAGTAATGCTCCAAGTCCTTCTAGTCCAGCATTAGCTTTCCATAGAGTCTCACCGGAAGTTCACGAGCAGATCTTGAAGGCTCCAAGTGTTTCCTGTTGCTCTTCTCCGGCAGCAGGATGTTCTGACCCTGAGCGTAGTGTTTCCATACATCTATTGTGGCATAAGCAAGACTGCTAGTCAGGGCCACCCCATACCAAGAAGTAGATCCTGGAGAAGTTGGCTATGGAATAAGCTTTCATTGGCATGGAGTCCAACTTCAAAAGGGCAGAGAATTCCTTGTCGATCCAGTAAGAAGTAAATCCATTTCACTAAATTCAGTAGGGCTTATTTCCAAGTGAACATGGACAGGAATAGGATGTATGACTGCTAGCACAAACCATAATGTGACGAGCGTCTGCTTCCCCCTGCCTTCCCAGCCATGCACATTCATTCGCAAATGTCCATCTTTCTCTTCTACAGGCCTGTTGCCCTGTTCTCTTTTCCAGCTGGTCCACTTGGCAAATGCCGAGCAGTAGTAGTAATGCCAAGCCTTGGCAACATGAGTCTTTATGCTGCCTAAACCAATCCAAGAATCTCACGTAATAGAAATATTAGCTCTAGTATCATGTGTTTCCTTCTGATTATGAACAGGCCTGTATGTGTTGTTTTTAAAAAAAAAACATGGCACAAGGAACACTGTAATAGCCATGTGTATACTAAAGTTCTGAAAGTAACTGCTGTTGCTACATTTTTTCCCCTTAGCAGCTGTCTTTGCCTGTGTGTGCTTGTGTGGGATGCCCTTCCCCACTCCCCACCATCTCTATATCAATAGCTGGGGGAACAGTGAGTGCATAAAAATGTTAATAATTTCCAGATTACTGTGATTTGCTGTAGTTTTATGCAATGCAGTTTGACTTCATCTGATGGATGGTTACATTATGAGTGGCAGGATTAAAAGGAGTGCAGTGTACAAATAAAACTGTAGAACCAAAAGAAAAGCATAGAGGGAAATTTTGCTGTGCCTTTTGGAGAATTTAATTGAATGCTCTAAAATGATGACTGGGAAGAAAGGCCAAACTTTGAATGAAAATGCATTCTGAGTAGCACATGCAACGCACGCACCATGACATGCGCGGGCATCTTCAAGTCGACTCAACTTGAATTTCCATCTCTGGGTCACTTTCTTATGCTCTGGTCTTTCAGAACACTTTAAAAATCTTGTTCGTGCCAATCGGTTTGATCTGCTCTCACTTGAAGGTTTGTATGCTTGTGGGTTTTTTTTTTTTTTTTGCTGCTGCTGCCTTTTTTTCAAGCCTAATTCATGTGTTGCTGTTATATTTTAATGTTGTTGGGTTTTCTTCCTGTAATGTTACATTTTCCTGGCAATTGAAAACCTTTTGGGGAGGATAATTTATTCTGGAGACTGGTTTTAAACATTCCATTAAAGAAATAGATTTTTGAAAGGCCAATAAATAAATACATAAATACGTCTTGAAGAACCCGCAGGTCCTTAATGCTCATGCAAGCAGATGTCCTCTGGCATAGCAGAACTTGCTTGTCCCCTGAAGGGTCACCCAACCCTGTGGAACAGATTTGGGGTGTGCACCCAGAAGCTGCAAGGAAAATCAATTCTCCGGCACTTTCATTTTGCTGGCAGATGGCTAACATCAGATCCAGCCCATTAAGTCCCACTCCTTTTGATCACGGTCTGCCCACTTTTCCTCTCCAAGTAACTAAGCAGGAACAAAAGTGAGCCACCTTGGGACTTTTAAAGTGTTTGGCAGCATATAGATGGAAATATAAATAAATATACAATAAATAGTGACCCTAACCAGGTCAAAACTAAATTTAAAGGGCAGCGAGAACATATATAAACCTGTCCTGGCCCTAAGATCAGAACTGGGCCCTGCGCATGTATCTACCCATGACAGCAATTAGGTGGGAGAGCACAAGAGACCAGACCTTTTCCCTAGGGATCCCACCCATGGATTGCCTTTCCACATGGGGAATGTGAGCCTCTTTCCCTGATTTGAACGGGATATTCTTGCCTTGTTTTCAGTGGATGGATGCCCTTTTCATATCCCCTTCTTTACTCTCACTATTGCTGTTATTCTACATGTTCTGTGCTACTTCTTAAAGTTGTATTCAGTGTTATTTCACTTGCAAACCCCCTTGAGGGAGTTCTGCTTCAAAAGGCATATAAGGATGAGGATGATGAGTTTCTGTCCACCTTTCCTTCTGCTCGGGCCTTTGAAGGACAAGACACACAGAAGGACATGGCCCTCAGGACAGCTAATGAAAACAGCAAGGTTGTAAGCCTGTATGCCAGGGATGCACAGATTCTACCCCCCGAGCGGCTCTCTGTGAGTGCCCAGACATGCTCGGCACTGCCACCTTTCCCCTGCTGATTTCATGTTGCTTCTTTCTCCTCCATGTCTACCAACAAGGAAAGCAAAACTCCACCAGGATCACGTGTGTGCGTGCATGTGTGCATTTCTCCCCAAATATTTTCATTTTCATTTTTGTTAGCATATTGATATCTTGCCTTATTTCATTTCAAGGAACTCAAGACAACTACAAGATTCTCTTCATATGTGCCTTTCCCTCACTTCACAATCCCATGAGACCCCAGGGCCACCAGCGGTCCTCAGGGGTGCTGCTGATTTTCTGAATCAACAGCAGTGCAATTAGAGTAGATATAGCAAAGTAAAAGCTATTTCGGAGTTGTGTGTTAATGAAAGATGATTTCCAGTTAGCATGTAAGAAAGCTGGGATCAGGCAATGGCCTTCCATCCTTCCAACGATGCCTGAACTATCGATGCAAGTTTGGAATGGCTAGAAATAGCAACAGCAGGGCAGGCTGCCTGAGCCATGAGGAGCCTGCCCCCCTCCCCTGCGAGCAATGACAAAGGAGTCACCCCAGTGGGGTTTCATTACACACCAAAACAGCTTCGGCATATTCTGTTTATCCAGTCATTCATCTCCGCCAGCAAGAGAGGAGCTTTAGAAAATTAAGAGCTGATGAAACTGTATCACATTGCAGGGAGTTCAAGATGCTGCAACGAATATTACTTTATGCGGCCTTCCTAAAGACCCAAACATAATTGTTGATGAAAGCAACCTGGAAATATATTGAGGGCCAGATCATGTTTAATCTGAGAAATCCTTCAGCAGTGATTCTCACCAGCAGTTTTAAGATCATAACGTGCATTTTTTTCATGTGTTGTAGTTGTGCAGCTTGTGAATGAAGGGGGACCTGGCATGGAGGAAGAGTGGGTACGGGACACAGGACTAGAACAAGGAAAGTAAAGGCGAGCAATATATTGGTAGGAATTGTTATCGTATTCAGCTGTGCCAGCCAGTATCTATCCCTGTCATTATCTATCTGGTGAACAGCTTTGGGAAATGTAGGGGCCAGTTTGCTTTCCCCGACTGGGTCTCCTCTGAGGATGTTGTCCCCACTCCATGGGTGCAAAGAAAGAGAGGGAGAGAGAGGGAAAGAGAGGCAGGCAAGGCAAGGCAGGGCAGGGCAGGGCAGGGCAGGGCAGGGCAGGGCAGGGCAGGGCAGGGCAGGGCAAGGCAAGGCAAGGCAGGGCAAGGCAGGGCAAGGCAAGGCAAGGCAGGGCAAGGCAGGGCAAGGCAAGGCAAATAAAAATGGAAATCACAGCTGCAAGTGGGAGCAGCAAAAACTTTCACAATATGGAATATTGCAGCCAGCTGCTCATCCTTTCCAAGGATACTCTATTCCATTCCCATTCCCTTCTTCTAATATTGTCATTATTTATTCTTGTTGTTGATGCATAAGAACAGCTTTGCTATTACTCGTAAGGGTTCTTGATTTTTTGTATCTAGTCCAAGAAGGATGGGCTACTGTTTGAGATGTTATTCCTCCATTCCCTGAAGAAACAGATACGAAGTGATGTCCTTTGGAACAGATGCACCCAGAATGTTTGAATCAATGCAAAAACAAGCTTAATGTGATTCTATATTGAAAATGTAGAGTTTTAAAGAAGGCATGCTCCAAAATCTTCATGACTCTTAGCCATCATGTGACAGCATTGCTTCAGTCTACTTCACTTTCCTCAGAGCAACATGGATCAAAACAAGCAGGCCCACAGTTTTCCATAAACATTTCAGCATGGGTCTATGCCCCTTCCCCTTTGTAAAGGCTGCACTTTACCTAGAGATCTGAGTTTTTTTCCTTAAAGTATCAGGGTTTTTTTTAAAGAATGTATGGCTGTGTTCTCTCAAGGTGTGCAGATAAATCCTAAATCCAGAACCACCAAACAGAGCTACTTTGGAGAGAGTGGGAAGTTGTCTGGGTGGGTGAGAATATCTCCTGCATTAGACCAAACCGAATCTGAACTGCCATAAAGCTTTGCTAACAATTCACAGGCAAACAAAGCCGCAGGTTGTGTCTGCAAAATGCACATTCCTTTCCTTGTTTCCATCTAAAGAAAATGCTAGGGTGGAGAGAGGGCAGGGGGAGAAGAAGAGGCCACGTGTGTTTTGTGGTAGGGAACGTGATGACCAAGGCTTTCCATCGTATCTTTTGGGAAAGATGTAGATGCAGGAAAGATGTGCTGGTTGCTCCATTACACAGCAAAGAGTACATTAGATTGTCCATAAGCGGGCGGAGGGAACAGAATTCTTTTTAAAAATGCCCCAAACTTCAAAACTTCTTCTTGCATTACACAATATGCATGGTATTGCAGAACATACACTTGGATAAATTTTCTCTATAAAATGTCATTCAAAATCCATTCCTTCAAGCATGGAGCAGGTGAGATTTCTGGGACATGCCCATTGAGTAGAAAACCAAAACAAAAGAAACTCCCCTTTTTTCCTTATTCCCCTGCACCTGCCCTTCTGAACTTTAACAGACTTCTGACTTAGCAGCTCCACTGAGATGTATGCCACATTCATACAAATATTTCTCTCAGTCCAAGAATAAGTGGCAAACAGAACGTAAATCCCTCCCCTCAAAACTTTGAAGATTTGTGCTGGAGAGCTGCCCTGAAGCAGTCCTGAAGTTGTGCAGATTACTTCCCAATAGGCACCCCTACCAAACATATCATTTTCATCCAAATATCCCACAAAGAACAAGAGGAGTAAATATGTCAACTGTGGTGTTGTGGATTAGGACTTCAAACATTCATCCTTCAAGCACAGGACACTAACCCCTTCCCTCAGAAGAAGAGGCTTCTGAAATAATAGTACAGAGAGAGGATTTGGCCATGGAATTTGGTCCAGAACCAAATTCCCCAGAAAGACTTCAGAAGGATCAGGGAGATTGCCTTGCCTTCCTTGGACTCTGAAGATTTTGAGCATGAGAACACAACATTCCCAAGCTACTGTCATGCTGATGCTGTTTCAGGCTACCAAGAAAGGCCCATCTCCTTTAAAAGACACACCTCCAGTCAGCAGGAGCTTGCATAAACAATGCCAAACCCAGATGTACAGCTTCGTCTTGATCTGCTGCTTGTCGGAGCACAATGCAGACCACCCAGTTCGTGTTTTAGGCTCACTTTGAGCCTGGTGTTGATCTGTTTCTCTCCAGATTCCTTAGGAGACCTAAGTGAGTCAGATGTCTGCTAGAGAGGACTATAATCGGAGCACTGCAACCCAAGCAGCAACAATAGGAAGCCTCTCCACAAACTGACGCTGCACGGAACGTTGGCAGGACCCGGGGCTGTTGTGTGTGGGAGATGATCAAGCAACAGACAAATTGCTTGTGTTATGCATTTGAATTAATCTTGGAATAAAACTGCCCACTTATTCATCTTGGGAGTGAGGATGCTTTTCTTGACCATGAAAGCTGCTGTGCAAACCTTTGGATTTATTAACACTGGCAAGTCCTAATGCAACTAAAATAAAATGCAATACCTATCATTGCAAAGTTGAATGCATATTAAGTGTGGAGCTCCATTCTAGCCATTAGTTTTATGACATTGCTCAAGGAAAAAGCTGCCATCTATTATTCCGCCCAAAATACAAAGGTCAAATGTTATTAATTAACACAGCCACACAATTCACTGGAGCTAAATGGGTGTTCTTAAATAGCTCCTTGATTGAGAACTGATGCCTCATTAATCTTAAAACATAGCGACTTGAGAACATCCGTAAAGTCAAATGGAATGATGATGGACATTATGGAGAACACAATTTCCCATTTGCAGGTATGGGTTCACAACCTGGAACCTTTCCTGAAATGCTCCAGTGACATGTCTCTACCACTGTAATCAGATGAGGAAAACTATATACTGTACGTTTTTAGAGACTGGCAGCATAACACATTTTCAACTGCTGAATATCCATTGTCTCTTCCCGGGGAACCCTGGTAGGGAGAAATGTCTAGTAGAAGTCTCATCCCCCGGCAAAAAGGACTGGCCATGCGCAGAGGGAGGTGGCCTGCTTCACATGCTTCCTGTGAGAACTGGTGCCTTAATGGCACAGCATGACTTTTACAAGTGCTAGCCCTAGAACAAGGCTGCAAAGACGGTGTCCCACAGGGAGCCCCCCCCCACCGCCCTATTTGGTGGCCCCCAGATCTTTGAATTTGCTATTATGGGGAAATGGATGAAAGAAAGAAAGCCCTAAGAGCAGGATCTATGGTTCCTGCCACAAAAGCGTTGTTTTAAAGGCAGTGCTTGAAAATTCCTGCATCCCAGGAGTGAAGTTTCTATAGCAGGAATCATATATCCTGCTCCTAGGGAGTTTTGTCTCCCTTCCATTCCGTTCCGTTCTGCTCCATTTTGTTCCCAGGTTAGGGTGGCTGGGGAAGAGAAAAACAGAGTGGCAACCTTAAACCAAGTCTTGTTGACTCTGACTGGCAGCTGCTCTCCAGGGCTTCCTGGAGAAACGGGGGTCTGAACCCGGGGCTTTCCTGCAGAGCAGGGTTCTATACTACCAAACCATGGTCTGCACTCACCAGCACTGGGTTCCTCAGAGGCTGATCTTGTACCCATTGAACATCCGCTAGAACCAGTGTGGTGTAGGACCGGGACAGGACCAGGAGCTCTGGGTTTCAGAACCCATTCATCCATGGTGACTTGAGGTCAGTCGCAGACTCTCAGCCCCACCTAACTTGCAGAGTCGTTGTGAAGTGAAGACTCAAAGAAGGAAGCGGATTATGTAAGCTGCCTGTGTTGTTACATAACGTATGTAATAAATACCTGAAGCCATTGAGTGGGGTCATCCAGAGACATGGAGTGCATCATTGTCAGTGCACGGATGGCCCACAAGTCCATTTCGCTCGTTTCTCTTAAGCAGGTGAGGCTGTGCATGCACAGAAGTGGACTAAAGGAGAGTCAAGAAACCACAGCTCTCTCCAGCAAGACTGAGCTGCTGTTACTGGAAGGTTCTTCTGACTGAATAGGGGGCACTTAACCTGTTCTGCACGGATTTCATTCCCCTTGAGAGAGCAGCTTTCAGGCATTCTCCCTGATCCGTCTTCATCACTTGAGGTTTAGGTAGCCTCAGTGGCACAGAGTGCCTTCCACCAGTTTTGGGGGTGGCCCAGGTGGCTCAACGACCGAGCAGGGACAAGAACCCGGGTCGCCCGAGTCCCAGTCCAGCACTGTGAGCCACTGCACCACACTGGCTCTCCTGAGGCTTGTTGCAAAGGATGGCATAGAAATGTTTTAATTAAATTAAATTAAATTAAAATTAAATTACATTGGTTGGTTGTCTGTTGTTAATTTGCTGAGCATCATGCATAACATAGGGTTTTGCTAATGGGAACACCAACAGTGACCTGATGAGCTTCTTTTACCTGGGGAGACGTGGCCCTCAAGATGTTGTCGGACTGCAAATCTCACCAGTCCCAGCCAGTGCAGCCTGCAATCAGAGAGGATGGGAACTGTAGTCCAGCCTGACCCGTAGGGTCAGCACATTCGTTTGTCCTTCCATTTTTCCATAGGGAAGAAGAGGCTCTGATAAGGAATGCACAGACATTGGGAATTCTGCTTTCAACATGCACTTAATGCCAGAGTTATGGAGCTGAAGTACAGCAGGGAGCGAAGAGGTGATGGTGCCGAACAAGGGAAACACAATGTTCCCTCCACACTTCCTGCCACTGCAAACTTATGCATATTTATTCCGTGTAAAAGCTGGATGGGTGGCAGGCAGCCCTCACAAGGTCCTCCTAGCGCCACGCTGGGGGCACGCGCTGCAGCGGCCTCATCTCAGTTCCACAGGGAATCGAACCTGAAGAAGAGCAACAAGTTGGCAGAAATATGCCTCTCCTTCAAGAACTTCACACAGCTAGCAATTCAAACTTGAAACCCCAAGTGTTTCAAGAATGGAAATGAGCTGCGCATTCGCAGCACTCATGTGCGGCAACATCGAAATGGAGATACTTTTACAATGCACTGTGTGCCGACTTTTGGTACCTGCATAATAATAATGAATATGTTTAACTGTAAGTTGAACAGGGAATAGATGCCTCGGGACCATGGGTTTCTTTTCATATTTGAAGGCTAGGAAGGAAGTTGGTACACATTGGACCTGGGTCCTAAAACAAGGAAACCTGTCCTAGGGAAGAGACTGTTGACTGGATGTTTATTTTAGGATACTTGAGGGGCACTGCATTTCCAAAGTGAAACAATATTGTGCAAAAAGGGCTGTCTACTAAACGTCCTTCACTCCTCTGCCCCTCAAGCAGAAGTTCATGCTTGCTTATTGTCCTGCTCACTAAATGATCCCAGGCAATCAGGGACGAGAGAGAGAGAGAGAGAGAGAGAGAGAGAGAGAGAGAGAGAGAGAGACAGAGAGAGAGACAGAGAGAGAGACAGAGGGAGAGGGAGCATTAGACTGGGGATGCCAGAGTAAAACAGTATATTTTTAACAGAGATTCTAACATACCCAGGGAGGGAAGCCAGGGTTATGTACCAGGTGGCAAAGAAGTTTGATCACAGGGAACTGAGCAGGAGTGAGAAATGACACATCCAGGGAGAAAAGAGTTGGGTGTAGTCATGAATGAAGAACCGGAAAACCCAAGCTGGTTTACAGCATCTGTGTTTCGCAAAGGACACAAAATGGGTAGAAATAAGAAAGTGAGGGAAAGCTAGTTGAGGAAGGATTATGTGCTATTTTATCCTCTTTTCCCCCCAAAGCTATTGTGAAATTGTCATCGCTCTGGTGTGGTGTTCAATATTGCAATGTGTTATGTTCTCTCTCTCTCTTTCTCATCTTTCTCTATCTCTGTTTCTGTCGCTCAAGAAAGAGAGCAGTGCTTTATTTGAATCATTGTGTTCTTTCTCTGGGCAATTTACTCCCTCTCCCCTGAAGATCAGAGATGATTTTATTTCATGAGAGAACAAGGGGGGAGCTTCAAAAGCTTCTCAGCAACTTTTTATGCCAAGAGGTGAGACCACTTATTACCTGGTCACCATAGAAACACGGATGCTGAGTCTTCTCTAGTGACATTGTCACAGAGCTCAGTTTTATTGTATAATCATTGGGAGCATTATTTGAAGAAAAGAAGGATGCTAAGATCACTCCAAGTAAGGATAAAAGTTTACCCAAGGTAGTCTTTTGTATAAAATGCAAAATGTGTTTTGCTTTGTTATTACCCTGTTCAGATCTTATTTAGCCCTGTCCATAATGGGAGTTCAGGGTGAGAAACAGAAGTCCCCCCACCCTAGAGAAACAGAATGCCATTTCAATAAATTTATTGACCATTTTTCTCGACTGAGTTCTGAACCCAAAGGGCAGCTCAGATCTGGAAGGCTTGCAAGGTTGCGAGAAGGGTATTGCCACCCAAAGGAGAGGAAGGGCATCTCCAAAAAGAGAATGGAAGGGGATGCAGGTTTGCATAACTTTGGTGTACTGTATATTTGTAGACAGAGCGACAGAAGTACATGGAAAGCAATACAATGGAAATGTATCAAGGAGGCTCTGAACCTTGGCTTTAAATTAAAGTATGTAAGACAGATGCAGTTGGTCTTAAATTAAGATGCACAAGACAGATATCTGAACAGAGTTATTTAAAATATATGTCTAGTACAAAATGTTTCATCCGCCACTGCCACTGATGGTAACTCACTACCAAGAGTGGAGCATGGTACCTATAGAATAGCACAGCAACTGATGAAGATGGAAGCCAACATTATGAGCTTTAAATAGATTTTGTGCCCACTCTGTTGTCAGTCTCTGTGTCTTTTGTGCATATGCATGTATATGCAAACACACAAATTTAGGAATAATGACCCGGACAATAATGACCAGGGCCATGGTGGGAAAGGCTAGCCAGCTGTCCTGTGATCTCCCATGTTCCTGGAAACGCCCACTGGGCAGCTCTTTCCTGTTGCTTTTTCCATCTTTAGAGCTGTGCTCCCAACATCATCCAGGAGACCCTGGGACTGTTCTGGTAGGGGGGCAGGTTCCTCTGACCTCAGGGCTTGGTCTGCAAAGGCCAAGTTGCCGACCCAGCCTCTCACAGAAAGAAGGGGAAAGAAGTGTATGCATCCCACAAATTGGCAACTGGGCCTTGGGAAGTGGAAAAGAGGACATGTCGGCAGAGAGGGTGGCACCATGGAGTTGCGCTGATCCCAGTTCCTGCCTCAGCCTCCTCTCCTCCATCTTTGCCAGCCCAGAAATGGGCCTATAGAAAAAGTGCTGTATCTTATAAGCCTCCAAGTCCAGACACAGGAGAATCTGGTCTGAGGGCCATAGGATTGGATGCCCTAAGGATATACTAAGCTTTCAAGGGTGATTGCCAGTCATTGCAACCCTTTTCCATGGAAGGAAGCTGAATGGAAAAAACCCTGCAGAATGGAGGCAGGGAGAGAGAAGGGAAACAGGCAGTTTTCTATATTCTAAAGTATAAGGCTTACGACTTTATTAGGACAACTCCAACAAGATCAATGGTCAAAGGGGTTATTGTATGCACCAGTCTTCTCCAGAAATTTTGGACTATAACTACCATCGTTCTGGTGTAGCTAGAGCTGTGTTGTATTAGTACATGGGGCCTGTACTCTCATGACATTTATTGGGGCACCATAAATAAAGTAAGACAGCTCAAGATGCAGCCATGCTCTTGAAATTCCTCCAGGATTTCACAGGATGGATTACTTCCTAGATTTTGGTCAGAATGCTTGGACTTTGCTGCTTATTACATTCATTGCCATATTCTGTTTGCCTTGAATGTAGATTGTGTCCAGGCTTTGATTATTTATTGCAATGCATAAAATAATACTGGGAAGGCCTTGCAGGAAAGAAGGAGCTGAGTTGCGGAGATTCAAGAACAGCAAATACAGATGCTTAATAGATGTGCCACGTCTCTTGCACGGGGAGCAGGGGGACTCAAACAAACACAGAAATATATCCATGCATCTTTTTTTCTTTCTATGGATATGGTGTTGCCATGCCTGACATGACTTCTAAAGCTTCCTAAAATTATGAGCTGCTGTAATTATCAGTGATGGACATGCCATACCCATTTCTGCAGAACTCCACAATTTTCCACCACAAAATCACTTCCATATCTGTATTGGCAGAACTTAATAATATGGATGGATGATTCCTTAATTTCAGCTATGGGCCCAGTAAATAAACGGACCTCTTCCCACTTTTTTTTTTAACGCGCCAGAATCCTTAGTTTGATCACAGTGCCTATCACAATTCTTCCTGCTATTTTTTTATGGAGATAGATAGAATTGGCTAGATGGTACTTATGCTATGTCCAGAGCTGGGAGAGTGTGCAGAGGATGGCCAGGGAACTGGTGAAGGCAAGGTAGGAGCTGGGCAGAGGAGCAGGGGGACAGGAGCAGTGGAGAGGAAGGGGGCGGGGCCAGAGGGGCCAGGAGGGAGCAGGGGGCGGGGCCAGCAGCCTCTGAGGTTTATACAGCCACACTCAGCGCCAACAGCGTTGTCTCTTGCCTGCATCCCTTAACTACAGCCTGGGCTGCCCAGAGACTCTCTTCCCTGGGGGCAGTTTTTAATTAATCTTTTATTTGGTTTTTGTTTTTGTGTGTGTTTTTGTCTGAGAGAACTGAGTGAGTACAGTCAGAGAAGGGTGGAGCAGGACAGACAAGGCGGGGGAATAAGGCATGGCCAGCGAGTGGTGCCCAGTGTCAGGCCAGGTGATGGCCTTGGCGGGAGTCACGGGTGTTGCTGTCTGCTGCGAGAGCTCCGACATGTTCCACCTTCTTCCCCAGGAGAGGCAGGGATACACTTGCCCTCGGTGCAAGCTGGTGACCCTGCTAGAGGAGGAGGTGAGGGGCCTGAGGGCCGAGAGAGCTCTCCAGGCCCCCCCGGAGCAGCCCCCCTCTGGACAGAGGGTTGAGGGAGAGGCCACGGGAGGAGCAGCCGTGGAGACATGGAGGCATGTCACCCACAGGAGGAGGAGGCCAGCACGGCCTCCTCCTTCTCCTGGCACCAATCTGGAGCTGGGGAACAGGTTCTCTCCACTTGGGGAGGCTGGGGTTGATGAGGACTTGGGGGACTGACAGGATCCCCAGCCTGGGACCAGAAGCAGCCATGGAGCCACTGCAGGAGAGGCAGGGGTCAAGGCATTGCCACCTACCACCACCGTGAAGAGACAATGGCAGGTGATCATCACTGGGGGCTCCCTGCTGAGGGGCACTGAGATGGTGGTGTGCTACCCTGACCTTGAGGCGAGGGAGGTCTATTGCATGCCGAGTCCATGCATCCGGCATGTGAAGGACAGAGTAGGGCATCTTGTTCCCTCCGGGGTCACCTGATGCTTCTGGTGATCCAAGTGGGGACAAACAACACAGCCAGGCAGGGGTTGGCCAGGATCACCAGGCACTTCAAAGCCTTGGGAAAGGAAGGGACCTAAAGGCCCAAGTGGCCTTTTCCTCTATCTTACTGGTCCAGGGATTTGGGCCAGCCAGGGAAAGGAGATCTCAAAGAAAGGAAACTGTGGGAAGGAGTTGAGGTGCACGTACACCAATGCTAGGAGCCTGGGGAATAAGCAGGAACAGCTTGAAGCTCTCCTGGGTATAGGAGGGTATGACCTGGTAGGGATCACAGAAACTGGGTGGGATGAAAGGCAAAACTTGAATGTAAACATAGAGGGGTGTGGTTGAATAGCCAGAAGTGTGGCTTCTAGATCAAGAGAAGTATTACTACCACTCTATACAACTCTGGTGCACCCACAACTGGAGTATTGCGTTCAGTTCTGGGCTCCACATTACAGAAAGGATATAGCCAGGTTAGAGTCAGTGCAGCATAAGGCCACAAGGATGGTGGCTGGATTGCAGGGAAAGCCGTGAGACAAGAATGAGAGAACTGGGCCTTTTCAGCCTGGAGAAGAGGAGAATCCAAAGGGATCTGTATGTGAGGGGATGTCACATGGAGATGGGTAGAGACCTGTTCTCCCCTGCAGAGGAAGGCAGGACGCGCTCCAACAGTGCAAAGTTCAGGGAACCAAGGTTCCATTTAGATGCCAGGAAGCACTTCCTGAGAGTTAGGACCCCAAGGGTGTGGAATGGGCTTCCACGAGAGGTCGTTGAGGCCCCATCGGTGCGGGTGTTCAAAGATAGGCTGGACATGCACATGATGGGCATGTCGTGAGTGGAGCTGGCTGGTGCCGGAGATCAGACTAGATGGCCCAGGAGACCCCTTCTGACTCACTCTGTTTCTATGATTCTATGTTTTCTACAGAAGGCCAGCATGTCAATGGCAAGGAAATATCCGAGCCCTCGTTGATGGAGAACAGGTTGCCACTGCCCTCTGCATGACAAAGCCCTTTGTCTTCTCTGCTAGAGGCTAAGCCAACCCACTTCCCTTCCAACAACTTTTCCCATAGGATAGATAGATAAAAACTTTATTGCAGTCAAAGACCAGCTCCATTCAATAAATACATAGATTTTAAAAAAGAAGATACATAAAAATTATCTATATCAAAACCCCATTCGGATTAATAAATACTTTGACACAATATCAGTAACCTTAAATCAGTGGCAGTCCCAGACTTCGTCCCTGTCCAGCTAGGTAGAGCCACACTCCCCCAGAATCTGTCTTCAGACACCCATCATGGCCACAAAGAATTTAGCAACACTATATGTTATTGTTGGGTTAGTGTCAGACAGCAATATATAGATATATTGTTGTTCTGTACGGCCCGGGAAGCGATTCATCAGTGGAGAAATGAGTGCAGTGCGAATATCCCGGTAGAATGTGCAGCTCAGCAGGACGTGCTTGGTGGTTTCCATCTGTTCCATCCCACAGGGACAGAGGTGCTCCGACCAGGGGATCTTTTTGTACCATCCAAAACTGCCGAGGGGAGTCGCATGAAGGTGGGCCAAGGAAAAAGCCGCTCTGTGTTTATGGAGTCCCAACTGTTTGAAGTGGGGTGCAGCTATTACAATGCATCTATAGTCCTCCCTAAGATAGAATTCAGGGGCTCTACTGAGATTGCTTTGTCTTTCAGTTTCTGCAATGCACTGCTTGATGGTTTCTGTTGTCTGTTCAAAACCCGTATTTAGTACAGTCCACAGGAGAAGGCCCAAGAGGGCTATTTTCTGCTCAATTGATTTAATCCAGTTGGATTTAAAGTCATCTTACAGGATTAGTGGAGCAAGGCCAACTGGAAAGTATACCAACCTGAGCCAGTGCGCAAGAATGGCCTCACAGATCCTAGCTTCAATTTGGATCTGACCAGTCTCCAATCTTATCTGTGCATTGGAGACATTCCAAGGAACATCCAGTATTGCCCTCAGAAATTTTCATTGGACACGTTGTAGTACTTGGGTGTTCGGGAAAGGCCCCAGTTGAGATTCATGCAGTAGTTGAGATAGTACTTTTGCTTGGTATAGTTGGAGGGCTAGGGGGATGTCATGGCCACCTTTAGATCTCATGAATTGTATTATGGCTGATGAACTTCTCTGGGCATTTAATGCCACATATTCGCCATGGGCCTTCCTGGAGCCATTTGCTTGTAGGACTGCACCTAAATATTTGAACTGGGAAACCTGCTTGATCTTGTGCTAATTTATCTTCCATGATTGAGTTTTTGGTCTTTTTGCAAAGGTCATGATTTTTGTTTTTTGATAATTGATTGTCAGATCTTCTTCCCTGCAATATTCAGTCAGCTTCTGCAGTGCTCTTGTGAGCCCAAATGGAGTCCTCGAAATAATAGCTCCGTCATCTACATATAGTAGTATAGTTATATGCCTCCCTGCAATTTGGGGGTTGGGGGTGAAGATCGATGTGATTTAACTGGTCGACCAATGAGTTGATATAGAAATTGAACAGGAGTGGAGCAAGAATGCAGCCTTGCTTGACCCTTTTTGTGTTGGAACAGCATTTGTGAGGTGACCATGCGCACTGCATCTGACCTTGAGGGAGGTGCCTCTATATAGGGTCTGAATAAGTAGGAGTAGGCACTTATCAATGTTGGAGGCCTCTAATTTTTTCCACAGTTTAACCCTTGAGATAGAATCGAAAGTTGCCTTGAGGTCTATAAAGGCTGCGTAGAGCAAGGTGACTTTGCTTGAGATGTTTTCTCAATGAGGTGCTGTAGCACCAAGCATTGATCTATGGTTAAGCAACCCTCCCTGAAGCTGGCCTGCTCCTCCGCCCATAGCATGTTCTGTTCCAGCCAATCTTTGAGCTTCACATATAGGTGCCTGGCATATAGTTTAGCGATGATGCTTAACAGACTGATGGGGTCATCTCTCTATCAGAAAGGTTGTCTCTCTTTCCCTTCTTGAATATGGGGACAATGATGGCAGAGCCCCAATCTGCTGGAATCTGCCCAGTCGTATCAATATAGGCGAATAGTGACACTAGAACTGGAGCCTACCATTCAAAGTTGTCTTTGACCACCTCTGGAGGAATCAGGTCTTCTCCTGGGGCTTTGCCCATTTTTGTCTGGGCAGCTAGTTCATAAATTTCTGAAATCAGGACTGGGGGCCAAGGTGGAACTCCTTCAAACACAGCATTCCAGGTCACATTGTCAGCATAGGAAAAGTTTCTTTCTGCATGGCAGCTCTGCAGAGGATCTTGCCAGCAACAGGAAGCAAGAATGTCTGCTAGACTTTTGGGGCAGAAGGAGCCAGAAGCAAGATGGGCAGAAGGAATCACACAAGAGCATTCAAAGGGCTCAGCAACTCAGAAGCTTCCATTTCTTCTCTATCGCAGTAAGTATTAATACAGAATTATTGCTATACTGCTTTCCCATGTATTGACATGCTCTCACCTCTGAAATGATCAGATTGGGACATAAGGGAAGAAACTATGGGGGGGGGGGACACATCTGGAAAGCAGCAGCTCTTTCTCCAAATTGAATATGGAAGTGTTATACCTGGAAGTGTTTATGCCTCATGAAGAGTTCATACTATGAAATCTGCAAGCACAACTCAAATGCAATTCTTAAAAAAAAACGGATACAATGAACTGCTTGTGAATAATGCACACACCTCAAATTATTCAGAGCAGATTTGAATAATAAATGTGTTTGAGAAAATTGTACATTGTTCACAGACAATTCGGGGGGAGAAAGGCAAGCAAACATCCGTCATGTATTCGTCGCCGCTGCCTGCTTATTACACTCTGCACATTGCAGCAGGGCTGGAGCTGTGGGAGGGCCTCATGCATACAGTGTGTTCTGGTGGAAAAAACATTAGGCTGGTGGGATTGCTGGTTTTTCTTAAACACAAGGGAGGAAAGAAAAGAGAAGAGAGAAGGAAGGTAGAGACTTTGCAGCTCCAGAAGGCTGATTCTTTGACTGGCCAAACGAAAGAGGCAGCCAAGCTAAGAACACTCCACACGCCCTTGAAAGGCTGTCACAAAGAGGAAGGCCGGGACCTCTTCTCGATCATGCCAGATTGCAGGGCATGGGATAACAGGCTCAATACGCAGGAAGCCCGGCTCCCGCTAGGCATCAGGAAGGTGTCCTGACTGTTCCAGCAGCACAGCAATATGTAGGGAGCTGGGGGGTGATTCCATGCTGGAGGCATTCATGGGTGCGATGGCCCTCTGGCCCCTTCCAGCTCTCCTCTTCTATAATTCTGTGATTCTATAACAGCTGCTCTGATGGACCTCGTGACTGCTCTGACCTATTGCCATTAAGGGGGCTTTGTGGGTCTCTCTTTTTCCCTTTCCTTTCTTTTTTTCCTTTTTGGAGTTTCTTTGAATGGAACTCTGACCTAATTCTCATTTATTGATTAATATGCTTTTACCTATATGCTTTTAAAGGTATCAAACACATTTTCCCATTTTTGCCCTGCACAAACTCAGAAAAGCACAGCCGCACAACCACAAACTGCATCCAGTTCTGTGTTCCTTTCCCGGATGCTCAGCCTAGGTGCGACAGCACGGATCAAGCAGAAAGCGGGCGAATGCCAAGCAGATGGATTTCACATCAGTCTGCAGCTAGCCCTGGTATTGCTACCCCTGCCCAGCATTGTGCACCTGGCATGATGCAGAGAATTGATCTTGGACAGGATTCAAGGTGAGGTCAGTAAGGAGTCCAAAGTCAGGGAGCTCCAGAGAAAAGCTGCGTTAGGAAGGGTGTACACGGCAGCACAAATGGTGTTTCAGCACTGTGTACCTAGAACTGAAGGTTTCGAAGCTGCTTCCTTCGCCGAAAGCACCACTGCACCACACAATTGCCACAGAGCCTTTACTCAGGATATGTTCTTGCTTCCCAGATTTGTTCTCATGCATCTGACAGCTCCAAGACAAGGGGATGGGGGCACCAGAAGGGCAGGAGGGCTTACCTGGCTTGCAGGGGGCAGCTCTACACCCTAATCTGAGCAGATTATGCAGCTGGAGCACAGGATCTCTCAACAGTACTGCAGCAGAAAGGGAAGAAAGCACACAGTTGTTGTGCGAGGGTGTGGACGCCATCTCCCTTGCCCGGCGCGGCCTAGCGTGGCTTTTGCTCTAAGTACGGTGTGCGCCGGCGTCCCACAAAAGCAGTGGCGGCCACTTTTCCTTAATGTAAGAACCGGATCTCAGAAGTGCCACACGTGCTGCTGAATACCAGCCTGGCCTCTCTCAGGACTGGACTTGCTGCAGGCTTGCCTTCCAACTCTGAAGAGCTGCTTCGCCCGACTGCTTTAATTTTTTTGGAGCTGCGGGGTAGGACAGCAGAGCAGCTGACGGATGCACCAGCCAAGTGCCGCACGCCAATGATGCATCTCATCAATGCATTCACTGAACCAGCTGTTTTTCGAACAATCCGTTAGGAGGCTGTCGGGCTCTCATGATGGATTAGGTAACGTTGATATGACATCAGGGAACATTGTCAGATTTTCATAAAAGATAATTCCGTAAGCATGGACAAAGTCCCACCGTGTATTGCTCTCTCGTGAACAGTACTAGAAAGCAACAGGAGTGCGACCTGCACGGCCCTGCTAGAATTCATCAGTGTAATTACGTTTCATGATTTATTAAGAGTGTAAATAGGGAAACAAATGGCTGGTGTTCCTCTGTTTTCAGATTAATGCCGGGTTGAATCACACGTCCAGTTATGGCACGAGCAGCTGGACTCTGGCCATATGGTACAGCTTGGCAGAAAGCTGAAGTTCAGGGGCTGGGAAATCTCGCATCCTGCTGTTTGAGCATCCAGCCCCATCATGCTTCACCATTGGCTATGCAGGTTAGGGCTGATGGGGTTTGTAGGCTGGTTGCCCGTGCTGACGGTGACACAGCAGAGGCATCCTTGCTTCTGATACATGTGCTCAGCTCAGTGGTGTCTCTGCTGGAAGAGGGGGAGAGGACGGCAGAGCAAAGGAAGGGGCAGAGCTGCTGTCTTGCTTTGCATCTGGACGGCCTTTTTGCACCGGGCAAACACCCGGCTGTGCTGAGGCTGGTTCACTGCGGACTCCCCAGTCGGAGCAGAGAGCACAGTCTTCGTGGCCATGGGCAAGTGCGCCTCATCTTGCTCCCACATCTACCGCCATTTGTGCTCCCCAGAACATAGCATTATTTTAATCTATTTTGCCCAAGTAAATATTTTACCTTACAGCATGCATTTTGAAGAGGCTGTATCCTCAAAGGCATGTTCTTGTGTACATTGTCTCTTAAAATATATGTTTCATATATACTTTTATTTTAAAAATACATCTTGAACTAAGAAGTATATTACAAAGTGTGGAGTAATATTAAAACTGAAAGATCAATGCACTTCAATCCAGGTATTAAACTGGAAAGTGCGGATCATTTAAAATGGCAGATGGAATAAATCCTTCAAGCATCCGTAACTAGCAGGCACCCGGCCATGGCTGCTGTCACCCTGAACATGTGACCACTTTGTATTCCCTCTGCTGGGGAACCCATGTGCAACCCACCTCTATCACTGTTGGGGTGATTCAGAGAGAAAGCTCACCTATTCACAGAATCAGACAAGTCCGAATGCAAATTTGCCTAACAGCTGGAGAGTGAAAGTGATGAGCATTCTCTTTACAAGCAGATCTGCACAGCATGTGATTCAACCAACCAAATAAATTGTAGGAAGCATGGATGGTGGCCCACCAGGTATACAGTAAGCCCCCCGTTTTGTCCTCCCCCAGAAGACAGACTGACCAAGTCCAGTGAGGCAGGTCACGTCAATTTCAGGCCTTTTGGGAAGAAGGCATTGACCCTTCTATCAGGTTAATAATTTGCAGAGTTTGGGATGAGCATTTAGAACTGCCAAGTTAATCTGTGTAGTTCACAGACTACACAGGGCTTTCTTTTGTTTCCGGGCTTTGAAACTGGCGTGCTTCCATTTGGTGCAACATGGAGAATCTGGAATGACTCAGTAACAGCATCCCCAGTTCAGCTGACATTAAATATCTACATGCTTGCCAAAAATGCTGTGTGTTGTAATTAAATATCTAATGTGCAGTTTGCTTAGCATCTGCAAAGGTGTCTGCCTTTGATGACTTAATCTTTTCCTGCAGCTGAAGCCTGCAAAAGTAGACATTCATTCAGTAGTTTCCTTCTTTGAGCTCACTTGCTTGGCCAGAATCAAATCTAAGTTCTTGTAAGCACATCCTATAGCAATCTGTTCCAAATATTTAGCAAATTGAAGAGTAAATTCAAAGTTGTCTTTTTTTGGTGGGTGGGGGTATCACTCTGGTTGTATGTGCTGAGCAATAAATTTTAAATATAAAGAAAAACTTCCAACATGCCTGGAAAAGTCCTAAGAATTATCTAAATCCTGTGGCCATCAATAGAAATGTGCAGGTATAATCAGGGATGAACTGGCAGGAAGAGGCTTAGAAGCATATCAGCATTCACTCCAACTTTCTAATATATTTTTTAAAAGTTTTTAAAAGTTTTTCGGACTACACTTCAGAATTCTGTTAAGGGAAGTTGAGAACATTGCTCCACTTCTGTTGAAGAACAAGAGATCAAGGACAGAATTTAAGATTGGAGGAATGAGAAAAGGAGAAAAAAATCAAAATTAACAGGTTTGTCCATCTCTGCATAGTATTAAATGAGAATTTTGCTTTCATTTTGTGAAGGATTTACTAACATTTGCAAATGTAATTACATTTGTTTGTATGGTCCGAAGGCACACGTGGCATCTATGATGTTGAAGCTAAGCAGGTCGGAGTTTGGAGGGGAGGCCACCTGGGAACCTCAGGAGTCACCTTGCATTCCACAATGGGAGACAGGTTGGATATAAACTAATCAACCAACTAATGTATTAACATTGTAATGTGGCCTGAAACAGATTTCAGGAGATGTGTGAGGAATCCATTTGAGGTTGGAATCCATTGGATTCTTGGGCTCAGCCTCTCAAACTCTAGAAGGAAGCTCCATCACATGTAGTTTAGGGATGTATGAGAATTTTATTTCTATTAATTTCATTTCATTAGAATTTTCCTTCTTAGCAACCCAAAACATGACCACCTTTTTCTTGAGCTTATGGCTCCAAATGTAGAGTTTATGTTAAATGATGACCACACAAACAGACATGTGTGCATGTGTACACACACACACACACACACACACAGAGAGAGAGAGAGAGAGAGAGAGAGAGAGAGAGAGAGAGAGAGAGAGATTGGTGCAGAATTGGGATAGAGTGGACTGCATAAGTACAAAGCCAACATAGATGGGAAATAGAATGACTTGTCCATCTGCATAATTCACTACATGGTCCTTGATACTGAACTCCAGTTCACAATGGTGAAATGAACTTCTACCTCACTCCATTCAGACACGGGGATGGGTTGGAAGGACCATTCTCCTCCATCTCACTCCAACTGGAATAAAGCATACAAGTTCAATGCATGTGTGTGAAGCCACAGGACTTCATGATGCAGAATAACTTCCACAACAGTGTATTCTGTCAACAGAAAACACTTCACATCAGCATGAACTCTAGTTCTCCAGTCACGCTTTGCTTTTTTCATGTTTTTAGTCTGTGTGAGGGGGATTAGCTTTCAGTTTCATTCCTTCCTCTGTTCACTCAGTCCTGAATCAACTAAACCATAAAGAGGAATAATTGCAGGGCTAGATAAAAGATATGGGGAAAGCTATGTTTTGACTCAGTGCTCTGGAATGACCCATATGCTACACTGACCATTTGACATACTTGCTTCCCATTTTAACGATATCTAAAATTTTAAACTTTGCTTGGACAGTTTCCTAAAATGCAACAGAGGTGAATCTTGGTGGATAAAAAGTTAATTTTGCAATTGGTTGCTTTTTTGTTGTGATGCTGGGTTTGTTTGTTTGTTTGTTTGTATTTTTGTTGGAACATCCTTAGTATTGTGGATATATCAGTGCTTTGTTTTTGCTTTTTGCTGCAAAGATAATTCCATGTGTGTTCAGTAGTAATGTGTTCAAACAACTGGAACGATACAGTCTAACCAAATGCCTGCCAGGAGACAATTAAAACAACATTTTGAGTTGACCAATCTCGCAATTTAAAATTCATTCCCGGGGATTCCCTCTGCACACTCCGAGGCAATTAAAGACTGCTGCAGATGCTCTTTGGACATAAATAGACACTTTCATTGCCCTAAAATTAGGGTTGGCTGGTTGATGGCATTATATGAAGGCTTCTAATGCAGCAAATTTGATCCTCCAGCCTTGGAGTTCTGATTTTGCACCCACTAAATGCCAGGAAAGATAGCAATTGTTCCATGCAAAAAGGACATGGGTCCTCAAACTATGGCCCGGGGGGTGGATCTGGCCCACCATGCCCATTTACCTGGCCCACCCTGCCCATTTGCACCTGCCGCGCACGTGCACGTGCCCGCACCCGCCTACCTCACCCTGCACGCTGGGAGGCAGCGGCTTGCTACTTGGAAAAAACCACCTCCAAGTGAGCAAGCTGCTGCCTCGTGCGCCCGCCTTGCAGCGTGTGCCCACCCCTGCCCGCACCTTGCCTCCCCTCCCCTCCCCTCACCATGCCCCCACCCCCATCTCAGCGCATGTGCCCACATGTGCAGCCCCCGCCCCCGCCCCCTCGCCGGCCCACGCGCCCCGCCGGCACCACCTTTCTGGCCAGCACCAGGACCTCTCAACTGGCCCCCAGTGGAAAAGTTTGAGGACCCCTAAAAAAGGCTCAAGTTAGACTACTCGACATTTAGCACATCTCTTGTTTATTCATACCTTATTAACTTTAATAAATAAACATGTTGATCACGTGACTGTTTTCTTTTCTCCATTTAACCCTCCAATCTCTCCTCCCTTCCACATTGCGCACAGAATGCCACATTTCCTGCTGTACAAGTTTTTAACTGCCTACCTCTTTGCATCTTGTCATAGGCTTTCGTGCAGTGAACCCCATGCGTACCTGAACGCACAAGGGGCAGCTCATCTTTTGCATCTTCCAGCAGAAGACAGATGGCTTACTTCTGATGGGCCACAGCCACCCACGCTGATGGAAGGGGTTGGGAAGGGGCTCAGGAGTGACGGACAGGCACAGCCGCATGTAGTCTTCTTGTCCCAGTCAAAAGACATTTGGTTGGCATTCAGGAGGTGGGTATCAGGGCTGAGCGGCAGGAGAACTTCCTCCTCTGGTCTGCTCTTTGGCTGTCAGTAGAGACTCTGCCCTGGCTCCAGGAGTGCAGTGGCTGGGGCCCCTATCCCTTCACTGGCTACTATGAGCTGTTCCTGGCCAGGGGCAGAAGGTCAACCAATAGTTAACAGAGCTAGGAAGGACTTTCACTTCCGTGCACAACTGGCCCACAGTGTTAGGTTTTGCTTTCCGTGTAGCAAAGGGCTGAGGTTTATTTTTTAGGAAGCTAACAAACAAACCTTTCTGTTCATTTCTTTGATTATTTCAATTTCGCTGGAGGACATTTGAGGCATTTGGCTGGGTGGAGCAGAAAGAGAAAGCATGGAATGGGACCCCCCAAAGGTTAAGATTCTCTCTTAGACTGAAGGCCAGATCTCGGGGACTTTGTTTTAGTGGTGGATGGTACTGAAGGCAAACAGGATACAACCAAAGGTATGTCAAAAATACGAACAAAAACTAGCATCTATTTAAGTTTTTCCTGACCATTGGCTTTCTTAATTTTAGAATACTATGGCAGTGGTGGAGATATGTGTGCCATCAAGTCATCTTCAACCTATGGCAACCCTATGAATGAAAGTCCTCCCAAAAGTTTGTTTGTGGCCGCTCCGCTCAGCTCTTCCAAACTAAAGTTGTGTTTTCCTTTATGGATTTAATCCATATTTGGTCTTTCATTTTGACTTCTGCCTACAACTTTCCCTAGAGTGATTATTTTTTCCAGAAAGTCTTGCTCTTTCATTGCTTGACAGAACGATGACAGCCTCTGTTTTCTCATTTCTGCTTCTAGGGAAGGCTCTGGCTTAATTTGATCCAGGACCAACTGGTTGGTCTTTCTGTTGGGTCAGGGTATTCACAAAGCTATCCTCCAGTACCATGTTTGGAACACATCAGATTTATTCCTGTCCACTTTCTTCACTGTCCAGCTTTCACACCCATAGCTTGTGCATATTTGAAAAGCTCGCATGGGCCATGTGCTGGCTCTTTTTACATGCCATCAAGTTGTCTCTGATTATGACAAGCATGTGGATGGTTTTGCTACAAAATTCTGAGTCGGCAGCCCTGCTCAGCTCTTGTAAACTCGAGGCTGGAGGTACCTTTATGGAATCCATCCATATCATTTTTCTTCCCCCTCCACCTCCTTTCTCCTCTCCTCCTCCTCCTCCATCTCCTCCTCCTCCTCCTCCTCCTCCTTCTTCCCCTTCAACTTTTCCTGGCATTGTTGTTATTATTTCCAGTGAGTCTTGGCTTCTCATGATGTGTCCAAAGTATAACAGATTCAGTTTTGTCAGATGTTTTTCCCCAGGGAAAGTTCTGGCTTGATTAGATCTAGGACCCATTTATTCAATTTTTCATCAGTCCAGAGCATGCTCAAAGCTCTCCTCCAGCGCCATGTTCCAAGTGCATTCATTTTCTTCCTTTCATAACCATGCATTCAGGGAATGCAATAATGTGGGTGAACTTGGCCTTGGTC
The DNA here is from genome assembly GCF_004798865.1 of Varanus komodoensis. Lineage (NCBI taxonomy): Eukaryota > Metazoa > Chordata > Lepidosauria > Squamata > Varanidae > Varanus > Varanus komodoensis. The sequence continues at coordinate 1,979,512 of NW_025336599.1, forward strand.
TCCAGTGAAACATCCTTACATTTGATTATCTTTTCTAGTTCCTTCAATGCTGCCCTTCCAAGTCTCAGTGAAATGATTGCATCAAGATATGTGAAATCTTTCACAATTTCATTTTCTTCATTACTAACAGCTTTTATTGTAACATAAATAATAGAACATTTAATTGATGTGGGGGTAGGGGTGACAATTTTTTTTGAATTATTAATAAAATCAATTCAGAAATGCACTGGCATTGGATAAAACAAAGAGATAGACTGTCTGCATGTAAAGGTTCCCTCCCCTTTGGTGCCAAATGTGGCGATTTCCTGATAAAAGTGATGGATTATGTCTGGGTGTGTTTGCTCTGGACATTCTCCTGAGTGAGACTCAATCAATCATTCTGAATAGGAAATCAGGACTAATGCACTCCAACACTGTCTGAGAGACACTCCGTTCATTCATCACAATCCACCCATGCAGCAGAAGAGACATGCTTGAACTTTATGGGGTGGCAGAATAGGCTGGGGCGCAGTCCCAGAGTTTGCTGTGTTTATCTTTCATAGCTCAAGTCAGAGGTAGTCTATTTTACAAGGAAGGTGTTCAGTGCCTGGCAGGTGAGAGACGCATTCCTTCCTGTGTCACTGGGACTGCGCTTCAGAGGAGACTCCAGGCAGCTGAACTGGAACCAAGGCCCAGAATGACACTGCCTCTCTGTGTCAGGTGCTCTGAGGGCCCACCCCCTGCCAGTGTGCTATAAATAACCTTGACCTGTAGCCTGAAACACTGCCGGTAAAAGCCTATCATCCACCTTTCTGCTCCAGGTGTTTGCCAGCCCTTGGACCACAAGGTCTCACCCAAGAAGCCTTTTCTGTGCTGAATTATATTACAGTTCTGCTCTGCATATTAATTAGTCCTGCAAATCAACACAATAAGCAATGAATGGCATGATCCTGGAGTCAGGCTCCTCCAGCTTTCATCTTGCTAGAATTTTATTCATTTAAAAAAGTTAGGGGACAGCTATTTGGGGAAATCCTCTCAGGGTGGCAAGCAACAAAATCCAACAACAAAAAGCACTATTAAAAAAAACAATTAGAACTAAAAAAATCACCATGTACAGAATGACACTATATAAAGTCCTAACTAAACCAAGATGGAAAAGAAACTCCTTAGAGACCACTTGAAAGCCTGGCAAACATAGAAACAGAGAAACAGGGTGAGTCAAAAGGGGTCTCCCAGCCTCCCAGGCCATCTAGTCTGACCTCTGGCACCAGCCGGCTCCGCTCACGACATGCCCACCATGTGCACGTCCAGCCTATCCTTGAACACCCGCACTAATGGGGCCTCAACGACGTCTCGTGGAAGCCCATTCCACACCCTTGGGGTCTTAACTGTCAGGAAGTGCTTCCTAGCATCTAAATGGAACCTTGGTTCCCTGAGCTTTGCTCCATTGGAGCATGTCCTGCCTTCCTCTGCAGGAGAGAACAGGTCTCTACCCACCTCCGTGTGACATCCCCTCACATACCTGTATGTCACCAACATATCCCCTCTGAGTCTCCTCTTCTCCAGGCTGAAGAGACCCAGTTCCCTCAGTCTCGCCTCATGCGGCTTCCCCTGCAAACCGGCCACCAACCTTGTGGCCCTACGCTGCACTGACTCTAACCTGGCTATATCCTTTCTGTAATGAGGGGCCCAAAACTGAGCACAGTGCTCCAGTTGCGGGCGCACCAGAGTCATACAGAGTGGTAGCAATACCTTTCTTGATCTAGAAGCCATGCTTCTGGCTATGCAACCAAGGGTGGCATTCGCCCTCTTGACCACCGCATCACGCTGCTGACTCATGTTTAGCCTGCAGTCAACCAGCACCCCGAGGTCCCTTTCACAAGTGCTGCTCTCCAGCCACTTGTCGCCTAACCTGTACTTATGACAGCTATTCCTGTATCATTTCTATTTCCCTACCCTGAGAATGTTGACCTGCCATTCTCTGGCCCTAAGGACTATGAACCAGTTCTAGCTTCCACTACAGTGGAGTATTTTCCTTTAACTGAAAAACATTGATTCTGCAAGTGGAATTAACTGCTGGAGCAACATGGAGCTATCCAGGGTACTGAAATTACTGAAACAGAAAACTTGAATTTGTCCTTGCTTCCTTTGTTTGCTAATTGATGGAGAACAGAGAAACGTGGACTTTCTCTTTGTGCTTTGGATCCTTTCATTCTATCATCTGCTCATTGTACATATGTATTTGTCTATATTTGTGTAAATTGCTTCTTGCACAATTTCACACTACTGAAAATTCCAGATCCACCCAAAATACAGAAATGGCCACAAAATGAACCTTCCTCACATTTGTCTATGTACATTTTGAGTCAGTGTATTTTTATATTATTTTTCCTACAACTAAATTTGTGCAACACAACAGAAAAAAAAATAAGTCCAAAAGTCCCTGAAATCCATGTGACTTGGTGCCATGCCTTCTCTGGAAGGCTCCTCTTCTGAAGAGGAGGAATCAGAATCATAGAATGGTAGAGTTGGAAGGTGCCATGCAAGCCATTGAGTCCAGCCCCCTGCTGTTGCAGGACACCAAGTCACACCCTCCCACTCGATGGCTATCCAGTTTCACCTTGAATGTCTCTAGTGTGGGACAACCCACCACCTTAATTACCTTCATGCAAAACTTGAGTTGAACAGTCAGAGAAGACCCTTGGTCTTTGGTCAGGGCCTTTCCTCCCATGGGGAAGCTGAGAACAAAAGTGGCCAGACATCAGTTGCAGTGAGTGGAGCTGACCACTGCTCTTGGCAGGTATCCAAGGGTCAGCAGGACTGGGATCCCGAAGAAGAATGAGACCATGAGACAGAGATGGGAGTTTGGGTAGACCAACAGAGCTCGAGCCTTTGAAGCACCCTATAGGTCAGTGGTTTTCAACCTTTTTACAGTGGGGGACTGGCAAAAATAGGAAAATTATTTTGGGAACCACTGAGGCAGAAATAAAAAGCATTCTATGCATAATATAGTATTTTGTATAGTATTAGTTTTAAATATAGTACCAAAAAAGAGGAAAATTCAGAAATTGAGCAGTAAAAATGCTAATAAAATAATAAAATGTTGAAATTAAATGAAATTGAATACAAGTGAAATTTTAGAGGGCAATATGTAATTTAGATAAATCTGTGAAATCTGATATTGCTTCTGTTTAAGAATGCTTGTTCAAAAATTTGTAATAGCAAAATACAAAATCAGTATGAGTGCAATGCTATGCTCATAGCAAACACAAATACAATATTAAAAGCAGTGCAATACAAAATCAAACAAAGTTACTTAATACAATAATATTTATAATGTTAAATAATGAAATACAACGACCCCTTCACCCCCAATTCACTCCTCCGAATCCACCAAGACATTCTCAGCACAGTCCTGCCTCAGCATTTCTCTTACCAGGAGAAAACACTCCCCCCCCAAAAAGGCCCGGTCTCGGGGCCATGCCCAGAGGGCGACCCAGCACAGTGTGGTCCCCCGCTAGCTCCTGTTGAGCTGCCTCCTCGACTGAGGATGAGGTGGGGAATTGGCAGCAAGAGCCAGCTAACCCTGTGCTGGTCCTGGTGGGGAATCTGCAGCAGGAAGCACTGGTGGGCCAGTGCAGGTCTGCAGACCAGCAGTTGAAACCCACTGTCATTGCCCACAGGTTACCAGGTTGGCCAGGAGAGAGGGAATGTCTTAGAAGGGACTGGAAGGGCCAAAGGAGAGGAGGAGGAGGCCACGTCCTTGCCAGGCTGGGTCTCCGATCCACGATGAGACCAAACTGCCAGGATGACTGGCTTGCCCCACACCTGTCAGCAACGGGTCCACCTGGAGGATGCAGCCCCAGAGTTACTGGAAGGAAAGGGTTCTGGGCAGAAGTCCCTAGCTTGGGTTCAACCATCATTCTCGACATGTGCAGAGGCATTGCGCCCAGCTTCCTGGAGGGCTTTTAGGGCCACTGTGTCTTGGGGCTGCAAAGTGCCCATAAAGAGACTGCCTGGTGTTCCAGAGCCAGAGCGCAAGGAGGGGAGAGCTGGACTCATGGCATCAGCTGCCAAACCGCGGCCTCTCAAGAGAGCCTCGTGATTCCACCCACATGGCAGGACAGTGGGGACTAGAATCCAGATCACCAGAGTCCCAGTATGATGTTCTCAACCTCTAGCTTTCTCAATTTCATTGATTTATCACTTCGCATAAAATGGATTGATATAGCAATTTTAATCTACTTTACAGCTTATGAACAGTGACAAGGATGTAACAGAAGGACCCACTGGGAGAAAAGAAACTTGCCTTGCTGTGTTTCCAGCAATCTCTGAAACATGATGCTAAATTCACATTAAGTTAGCACACCCAGCATAGTGGCATCCAAACTTTCCAGTCGAACAACTGAACAAACACACCATATTTTACACAGGTGAAATAACCTTGCAGTGCATTGCCAATGCCCTGTTCTGTTCTTCCTGCAATTTTCGATAGCTTCATCCATTCTTTATGGTGCATTCAGCACTAGAAGTGTGGAAGGCAATCACCTTTCTCGCTTTGCTGAACTCTGGGGCCTTGATTGCCTACAGCTTTGAGATCCTTTTCCCCCATGAAAGAGTATATAGGGCTGCCAAGTGAAATTGTGACAAAAACCTGGCTAAAATGAAATTTATAGATGGATGTGGAGATTCCTAGTTGACAAAGTCTCCACCACAAATCCATCATGACGTATACCCAAGACAGCTTGACCATTTTAGAAGAGCTGGCTTTGTACATCCTATGTCTACATTCATTCATTCATTCATTCATTCATTCATTCATTCATTCATTTATATCCTGCCTTTATCCTACAAAGGGCTCGAGGCAGCTTACATTATTCACCTCCTCTGTCTTATCCCCACAACAACAACCCTGTGAGGGAGGTTGGGCTGAGAGTCTATGACTGGCCCAAAGTCACCCAGTTGGCTCCATGGCTGAGCGGGGACTGGAACCCAGATCATCTGAGTCCCAGTCACATGCTATTCACCACTACACCACACCACCAAGTTAATTTCTGTAAAGGAATTAGGACGCAATCTCACACACACACACACACACACACACACACACACTTTTGATGCACAGTTTCTTCCAAGCTGGTGGTCCTGTGCATGCTGTTCTCCAAATGAGGCATGAAAGCATCAATCTCCACTGCTATTTCTTCTCATACCCTGATTTTTGTCCACTTTTGGGAAGGTTTACTGCCATGCTCTCTACATGAGGCTGCCTTTGAAGATGGTCTACAAACTTCAGCTGGTCCAATGGGCAGGGCAGCAGTGCTGATAACAGGGATTAGCCCACAGGACCATAGTAAAGTCTGCCAACATTTGAAGCCCTAAATGGTGTGGGACGAGGTTACTTCATGGGACACCTTTCTTCATGTGTTCCTGCCCAGACATTAAGAGCTTCAGTGGAGGTTCTTCTTAAGGAACCTCTGCTAAGGGAAGCCAGAGAGGAGATGGTCAGGAGAAGGGCCTCTCTATGCTTGCACCCTGTCCATGGAACATGCTCCCCAAGGAGACTTGCCTGGTGCTGTCCTAGTTTTCCTTTTGACACCACATAAAATCTACGGACATTAAGTAAATATCGGTTTCAATTCTGTTTTTAGTGATGTTTTCAAGCTGAGATTGTGTTATAAGCTGTATTACTTCTTTTAATAGCCTTGTTGAGTTGCCGAGTTCCATGCACTCTGCCTTTATTGGTTGGTAATGTTTCTATTCTGTTTTATTCTGTGCAGTGCCCACGAAGCCCCATGGGCTACAGGACAGTTTATAAATGCAATGGACAAGGGGGGAAGTGTGGTAGAAGCACCTGCAGTGGGGTGGATCCATCCAGCGGCAGAACGATGATCCTGTTGCCCTTGTTCTAGGCTGACCACCACTTTGTCCCTCCCAAAGATGAAGACAGGTCTCTGAGTCATGATTCTAAATAGCCAAACTTTCTTACACAAGCTGGGATACAAGGAAGCCTTCCCTGCCCCGGGCACTGAGTAATAGGTGGTATGAAAAACAATGGCTATAGAAGACCCAAGCTTTGCCAGCAATGGAAAGTGTCTTCTTCTGTAACTGGGGCAGCCAGGGGAAAGGAGGTTGATGCCAAACCAATGGGAGACTGTTACAGCCATCCCATTCCGCATATCCATGCTAATCATTGCCTGCTATCAGGTCATTTGCTTTTAATTACTAAATCTAATGGGAAGGGAGGCCTTTGACCAGCATGCCAGCCTACGTTGTTCTTCCCTACTCACCTTTGGTCTCCAACCCTTAGGACCTCCTTTCTCTCCTCCTCCATTTTGGTACCTGCGTTTCAGCAGTTTCAGAACACCTAAATCCAGCTGCTGTGGCCTCAAAGGTTTCACTGCTCCAGCCACTTTCCCCTCATTTCTTTGAGTCAGAAACAAATCCCACATCTCCTTGAGGTTCCTCTGCAGAGGAGCAGAACTGAATCTTTGCACCCCTCTCTTGGTCTGCTCTGAAATGCTGCTCTGATGTCCACATGGACGCTATCTCAGTGTCCATGCACATTTCTTCTAGTATGGACTTGCTTGGTACACATTTTACCTAATATACAAACAACTTCCCAAGCACCTTCCCGATGTGCAGTGTGCTTTGCACATTTTAAACCACATTTTAGTTTTTGTATTGGTTTGCATAATGAATAGTAGGTAAGTTCAGAATAAACATAGAATCATAGAAACATAGAAACTGAGCGAGTCAGAAGGGTTCTCCTGGGCCATCTAGTCTGGCCCCTGGCTCTAGCTGGCTCCACTCATGACATGCCTACCATGTGCATGTCCAGTCTATTCTTAAACACCTTCACTGCTGGGGCTTCAACCACCTCCTGTGGAAGCCCATTCCATATACTTAGGAGTCCTAACCATCAGGAAGTACTTTTTGGCATCCACCTTGAATCTTGGTTCCCTGAGCTTTGCTCCATTGGAATGCATCCTGCCCTCCATTGCAGGGGAAAAAAGGTCATGACCCACCTCTGCGTGGCACCCCCTCAAGTACCTGTATGTCACTAACAGGTCCCCTCTGAGTCTCCTCCTCTCAAGGCTGAAAAGACCCAGCTGCCTCAGTCTCTCCTCATATGATTTACCCTGCAAAGCAGCCACCATCCTGGTGGCCCTTTGCTGCACTGATTCCAACCTGGCTATATCCCTCTAGTGATGTGGGGCCCAGAATTAAACACAATACTCCAGTTGTGGGTGCATCAGAGTCGTACAGAGTGGCAGTAATACCTCTCTCGATCTAGAAGCCACACTTCTGGCTTTGCATCCAAGTGTGCCATTTGCTGGTTCATGTTTAGACTGTAGTCGACCAGCACCCCGAGGTCCCTTTCACAGGTGCTGCTCTCCAGCCACTTGTCCACTAACCTGTTCTTCTGACGCCCATTCCTATGTCCCAAGTGCAAGGCCTTGCACTTATCCACACTGAACGCCATCCTGTTGTCCCCTGCCCACTTCCATAGTCTGTCCAGATCCTTTTGGATCTGGAGTACCTGCTCCTCAGTCGTGGCCACTGCTCCAGTTTTAGTATCGTCTGCAAATTTGATCAGCAGACTGGTCACCCCCTCTTCCAGGTCATTGATGAAAAGATTGAATCCCCCCACCCCTGCATTCTTCGTTCCAAAGCTGGAAGGCAGAGGCAAAACTCTTCTCTTTCCTTATACAGGGAAGAGGCACAGAGGTGGGTAGACTAGGACACCCGTTGCATTAAGGGTGAGATCCCAGGTTTAGACAGAAACAAGTCCTACAGCTCCCAGCCACCCATGCTGGGATTCGTGGGACTCCACTCTGTCAAAAGGCACATAGAATGGTTCTCTCCATGAATAACAAGCTCCATAACGGGGACAAGTGTGCAGGTACTGCCTGTTCACAAAGAGACGCTGGCGGAAGCTTGCCGAATGCGGCTGCTCTGCAGTCATGCCCGTAAATGAGGAGGAGCATCTTGGGATCACACTTCCCAAGCCCCAGGAATCATTCCATCCCCCAGCAGGAGTCCTTTCCTCATTCCAAATCCCAAGACCCTACTCTCAGGAGGGCATCTTTGTTGAACCCAAAGGCGCTGTTGATATCTGAGAAACTGGCATGGGCACAAAGCAGCAAAATGGAGGCTACGGGTGGCCACTTACAAAGGGTAAGTAAAGGCTGAGATGAGGTGAGCTCCAACACAACAAATAATGTACCCAAATGCAAACTTTTTAATAATAACAGAAAACTACTTCACAGGAGGCAGACTCTCCTTCTTACCCCTCCCTTCCATCACAGCTTCCTATCCACACACCCTACCTCTGCTCTAACTTGTGGGTCCCCTTGTGGTCTTTAAGACAGGGACTTAGGTTCCCTGCATTCTCTCTTTCAAACAAAACTTTGTTCTTTCTTCTGTTTTTCTTTGGCAAAAGCTCTTTATTCCCAATGTACATCCAGCAAGTTATAGCCAGCAAAGGAAGAATATCTGAGGATGCAGAGAGTAGTTCATTGAACCCAAACGAAAGACTATTTCCTCCTTTTCAGCAGCCCTCTGGATGTGCCCCTCTGGGGATGGGCAAGCTGGATGCATGTCCTCTAGTGGGCTAGCCTTTCTTTCCAGTGCCACATCACATGTCGAGGGTCGAACGGGGCTTCTCTCTCCTTCCTAGGTTCCCTCCTGGCCTTTCCCAATCCTGCCTGTTCCCCAGGTCTGCCTGAAGGCCTGGAGATGATGACTTGAGATAAGTCGTCTTCCTCCTCCACCGTCTCTGTGCCTTCAGGCTTCATTTCCCAGACCTCACTGTCCTCCTTTGGAGTCAGTGCCACCCTAGCCCTGAAATGTACACCAAGAAAAAACTGCTTCTTTCATTCCCGACATTCTGGGACGTCCGTTGATCCCTTGTTTCCTGGTCCCCGGGACCTATGCTGCTCACCTAGCTGTTACCAAATGAACCAGTTTTACAGAGGGGCATCATGCCCAACAGCCACAACCTCCCTGGGTGACCAGTGCATTCTAGGCAAAGGCTAACCAACCAGCTAACTAACCAACCAATCAAGAGGGGACACCCCACTCCCACCTAAGCTCATCCTACAAAAGTGGAGCTACGACAAACAAGCCACCAGGGCCACTCACACTGGGCGTGAGGGTGTATCCTGCAAACTGAGCAAGCTGGCCAGGCACAGATGGGTGGCTTAGGAGCGTGGCCTATGGCTGCAGCGCCAGGCTTCCAGTGCATTGTGTGAGGCCCATGCACCTGCCGCCCTTCACACTGGGCTCCCTCTGGGCCAACGAGCTGACCCCACCTCGCACGGGAAGAAGTGGACTCCTGCCACGGGCAGGACCTGGTGCCACGGCTCCAGAAATGCTGGCGCCCTGATGGTTCCCTCTTGTGCCGCAGTGGGGCAGGACTCTTCTGTGGGGGCTCCATTCTGCAATCCACCCTGAGCTCTGGGCTTTGACAAGCTAAACTCTGAATTGGGCCACCGAATGAACGAACAAACTCAATGAAAGAGGTGGGGCACTGGCAAACAGGATAGGCTCAGGCTGACCTTCTCCATAAATGCCTCTCTGAAATGGCACTTTCCTGCCCTGTGATTTGAATGCAACACATCTGCACTAAGTGGGGGGGGGTGTATGTTTGCGCACATTACGGCCTACTGAGCATTCATTCCACATCCGGTAAATGCTCACTAAGCAGCATGAGAAGACCAGGAAGGTGAGCGACATCGCTCATCCAACACTAGCCCACGAATGCGTTTGCAGCATCAAGCCCTGCTCCTGTAATCAAGAGGAATGTAGGCCGGGGGGGAAGGCTGGTGAGCAAGAGTTTAAAATCAATGAGAGGAGTAAATTATATAAATCCTAACACTGAAACCAGTATTTTCCTGCCAGTGAGGACAATTGATGGAGCAACATTTCTCTTACCACTTGTGAAATCAGAATTGTATAAATGTAGAAAATAGGCTGCCTGGTTACATGTTGTTACAGCCTTTCCTACAGCCTTGTAGGTCATGCTGACAAACACAAACATGTGCTTTCCTTTTATTTCCATGGGTGTCCCTGCTTCCTTTGATGCTGGCACTGGATATTCTGGACGTGGGTCTGCTAAAGCAGATCTGGGTTGATTGAAAAGTGTGTGATTATCTGTAATTGACTTAACATTTTACCATGTTCCACAGTCAAAATATAACAATGTCATGTAATTTCTGAAATGAAATGCTGCACCTAATGAAAAAGATATGCTTGGGTAGTTGCAGTTACCCAAGGCAAATTTACAGGAACCTGGATGTTGGTGGCTTTATTTTGTTTATGTTACAAGTACATGCAGCAGTTTGTCAGGCAAGCTCACTCCTGGATTGCTCAGAACACGGATCTGAAACACCATTGTGCACGGCATGCAGAATCAGCTGGGCTGCACGGGGTGGGGAAACGGCCAGAGGGTTTTCAAATCTGCTGCCCATTTGAGAGGTTCAGTCATACTGGTGAATCTGCAGTCTTCCTGCATCCAGAGAAGAAAATCATGCTATCCCTAAGGAAAAGGAAGGGCCTCCCTTAGGTGACGGAGAACTGGTAGTGCTCTCCTGTTGCTTGCCATTTAGATGATGTAAGTCTCATGGGGGCAGGAGGCAGCAGGGAAGAGCGGAAAAGAAAAAGGCTCACACCTATGAATTGGTATCCAAGAGGGGAAAAAGAGTTTCAGAGATGAATGATTGCATGTTTATTGCTGAAATCCCTTATTTGCTAATGCAGCTGAGAAATAGCTCTTATTTTACGTTTCTTCTACAGAAATGAGCCACTTTGTCCAATATGATATAGATTTTCTTTTCATCCACCAGGTTTGCAGTTGTTATGAATTGCTCTTGAAAACTGGAAGCCGCACACTTGCTATCTTGGACTAAGCTTTCCATTGAGGTTAAGTTCAAAGTTACTACTGATGATTGCAGAGACCAAAGATTGCACACTGATAGAATAATCAAATATTAGAGCTGGAAGGGACCATGAAGGCCATTGCATCTTCCTGGTGCAGGACACCAATTAACACCATCCCACTCAGATGGCTCCCCAGTTCCTTTTTGAAAGCCTCTCGTGTGGGAGAGCCCCCCACCTCTGGTTCCACTGTCGTGTTGCTCTGACAGTGAGGACACTTTTCATGACATCTAGCCTAAACCTGGATTGTTGCAACTTGAATTGATTGTTCCGTGTCCTACACTCTCATGTCAGCAAGAAGAGGTCTTGGCCTCCCTCTCTCTGATAGTTTTTGAGGTACTTATACGGTGATACCATATCCCCCCTCAGTCTTCTCTTCTCAAGATTTAACATGTCCATTTCTCTCAGTCTCTCCTCACAGGGCAGTGTTTCCAAACCCTGGATCATTTTTGTTGCCCTCCGCTGGACCCTTTCTCATTTCTCTGCATCTTTCTTAAATCTTGGTGCCCAGAATTGGACACAATATTCCAGATGAGGTCTGACTAGTGGAACTACTATAGAGGAACTACTACTTCTTGTGCTTTGGAAGTAATACTTGTATTAATGCATCCCAAAATAGCATTTGCTGTTTTGGCAGCTGCATTGCATTATTGGCTCATATTTAGCTTGTTGTCCACAACTATTCTGAGATCTTCTTCTTGTTCAGTTCTGTTGAGCTACATCTTACCCTTCTTGTATTGATGCGTTTGGTTTCTTTTTCCCAGGTGGAGGACTTGGCACTTGTCCTTATTGAGTCTCATTCTGTTGCTTTCATTCTGGTATTCAGGTTTATCAGGATTGCCCCAGATCTTCATTCTGTCTTTTTCTATTAATAAGTTGATAAAAACTTTATTACGGTCAAAGACCAGCTCCATGACTTCTATTAATCATTGCTTGTAGAATGCTCTTTTAATAATTTGATGCTTCTAGAATGATCCTGTAATAATTTTCTCCAGAATTTTTCCAAGGATTGATGTCGGACTAACTGGTCTGTTGTTCCCAGGTTCATCTCCCCGCCCCCCCTTTTGAAGACAGGACAATGTTAGCACTTTTCCAGTCATCTGGCACTTCTCGTGTTTACCAAGATTTATTGAAGATAATAGCCAGAGGTTCTGAAAGTTACTCCACTAGCTCTTTTATGACTCCATTTTAAGTAGCTGGACACCCTTCTCTTTCTCATGCCTTTTGTTCAGGATGTATCTGAAGAAGGCTTTCTTGTTGTTCTCAGCAACCTTTGCTCTTCTCAGTGCATTTCCTGCTTTTGCCTTCTTGATGCTGTCCCTGCAATTCCTTGCTGTTTGTTTATTTTCTTCCTTTGTGCCCTGGCCCAGCTTCCACCTCCTGTACATGTTCTTTTTTATTTTCAGGCTGTCACTTAACTTTTTCTGGAGCCATGTGGACCTTCTCTGTTGTCTTCTATAGGTTTTTCCTGCTGGAATTGTTCATAGTTTTGCTTGGAGAAACTTCTTTTTCAAGATTTCCCACCCTGCCTGGGCTCCTTTTGCTGTAAGAATGAGTTGCCATGGCACTTTGCTTATCATTGTTCTAAGTGCCTCAAAGTTGGATTTCTTGACGACCAGGATTCAGGTTTGCCTGCAATTAATCTTTGTCTCCTTTATATTTGAGTATTCCAGTATCGCATGGTCACTTTTCCCCAGAGTTCCCTTGGTTGTTATTTTGTCCACCAGGCCATCCCTGTTAGTTAGTATTAAATTGAGGATAGCTCATCCTCTCATTCCTTCCTCTCCTTTCTGCTGGAGAGAGTTGTTGGGAATCTCTTGAAGGGGCCAAGTTTGGCAGAATTTTCTCCCAGCATTTATCAGGGAAACTTAAGTCCCCCATGACGACTGCATCATTCTTCTTGGAAATGCTGACAAGTTGCTTCTCAAAGGTTGCATCATAGTCCTCCTTTTGACTGGGTGGTAGGTAACAGAGGCCAATAATTATGTTTTTCTTATTTTTTGCTCACTTTAAATTAACCCAGATGCTTTTGATGGGTCTACTAATTTCCTCTTGTATTTTTGTGCAGATATATGTGTCTCTATGACTCCACTTCCCTTTTTGGCCTTTCTATTTTTCTTGAACAGGTTGTATCCATCAATAGTAGAGTCCTAGTCATGTAAGTCATCCCACCAAGTTTCAGTTATTCCTAAAAGATTGTAATTGCCCTCATATACTATGAGCTCAAGCCCCCCCCCCCCCCCCCCCCCCCCCGGTGTTCTGGGCATTGGTGTAGTTCATTCTCATTGTGCCCTGGTTTTCTTCCTATGGTTTTTGGGAGACTGGTGTTGGGTCCTGCTTGCGTTTTTTTCTTTGCTGAAATATTTAAGTCTTTGCCAGGTGATGGTGTTCCATGCTGCACATCTCCCGCCCCTACAGGTTTTAGTTTAAAGCTCTCCTGATGAAGTTTCTCATGTGGTGGCCAAACACCTGCTTCCCGCTCTTTGTGAGGTGCAGCCCATCATCTGCCAGTGGTCCGTCTTCCAGGAAGCTGAGCTCGTGGCCCCAGACTCCAGATCTCTCTTTGCAGCACCACCATCACAGCCAGTCATTCACGTGAAGGATTTTCCTTTCCCTGTCAGTTCCTCTTCCATGTTCTTCTTCCTTGGAGAAGGAGAAGACTATGTGGGCTCCAGTGCTTTTGATTTTCCTCCCTAGAGCTTTGTAGTCTCCAAGTCTGATGCTATTTCATCAAAACTTCTCCTGGCATTGCTTTTATTTCTGACGTGGAAGAGAAGGAAGGAGTGTTTGCCAATGGCTTGTATGAGATGCACGAACATACTGCCTATATCTTTAATCTTGGCACCAGGGAGACAACATACTTAACGATTCTCTGGGTTGTTGCAACATACATATTTTTCCATCTTGCACAACAGGGAATCTCCCACAACTTTCACTCTTCTCCTTTAGGTGTTGCCAACTTTGCTATACTTTCCCTTTCTTGACTGGCCTTTTGTCTCTTTTTCAGGGTTGCACAGTGTGTCGTGCGGTTCTTTCACAGTGGGTTTCTCACAACATGTCCCCTCCTCAAGTACCTCAAGCAGTTCCAGAGGCCCACTGCTTCCACTGGTGCCGAGTGTTTTCCAGGTCTTCTGCATCTGTCACCCTGTTCCAGCGAGTTTCCTCGTTTTCCCTTCCCTCAGGGCTCTTGCCTGCTGCCTCAGCTTGCTGATGCTCTTCCAGCTTCTGGACTGCGCTTAGCGGTTGCAGCTCCTCTGTTCATTCTAAGGACTCTTTGCTTTCTTTTATTACCTGGCGGGGGGACACTCACTGCCCCGGTGCTCGCGCCTTTTCCTGCAACAGGGCTACTAGTGTGCAGCTGCTGCAGTAGTTGCAGGCCACCTCCAGTGTGGAGTCTCCTAGGTCCACTGTTTGTGTAACCTTAGTGATTCTGTCTTTGGGAGGGCTGTTGTGACCACTGGTGCTTCGAATGTTTTCACTAAAGGTTAGCAACACGGTCCTACTAGTACATGGGAGTGTGTTGCAAAGAGGAAAACTCAGGTCGCTCCCTCCCTGGGAGCTTGGCTGCTTGTATCCCAGAGGTCCTGGACCAGCTGGGGCAGCTTGCTCTGCTCTGCCCCGCTAGCAGTCAGGAACCAGAATGAATCACCTACCCACACAACTGCTGCTAGCTGCTCAGGACACTCCCCTTCAGTTCAACAGCAATCAGCTAATCTGGAACTTCCTTGCACCAGCAGGGGGTTGGACTCAATGGCCTTCATGGCCCCTCCCAACTCTTCTATTCTATGATTCTGTGAGTCCATGATTCCCTTCAACTGTCTCTTAGAAAACAAGACTTTTGACTGGCCTAGTGCAGGCCTGCCTCTGCTTTGCCTCTGCCTCCTCTTCCACTCCTCCAGATGCTCAACATAAAAAAGCCAGCCAGTCAGGAAATGCCCTCCAGAGTATATGGCCCTGTGCCAGAGCAAAAGGCCTGGTGTTTCTTGGGAAATGTAGTTTTCTAAGGGCTGCTGCAATGTCAGTATCCCCATGGGCTATGCAGGCTTCTGGCCTTGCCTGATGAATAAATTGGGGAAAATAGGTCCACTTGTTTCTGAACCAAAGCCAACCTGCGAAGCACATAGGTGGTCACCCAGCTCTAGCCATTACAGGAGAGCTCCTCCTACAGGAGAGCTGGCTGTGCGCTTTTGTGGGTGGCACCTCATCATGTCTTCAGTCCAAAGGCTGATGAAGTGGAGTGCATGATCTCAGCTGCACTCCTGTGTGGTGCTCACTCCTCTTTTGGAGCCTAGGAAAGCTCCCCCAGCTGCCCATGGTCCTCTTCTTGCTTGGAGTTTGGGCTCCAAAGATCTTCGTTTGAGCCCTGTCCTTCTAGAAGAGTCATGCTTAGGTATGCAGAATTGGTTTTAGGCAGCTTCATTAATTCTTTTGACTTGAAGTATTTTCCAAAGGTTGCTCTGGTTCCCATCTGTCCTCTGTTCCTCTTCCTTCACCCCTACCCCCACAAAGGTATTGCATCTTTTACCCGCTGTCAGTGTGCTTCATTCCAGACTGCTTCAGTACTAAATCTGGGATCATTGTATGCTCTCACTGACTGGAGAGGCATCCCCATCCAGGTGCCCAGCCCACTGCCTTTCTTGCAAGTTGCAGCAATGGAGGAGGCTGTGGAGGCCGCGTTCTGTGCCCTGTTGCACTCCTGCTTGCCAGAGGACACCTCTCTGGCATGAAAGGGGATCCCTGTCTGGGATGCGGGAGCAAGAATGGGCAGCAGAGGAACCAGCTGGGTGGCACGGCTCACAACTGGCCTTCATGGCCCCTCACACACACACCTGGGGGGCTTCAAGCTGCTCAGCTACTCCTGCCCCAAAGAGGATCTTTAAGGCAGGTGGTAAGCAGAGTGGGAATGCCTCTGACAGCTGCAGAGAGAATGCTGCCATCAGGGGCACTCTCTGGCCAGTTACTGGCAAGGGCAACAGGTGGTCACTCTTGGCAACCGACTTTTGGCTTCTGGCCTTGCTGCCATCATGGGTTGCGTTCCTGGGTCCAGGCAACCCAACCAGACATCAAGGAACCAAGAAACCACAGAGCAGGCCCCCATTTCTGTCTGTGGTTTCTAAAAACCAAACTTAGTGCACTGGAACACCTTGGCAGAGTCTGGATGAGACGATAAACCAAGAGTGGGACTACAATAGTCACTGTGGCTTGTCAAACGCTACAAACCCACCCACTGCCTCAGCTTTCTTTACCCCACCCTAGAACACCGTTGCAGCCTTAGTGGTGTCCTGTAAGGTCAGAGAGACCCTTGGCTGAGTGGAAAGGAAGGGGTGCTGGCAGCCTGCACCTTTGCACTGGTGTTCAATCTAAGCGAACTTTCCCCCGCCACCCCTGCTGTGGTTAGAGCTATGCGTGTCCTCTCTTCTCCAGGGTTAAATACCATCCAGCCAAGTTTCTTCCCACAGCTAGATGGATTTTATGTAGCTCCTTCTTCTAATTTCCCTCAAATTACCATTTCTTTTTTTTTTAAGAATTGTATGTGAAGTCTGGCTGGGGGAAGAAGTTGCTTCAAGCTAACGCTGAGTGGAAAGTAGACCTGTGCAATTGTATTGAGAAATCAATGATATATTAAAAGACTTTTTAATTGGACCACTGTGGTCCTGAACTAGCTCTAGGTTAGAAAGAACAAGTAATTGTTAGTGGCATCCTCATCGCAGGGCTTGCTCATGGAGAGAGCTCATCAGCTCCATGGTGGAATCAGGAGCACTGAGGAGGGCTTCACCAGGAGAGCCCGTGTGAGAGGAAAAATGAAATTCGGAGGCTGTCTGACCCATCTCAAGTGAAAAGGGGAGTATTTTAATTAAGTGCATCAACAGTTGCTTAGGGATTTAACCATCTAGGGATGTTATTATATTTAAGTGATATACTGCTATCACAAATAAACAATGGTTGAAAACAACAGATTCTCTTCCAAGCGAGAGCACATACAATAGTGGTGAATGCATCAGACTAGTATTTGTGGGGTTCAGGATCAAACCCCCATTTAGCAACAGAGCTTTATGAGCCTGTTACTCTACCTTCATCTGACCTACCCTGGAGGGTTGTTGTGTGATTATACATAGGGGTGATACATGAAACAGAGAGAGCAACTCTGTAGGCCCCACATAATGGGCTTACCTAGCGAGAGAGTAGATGTTAGCTTAGCATAAAGGAAAATCTTAACAGCCAGAACAGAAGCAAAAATGACAAAATGGATGCTATGGTACTTTGGACCCATCGCAAAAAGGCAAGACTCCCTGGAGAAGACAGTTGTACTAGGGAAAGTCAAAGGGAGAAGAAAAAAATAAAGGCCAACTACGAGATGGACTGACTCCATTGAGGAAACCACTGCCTTGAACTTAGAAGAGCTGAGCAGGGCTGTCATGGGCAGGACAATCTGGAGGGCTTTCCTTTCTGGGGTCACCATAAGTCAGAATTGACTTTGACAACAGATGACAGCAACAGTGTTCTGGAGATAGTCATTGCTCCCTCAGTGGAGGTCTTCAAATGGAAGCTGGACAGACATCAGTTGGGGATGTACTGGATTTCTTGTACTGGGCATTGAATGGGGCTAGCCATCCCGGAAGGTCACCCCCTCCTTCTGTCATTCTGTGACTTAATGCCCTAAGAAGGATGAAGCTGTTAACTTGGACTTTGGCCATTTCCAGCTATTGATAAAACTTCAAACAGTTGCTTCAATACACCCCTCCCCATTTCTTCCCTCTCACTTACCTGCAAAGATTTGCAAACCACTCATACTGTGATTGCCAGAACAAAGGAAAGGCTTTTTGACAATTCCATCCATCCACACACCTTTTTCAGAGCCATGGTTTCAGATTAAGCATAGAGTATACAATAAGCTCAGGAAAGAGTGGAGCATAATGCCTGGGAAAGTTTCTAGCAATACTGCAAGCAGCCAACTCTGCATTTCAAGCCCAGAAAAACTACATCATTAACCATAATGCATAGCTCTCTGGGTTAATTCATCATCCACCACCTGAATATCCACAGGCGTTTACCTAGCTCTCCAAATTATAAATAAATCTACGCCGGGAAATGTGTCTTGATGAAAACTCTTGCTTCCCAGTCCCACACAGCAGGAATGGCTCTCCGAAGTGTTAAAATATTGTCAGAAAGCAGAAAGACGCAGTCAGTGGATGATGCTAACAGGCTGCTGGCTGTTCTGAGATATCAGATGGGTATGGTGAAGACAATTTTTCCTAAATTAAGATTAATAAATGGAAGCCACACACAATCTACAAACTCTCACTCCAGCACACTGTATGCTGTCTCCCTGACAGTGTTGGGAAAGGGGGGGGGGTTGTGCCTTGCACAGTGTTTTTGCTGTGCAAATGTGCCCCCCCCCCCCCAGGAGACTTCCTCCATATCTTCCTTCTCCATATAGGAGAAGGAAGATTGCATTTGGATTCAAGGTGAGTTAACTTTCCCATCTCCCTCCTTCCCAGTACAGTCTCTCCAGCTCACTGAAAATGTTCTACAAGGAGTCAGGAGGCCCTGCTGATTGGGGTGGGGTGTGGTATGGGGGTGGAAGATGCATCCTCCAAGATTGAGCAGGAGGTTTTCTCTGAAAGGAACACCTGATTCCAGACATGGCACCATCCCAACTGACTTTCATCATCAGTGTGGCTAATCTAGGAACAAAGGCAAGAAAAAACGGTGCTGAAGAAGTCACAGATGAGAAAACAATGGAATGAAACAGAACGAAAGAAGCAGATCATTTTCATAGTCAAGGCATTGTAGAGAAGATACCCATTTCAGACCACAAAAACCAAAATAAGCATGTATTCAACAGTATGCCAGGCCTGCCCCATTTGGGGGCACTTGCTTATTTTTCTGGATGGGGCCTTGGACCTCTGCCCCCAAAGTGGCACCACTGATTGGTGGCCTTGCAGGGAAACTGGCAACCTCTTTCCCAGGGTTTAGTGTTAAGTCTGCATGAGTTCCATTCACAATGAGTAAAATATACTCAATTTGCAGCCTGGAATGCAACTGGGAGTGCATGTTTGCAACCTTGCAAATTCTTGAGTCTCTTAAGCTAGTGAATGTGAAATGGCAAGAGACTGCTGCTAAAAATGTTTGGAATGTGAAGAGCCTTAAAACTTGGGGAGGTGAAAACCCTCTCCCAGTGCAGCTCAGAGGAACGCAATCCTGCAACGCTATCAGGAAACTGATGCAAGGGGTGGAGAGGAGTTAGAAACACAAGGAAGTTAACACACACGCGGTGCTTTTGGGTGGAAATCATCTTCAGGGTACAGTATGGCTCTTCCTGAAGGTTTAATGGGCCAGCAAGGATAAGTATGTCACTTCACTCCACATATGTTCCATTTGTATAACTGGAAATCCGCCAAATATCCTCCTCTAAGAGGAAACTAAACCCAAGTAATGCATCCGTTGGGACCTCTTACTGCTACGCGAACTGAGGAAGGGGTCATTTTCAACTTTAACGGAGGCGAACATTGAATGGCCCATGAGAGTTCACTGGAATAGGTGAGAGGGCTCTTTTCAGAGAGGGAAAATGCTTCATGGAGCAGTGGGCACAGTTTTGGCTTAGCTTTACCTTACAGTCTAGTGGGTAGGGGAACCTAGTAAGTGAAATGCAGCCACAACATAGGAATGGTTCCTCACGAAGGGCTGGGCACGCATACCCCTCTGCTGGCAAACCCTGCAGGAGAGGCGGGAGGGCTACTGCGCCACCGGTGGGCAGTGCACGAGCCCGCTGGGCAGTTTGCGTTCTAGCAAGCCACGAGGTGTCAAGTGCCTCGCCAAAGCCCTCACCCCTCAGCATGGAAGCTACTGACTTCTGCTTGCTGAAACAATGCGCTTGCAGCTTATGGCGCAGGTTCTTTTCATCAAGAAAGAAGAAACTTTGCTCTCTTCCTTTCATGCTTTTGCAGGTAAACGTAAAATTAGAAAGCCAAAACAGGTTAGTCCAAACAGCTTGCATATAAACAGTGTTTAAATAAATGAGGGAGAAATGATTAGAAAAGGAGACTAGTGGCTTGTAAGCATCCATTCATGTTGAAGTTGTCAAGCCCAACTTCCAGCTGATGAGAAAAGATTCCTGAAACATTAAGGGTGAAATGTCATGTCAGGATTAGGGATGGGAGAGAGACTCATTCAGTTCACATTTTAATGTTTTAATGTGAACTCACCCCAATTTCACAATTTCAGTCTCCTGCCCCGGTGCACCTTCTTCTCACATAGACATGTGGTGGGAAACAGCATTGGCCCCTCAATTAATGACTGAGCCTATGAGCAAGGCATTCGTGGCAAGGGCGATGATGTGACATCCCCAGAGGTTTATTTGGAAGGTGCCCCATTTCGGATCCCTGTCATGGAAGATTGCTCTGTTTTTCCACACGGCTTTTGAGTACACAAAGTGTACCTACATAAGCACGAGTCTTTTTTCTTGCTACCGTTGGCAGTAAAGGCAACGCTGAATGGAGTGCATAAATGCAGGTCCTCTGATCATTTCCCAATTATCAGCTGCTTCCTCTTCAAACATGGAGTGCTGGGGCCTCATCAGACACCTCATGCACAATTTATCACAGCCTTGTGGGGATTCTCTCCTTGAGATTCTCCCCTGTTCTTACATCCATGCAATTCCACAGAAAGCTGGTACAGCAGAAGAACTTAAGAAGAAGCCAGGCAACTAGATTCTGGCAGGATGTCAGAAGGACTTCCAAGCAGTGCAACAATCGAAGCAGTGGCCTGGGGACGTTGTGGCTCACCCACACTAGACGCATTCAAGGTGCAGCTGGACAGCCATTGGCGTGGGGTGGCTTAATGCTGAGACCTGCACTGAGCAGGTGGTGGGACCCGGTGGCTGTTTGGCCCCTTCTATGATTCTATAATTCTAAGATGTGTGCTAGATCAGACCAAGCGGATCAAATCCAGCATTCTTTTTGCCTGGTGGGCGGCTGGATGCCCATGGAAAGGAATGGAAGAAAAGAATAGTAGAGGAAGGGGGAGGGGCCTATAAAGCCATTGGAAGGGGGCTGTAAGGCCATTGAGTCCAACCCTTTGCTGTGCTTCCGCATGAGGTTGGTCACTCATCTGCCTGCGGGCCCATGCCTTTCCAGCTTAGCAAAGGTGGCTTGACCTGCTAACTTGATGCAAAACTATACAGCAGACATAAACAACTCTCAGAGGAAAATCTAGAATACAAGTGCAATACAAGTACCCTCCTGATTACATTCCCCTTCAACTGTTACTTGTAGGCAACTTGTCTTAACCACCAGGAATCAGTCAATTCCCTTTTAAAGCCATCCAGATCGGTGGCCATATCTGAGCTGTGTTTATGCCTGTTTTCCCAAATGCGCATATCAGTTGTGCACATCCTCGAAATGTATGCAATCTTCTCCCACTGATCAAAGTGTATGGGTGAGCATTTTCCAAAAGTATGCATGTTTCCTGCTCTCTTTTTTTCGAATGTACCCATGCTGTGGAACTCATTGTTTTTGGTCCATGAAACACTGCATTGCATGCAAGAAAGTGAGCAGAGTTCAACCATGGACTGCTTTTGATGCTGTGCAGTCTGGAAGGTGTAAAAAGGCTGCGTCCTAGTGAAAGAATTCCTCGTGCAGGCCCAGTGAGATGGCAGCAGTGGCAGTCTCTGCCTGCTCCTCCAGATCCTTTCAGCTGTTTCTGTCCGACTGAGTGTGAAGCACATGGCCGGCCCTCACCCAGTAGGTTGGACTACCGCCCTCTCGTTTGGTAGTGGATGCCTCCCATCATCAATACTGAAGTAAGACCCAAGTGGTCCTGGGCTCCAGGCCCTCGGAGGGCCCTGACTTTTATCCTTAGAAGAAGAGTGATTTGTTCACGGAGAGGACCTGGTAGCACAAAGTCATCACAACGCTTCCATTCCTCTGCGCACAGTTTTCCTTTGTGCATCTGACAAAATACATAAATACATACAAACTTATACTGGGGAAGGAAGTTTTTGCAGCGAAGGTCAGGAGCAGACATTTAGAATCGTCATACTTGCAAGTTATAACAATCCTTAAGGAACTGACATGTGTCATGGCACCTGGGAACAGTTTTCTTGAATGGAAACTATTTAGTTACATGGTAGGCTTTTTGTTTACCATATATAGCATACAGAATCCTTGCTATTAGTGACATTTATTGCTTCAGTCCTTTCCATACAAATGTTTCAGAATATGATAGTTTAACCATGAAAACATATTTTTATTTGCTTTACCTTTTTTTAAATATGTGTTTCTATATTATTTAAATTACATCATTGTGGTTTCTGATTTTCAGTTTTCTCTTACGAACTGATGGAGTGGGCCATGATCTATTCACATTTTATGTCGCTGTTAAAAATGAGGAGCCTGTTAGAAAATAAAAGTCCAAATACAAAGAGGATCAAACTGAGAAACTTAAGAGCCGCACATTCAAACCCTTCTGCTGGAAGGAAGAATTAGTTTGGTTTTGCCTACATTCGGTTTTCTT
Organism: Varanus komodoensis; assembly: GCF_004798865.1. Lineage (NCBI taxonomy): Eukaryota > Metazoa > Chordata > Lepidosauria > Squamata > Varanidae > Varanus > Varanus komodoensis. Next base: position 2,001,943 of record NW_025336599.1, read on the forward strand.
CCTGCCTGCATGTCTCCATGCCTTTCTGTTTTTGGAAACTCCAAATTCTTTTTGTCCCGAATGTGGAAAAATCATGAACTTTGAGAATATGGGCAAATTCGTATAAAAACTGAACCGAACCAAAAGCCCAACTATCCCTGATGGTTTGGAGCTCCAACACCCGCTCCAAAAAAACACCATGAAATGCTGCACAGACCCAGACAGCAGAGACGCTGCCCTGCATGAGTTATTGGGGAACATTAAAATGTACACGCATCTTCAACAGTCAAATGGGAACCAGATCTAGAATCTGCCTGTGTGTTTTGCCAATTAAAAATTCATACTATAACGAGCAAAGTATTTTGAAATAATAATTACACGAATTCCAATTAAGTGTTACACAGTAATTATGATGAGTGCGATTAGCACATTTAAAGTGCTGCTTCAGTCTAAATTACTATCACAGAACAGAGCACCGAGCAGGTGCGTGCAGCCTTCAACAGGTGGAGGAGCAATTACAGGTGCTTACATATTTGATGGGGGATGCAAAAGAAATAAACAGACACCATTATTCTGGATGCGAAGGACTGTCTCCAAGCAGGTTGTTCTGCCCTGTGGTAGTTTGTCAAGTCTGAAATGTCCTTGCAACACAGCCTGGTGGGCATTGTTTATGGGAACCAGAGGTCCTCTTAACCACACCAAGGACCAGGATAATTCATAGAGTTTATCAGCAGACTTCTGCAGAGCGTTAGAACAACACAAAATCGATGCCCCATCTTGCAATATTTTGATGCGCTCTCATCTCTCCTTCCTCAACTGCCCATTTCCTCATTGAAATTGCCTGAACTTTCATTCACTTACTCTTGAGAAATCTCACCGTGTAGCATTATCTGCTTGCTACAGAGCACTCTGGTTAGGGCTGCAACTTCAATATAGAAATAGAAACAGAGAAACAGTGAGTCAGAACGGGTCTCCCAGGCCATCTAGTCTGACCCCCGGCACCAGCCGGCTCCGCTCACAACATGCCCACCATGTGCATGCCCAGCCTATCGTTGAACACCCTCACCGATGGGGCCTCAATGACCTCTCATGGAAGCCCATTCCACATCCTCGGGGTCCTGACTGTCAGGAAGTGCTTCCTGGCCTCCAAACTGAACCTTGGCTCCCTGAGCTTTGCTCTGTTGGAGCGCATCCTTCCTTCCTCTGCAGGGGAGAACGGGTCTCTACCCACCTCCGTGTGACATCCCCTCACATTGTGTGCAAGTCCATGTTTGAATTTGAGAGGTATGAACTAGGCTCAATTTGGTCTAAAATGAAAAGAAAACTGTCTTATACCTCCCCACTCACTACAAAACTTGAAAGTAAACACACACACACACACACACACACTTTGAACAAACAAAAGTGCTCTGCATCGCACAGTTGACTGATCTGTGGTCAGGAAAGTAGCTTTCCCTGGATGGGAATATGCTTCCCCAGGCTGCGCTGTTAGGACCTGGGAGGCGCTTTTTATCGGGCACTGCCTCTGGATGTGCCAGTGGAAGTGGTAACTGGGAATAGGTATTACCAAGCCCAGCTAGCATGCTAAGTGGACCCTTCTTCCAGGAGGAGAGACCAAGGATCAGGATGCAAAACAAAACATCTCGAGCTTTCCAGCATTCTTCAGATTCCATTTCAAGGCTCAATCTGCTATTCATTAGAACAGATTTGGGCACATCTTCCAAAAGCACATAGTTGTCTCCTTCTTGGATGCACATCCTTACATGGGGATGGGTTTGTGAGTGTCATAGAAGCCGAGACACTCTCATGAGGCTTCTCTTGTAGCAGATCAACCAGGGTGGAACAGTCAAAGAAGAGCCTAAGAGCTACCCTTCCTCAGGTGTAACAGTCACATCAGTGGAAGAGCAAAGGGGGAAGAGGGCAGAGAAAGCCCTGAAGGGCAGCAGTAGTTTAAGGGAGCTCTCATGGAGAATCTTTCGCAGACAACAGCAGTGATGCTCATGCTCACTCTGGTTAATACTGTGCAGAGAGAACAATGGGATACTTTGGAAAACTTTGGAATAGTCTTAACTTGTAAACCCTATAATCAAACAATAGGATTAAGACAGAATATGTTGAAAAACCATGATTTCCTATAGACAAAGGCATCAGACAAGGGTGTTTTTTTAATCTCTGTTCAATCTGTACACTGATCACAAACAAAGCTGAATTAAGATCAGAGAAAAGAGTGAACATGGATGCATGAATAATTTAAGATCTGCAGATGATACCTGATATAGTTTGGCAAGAAGCAGCAATGAATTTGAACAACTCCTGATGGAAGTGGATGAAGAAACTCGAAAAGCAGAACTGCAGCTGAATATTAACAAAACATTATACAACTTTAATGTCAACTTTAAAATCATAAAAATTTGTGTTATGTTGAATCCTATTATGGTAGGAGATTTTGGGGTGATGACCTATAAAGGCCTAAACGGCTTAGGGCCAGGTTACCTGAAGGAGCGTCTCCTTCCATGGGTGCCTGCCTGGCCCTCAAGATCTGGGGCAGAGGCCCTTCCCTGGATGCCCTCCCTGAAGGTGATCAGGAGGGTGACTATCACTTTATTCTTTTCAACGCCAGGCTAAAACCATTGTATTTTCCCAATGTTTTAAGATCAGATTGATTTCATTGGAGTATTACTGTCAGTTGGAATGTTCAGGACGCTGTCATTGCGGTATTGTGAAAGAGCCACTGTGGCTGTGTGGGTGGAAGAAGTGTGCTCCAAGGGAGGCGTTCCACCTCTGGGCACATTTGCAAGGCCCCTGGGACCTTTCCTATGGCTGTCCAGCCACCGCATCACATTTTCCTGGGCCAGCCTGATACGGTTACCCCACGGCTTTACATCAGCATTGCTTTGCTGAGTTTCATTGGCAGCCGCCGTGTGTTGGTATAGTGTGATTTTTTATTTCTTCTGAAGGAGAGGATAGTAGAAATATGTTCACATCAAACTGCATGTGCCCTATTCCTGAGTCACTGATTCCATAGCTTCCACGCAGGCAGCCAGGTAATTCAGAACTCCGTGGCCTGTGAGGGCACCTGGAGACGTACCATCTCCCTGCATTTGCTTTCAGGCCTGCACTGTCCTCCTTGGCCTGCCCAAACAAGGATTGCAGCTGCCGGTCAATTGATCCTGTTCATATGGGTTCCCTCATCCTGTTTCTTTCTTTTCTAAAATAACAAGTGACAAAGAAAAGCAACATCAGAGGCGCCGGACAATCTTTATGAATGAAGCTACTGAACGATCCCCTCTGCAGAGATACACATGCTAAGAAAAACATTTCTATTAGCTTGACCTACTTGAACGCAAATGAAAAAGGAAGGTTCCTCTTGGAAGAGAAGTGTGTTTTTGCTCTGTGAACTGCCCTCCGGTTCCTCTGCAATGCTGTAAGTCACAGGCGCTGCATTGTTTGTTCGCCCTGGTCTGCTAAGCCATAACAAAGCAGATCACTTTGTGGAAATGATATACTGCCTGAGGAAGGCGCTCCGCAGGCCCCGCCCCACCCCACCCCGGCAATGCCGTTATAAAATTATTTAGGGACGGCTTTACTGTCTATAGCAGAGAAAGGTGTGGTGCGAGGAGTAAGAGAGCGTGGGGGGGGGAGGGGGGAGAGAGAGAGAGAGAGCAAGCAGTAAAGATACATTTGTTTGAATCGCATATGGAGAGACATGTCAAGTCTACCCTGGCAGTGATATTCACATGGAGGAAGATAAATGCAGGAAGAGGAGACCAAACAGGATGATGGAAATGTTTAGATAGACGAATGCAACTCTGATTGTGCCATTTCTCACATTTATTGAAAAAATGTATATAATGAACTAGAAATAGAACCTTTCACTCCTATTTTGAGATGTATATGCCGTCCTACTTAGAGATGTCAGTTTCATCAACTCATCTGGCTGGCAATCAATTGCCCATGACTGTCAGTTATTTGCTTACCATTATGATGTCCTTCGTCTCACCATACCTCACTATTCCACCTGGAAAGGGAAATACAGCACTTTGATCCTGTTCCTCAATACTGAGGCCAGGCTTCCTGCCTCCCGTCCCCTTTTGCTTCTCAATGACTCCAGTGCTGGCAGGTGCTGGTGAGCACTGTCTCCCAGGACCTCAGCACCGGATGCACCCAAGGCAGTCCTCAGGGTGACACAGAGGCTAGAGTACTGGCATCAACAAGTGGAAAGGGTCCACAAGTGTTGCAAGGGCTACCTACACCATTTCTGCACATGGTCTTGTAGCTAACTCTTTAGGAAGGAAGGAAGAGACCTAGGGCTGCTTAAGGCAGGATGGACAGACAGTGGCCCGTGCAGTTCTGCAGACCTACTTCACTATCCTAACCTTTGGGGTGGAAGCTGCAGGGCTACTGGTTCTACACCTCTTCATTAGAGTATGAGAAAAGTATATTTTGGATAAGTTCTTGAGGGGCCAGTTCAAGTAGTGGGAGAGTCCATAGAAAAGTGTATCCTACTCCTCACAAGAAAGAATAGGGAAAACTCCATAGTAGGAGGCTGTGGGGAGCCACAACACAGCCATGCATGCTCAGGAATAAGCCACCTCGAGCACAGGGTCAAGCAATGGAAGGACCAAAGGTTAGCAAAGTAGAACATCAAAAAGAGGTTGTAAAATTCAGCACATGCCCCACCACACCTTACAATTGCCTTGCTGTAGTTCATAACTGCTCCTATGTAAAGCAAAGGAACTTCCACTCAGTACAATGTGTGGCTACTCCAAGGTCACGCTGGAAGCACAGGAGACGAAGGGGAGCATGCGCCCAGTAACAAAGCTCCATGCCCCTCTTCCTAAAGCAACATGGAGCAGCAAGTGGGGCAGAGAAAATGCCAAGAGAGGCCCGCCCACGTGCACAGATACAGTGAGAAAAGTAAGGCGTCGGTACTCGCCAACCCTCGTTCTTCCTCATCTCGTTTTTCAGCATCTGCAGAAGGACAACCTTCTTCAACTTACAGCCCAGACAGGACAGGATGGGAGAGGGCTCCGTTGGAGCAGCCCTCTGGGGAACTTGTGCTCTCTGGACAGACCTGAAAACAGCTCTGGGATCTTCCCATGTTTTCCAGCTTACACTGAATGTTTTGAAAAATGCATAATTGCTGGATTCAGTGAACAGGGAAAAGTGTGTGGCGGAAGGACTGGTTGCATTCTGCCAATGTAGGAAAAAGATTTAAATAATCAAAAAGAGGCAGGCAGGCAGGCAGGCAGAGGAGAGAGAAATGGAGTGGCCAGGGGTTGGCTCAAATTGCAGATCAAAGGGAAGGGTTGGTCAAGTCAGGATGCGGGGGCAATGACCAAGGAAGGTGCTGTCAGCTAGAATGTGAAACCCAGGGGCCTGGATGCTTTGAAGAAACCAGTAGGTAGGTCATGCATGAATGGGGGTCGTTACTTGAAATGGTGGTTGCCACTAGCAAATGGCATTTTGAGTCCAACTACATGTTCTCTTAAAAGCAGCTCTGTTCGTTTAGCAATTCGCCTTGCCAAAAACGTATTCGTTCTTTTCAACAGATCTTTTTGAGCGATATAAACTGCAGGTGATTGGCACCTCTGATCTGCATCTAGAGCACGAGGTGAAAGACACCCCCTGCCACCGTCCCCACCTTCCATGTTATGGCCCACAACAGAACTGGTGCCCTTCCTCACGCTGCCACCATGTTATAAACACTAACGCCTCGCCCGGTACTCAAGGGCAGTTTGACAACCATTCGTATTTCCCCCATTAAAACTTTGCAAGTGTGAACATGAGCATATTTCTTTTTGCAGGTGGTGATGAGGGGAATCTTATGCATTCCCAAATTCTGATTGTGTTCAAAAAAACCATCTATTTTTTCAATGTGCACTGTAATTACAGCTTTTGAAACAATATGCCATTAGTCAATGGATGTGTGAGAGCACTTTGGAAAAAATGCTTGCAGAAATGTGCACTTTACCTGTTTGAGCTAACAAGAACAAAAGGAAAAATGAGCGGAACTAAATTTCAAAGACTCTGAAGAATCATAGCAAACGCAAGCATCCCTGCTTTATAATTTAGAAAAATATATGCAAAACCCACACAATAGAAATGAAACTTACAAGCTACACAAATCTAAAACAAGACAAATGACAAATTAATAATAATTGACAATACAATAACAACAGTGCAAGGTTCCACCAGGTCCAACAGAGACATGTTACTTGGTGTAAAATCATTTATTCATTCAGGGAGATCCACTCCCGCTCCCCTTCCAAAACTGCATTGACTCTTCTGGTGGCACACAACTGTTTCCTTTTATTAAAACATATTCAATAAATGGTCTGCAAATATTTTCAAAATTGTTTTTGCTTATCAAGCCTTTTTCCACCTAGTATCACAAATTAGTTTATCACTAATAGCTATATTTCAGACATCTTTCTAGAAATCACTTATTTGATAGTCACATTTCACTTTCCAGTTCCTTGCTATTATTACTCTAAGTGCTTTTACCAAATTTGTCATCAATTCTTTAATATTTTGTTGTTCTCTATTCGCTTGTTCTCTTTCAAATAATGACAACAATGCAAATCCAGGATCTACTTCCATCTTTAAATTCAATATTTTATTAATTCCTTATTTTTCTCCAAAACTTATATTCACCCACCCACCAGATATGGAAATATGTACTCATATCTGAGTTCCATCTCCTACATATATTTTTAATATTAATTATTCAATTTTACTGGTGTTAGGTAACATTCCCATACTAATTGGTAGAAATTTTCTTTAATTTTTTTCAACAAAAATTTTGAAATTCTCTTATCCCATTCTTCATTACTAATATCTTTTCTTAAATCTACTTCCCCAGTCTCTTTAACAGGATCATGCTGGTCCTCCACTTCTACTTAGTATGTTATACATTTTACTTGTCATTCCTCTCATTCACATATTATTTTTGTTTCAGTCTTTGAATTTAGCATATTCTCTATATTTTTCTTCAGCCAGTCTTTACCCCATTGATCTAACTGAAGTATATTGTACCAAATTAAATTTCCATTTCCTAATATTGTCTGTATCTTTTCTTTACAATTCATTTTCTCTAACCAATCTTTCCACTTAATCACTTGTTTATTCTTCAGTATTTCTCCCAAATTACCCTTCAAATTCTCTGTAAATAATTTAATTCTGTAATTGGATATAATGGCAAAATTGATGACATAAATATTTCTCTATATTTATTCCAAAGTTGGACCACATTCTTAAAAAGGGGGTTTCTATATTTTAATAATATTTTAATATCCTATTGAAAGAAAATATTTAATAAGGATCCTTCAAGATATTGAAATTCTTGTAGTTTACCCATATTATCTTATTGGGTTGTGAAGAATATTACCAAGATGATAGTATCTTTTCTCCTTCCAATATTTTATTAAAAAGAGATTTTAATTTTGGAATCAACATCTCCTAAAAAGTTTGTATAATACTCTGGTCCTAATCCATCTGTCCCAAAAGTTTTTCCTACTCGAGAGTTCCCTATGGCTCCCATGACTAAAATGCAGAAGACAGCAGAAAGTCAAGGACTCCTTCGTGTCATGTTTGTCCTGCAAGGACTTCAATGCCCTTTGGAAGCTTAGCCAAGAGCTGCCCAGAGAATATCTGAACTTACTTTTTGAAGTTACTTAATTCTACCCCCTTTTTGCTTATAATTATATTCTTCCATTGTCTGAGAGGTGTTTCCCCCCTTTTACAATGTTTAAATGAGCTTTGAAATTGAAAATGGAGTTTTTAAACACTTTTCAAGGTATCTTGGGACCCACTTTGACTCACTATCTTGGATATGCTTCTAAGCTTCAAGTCCTTTCAGTCATTTTGAAGCTTTGTTTTATTTTTTTTTAAGCTCATTGAACAGAGTCCACATTCTGATAAAATTTCTGTAAATGAAAAACAAGGGGATTATATAACCTGAACACACAGCTATCGAAGTGTTTTTCTCAAAAGTAAAACCAAAATGGTACTCTTGAACTTCTGAGTTTCAGATAATAAACGGACTCCATCAAGCCAAAGTAAGGAGCTTCCTTTTCAGTCCAAATTGGAGAACTTTGTTTTGTGGTGTGATGTTTCCTGTATAAGCACACAAACAATTTAGGACTTGAGCATTACTTTTACTTATGGGGCAAGGGAAAGTATGCTGTGAATCCAAGATCTGATTCTCTCTCTCTCTCTCTCTCTCTCTCTCTCTCTGACTGATATGCTATCAGTTCATTATTTTCCCATTTCAGTCAATATATAGTTTTCTTTTCTCGAATCTTGCATGGTTGCTCTCCCTTCCCTTCCCTTCCCTTCCCTTCCCCTGCACTCCCCTCCCCTCTCTGTTCTTCTGGACATCAAAGCAATTACAACAACAACACCCATTAGAAGATGTTTCCTTTTATACATTTTGTACAGTTCTTTTCTAGGCTTCCTGAGTGTTCAACATGGGACCCTGGATCAGGATCCACAAGAAAAAGTTTCCAATGGACCTGATTTGAAGCTAGGAAGCAGGCTGCAGGGGTGAGTCTAGGCCCTGCTCTTTCTCTTGCTGGTTGGCAACTCCACCACATGCACAGGTGGTGGATCCAAGCTTTGCAGCTTTATCGACGGTGCGGATGGGCACTGTTCGAGAGTCCTCAGCTGCACCTTGTGTGCTGCTAATCCCTCTATCAACCTACCATTAAGATTCCAGGCACGCTACTTCATGGGTCCAGACATTTTGGACTTCACTTTCCAAAAGACCCTGATGCAGGTCAGCAAAGCACCAGGGCATCTACTTTCTGCCCACCTTGGCTCTGTACAGGCCATGGCCACCTCTGGTCAGGGCAATGGCTGGGAAATGTTACAGGCTCCGCATTTTTCTTCCTGCTGCAACCACCTAGGGAACAGCCTTTCCTTTATGCTTTGCATGCTATTCCCATAGAAGCAACAACCCTGGGCTGGCATTTCATCCACAGTGGAGCACACATCTCTTCCAATTTCTTTTAAAGGATAGCAACTGGTTTGCATTTTGGAAAGTCACCTTCAGAACAGCATGTTTTAGAAAGCTACTTTTAAGTAAGTGCAGAACCTCTGTTTAGCCTCAAGACAGCATTTCTGAGTCACGAAACCTGTGGTGTGCTCAGCAGATGGAAAACCTTTTGGCCCTTACAGAACAGAGATGGATAAAAGTCATGAATCTGCTTTCCCCCTACTTTCAGCAAAGCTGCTTCAACAGATGGCTGCTAAGAGGAGGATAATATGCCCAAAATGAAGCCGTTTTTAAAAAAGAATTTTAATATGCTCCCAAATACCAAGGGGAAAAGTATGTTTTTTTCTTCTTATGTTATGACATTTTTATCCTGGAATTAGACATATAATGTAGTATTGTTCACTCTTACTTTCAGTGCCTCCCAAAGATCTCCAAAAGGTCTATCCAGATTTTCCCTAACTCCTGGTATTTGCTATCATATGATGGGTCTTCTTAATTTACTTGTTTTGCTGTTTTTGAGATTCAAAATTGTTTTAGCATTTGAAATTCTTTAAACCTCTCCTCCTCCTCCTCCTCCTCCTCCTCCTCTTCTTCCTCCTCTTTCACCAGCCTTGCTCCTGGAGATTCATTTAAGTCTAAATGTCAAGAAGGCCACATATTTTTTCCATTTAAATATGCATTTCCCCTCTAGCTATTGAACCACAGAATCATAGAAAAATTGGACATCAAATAAACCAGATAGCTGTCCAGATTCATCTTCAATGCTGCACGTGAGGGAGTGCCCACACCCTCCCTAACTCGCTGGTTCCATCACTGCACTGCTCTAACAGTCGGGATTTTTTCCCCTGATACCTAGTCAGAATTGGGCTTCCTATAACTTGAGCTCTTCATTCTGTGCCCTGCATTCTTGGATGATCAAGAAGAGATCCTGGCCTTCCTCTGTGTGACAGCCTTCCAAGTACCCAAAGAGTTCTAGCATAGATACAAACCATTAATACAAACATTGGAGAGCATTGGTCCCAGGACTGAACCCTGCAACACCCTAGTTGTTAGCTCTCCCCAGTTCGAGAAGGTGCCATTGATGAGCACTCTTTGTGTCCGATTCTGTAGCCAGCTGTGGATCCACCTGATTGTTGTTCCACCTAGCCCACTTTTAGCTAGTTTCCTAATCAGGATGACATGGGGCAATTTGCCAATGGCTTTGCTGAAGTCAAGATATAGTATGTCCACAGAATTCCCACAGTCCATTAGAGAGGTTAAAAAACAATATCAGGTGAGCCTGGAAGGATTCATTCTTGAGAAATCCATGTTGGCTTGTAGTAATCACTGCATTGTTTTCAAGATGTTTGCAGACTGGCTGCTTTATAACCTTCTCAGGATTTTTTCCAGTCATAGCACTTCTTTTGGGGAAAGACTGAGCCAAAGTCAGGATTGAGCACTTCTGTCTTTTCTTTGTCCTCAATTATCTGGCTAGTGATTTATGAGAAATTAATTTCATTTCAGTTGTTAATCATGATTTTGCCCATTTTGTACCTTTCAGACCAAACACTGTTCTGGACACAAACTGCAGTCAATGCCTGTATGTTTCTGAGTGTGCCATGAGATTTGCAGAATCCTCAAGCCCCAAAATGTGCTTAAGTGACTCAAGAAGACCTGCAGAACTGATGCATCCTTTTAGAAAAGTATGCATTAATATAGTCAGATTTGTGTGCATGTGTTTTATATGAAAATAGAAAGCAAAGTTTGCAATATTATACATACTTAAGTCAGAATGAGCTTTGGCATGGAGTATAGAGGACTTCAGCAACCTTCAATTTTGCTGATTTAAACATATGACCCTTTTGCAATGCAGGATTGTCTGCAGCTTGAACCCAAATTCTCAGTATTTAGACCAACACACAACCATTTCTTTAATGCATACAATCTGTGACTTGTTCTAAATGAGCACTTCTACATACTCAGTTTATTGATGATTTAAATCTCTGCATTCTGCCTTTTTGCCACAAATGGCTGTTACCCCCTCTGACAACATGACTCACAAATGCAAGACAAAAAAAATCTATAATTCAAAAATAATGCAAAGAGGCAAGATTGGAACCAGAATCCTATAATGAAATCTACTCTCAGAAAACTGCAGGAGAGCAGAACTAACTAAACTAAAATGAAACAAGTATTTGCAGAACACTGATATCTCATGAAGTAGGAACAGGGCAGGAGGCATCATCTCTGGAATGACAGTTTGGGGACCATGAGGGTTTAGGCATACCTGTGTTCCCAGAGTACCAACAGCTAGAGATAAGATCCTTAAGCTTTCCCCGGGAATGGTAGCTCTGGCGCCTTGAAGGGGAAGAGTGGCTTCTGGGAACTTTAGGTCCTGTGCCTGGTTACTATGACCATGTCTTGAGGGGCACATACCATTTTGCAAAATTTCTTAAGGCCCACAACCCAGTAATGAGTAGGAACTGAAAGCAAAAGGGATGGAGCCAAAGATGACCAAAGCTGAAAGCAATAAGGGCAGACATTTCAAAATTGTAAAATTAGGGGGTGGAGGGAGCCAAGAAACCATCCAACAATCAGTCACTGATGGAAAGAAGCCTGTGCTAAGGGTCCACACTTCTGCCTTGAAGCATCCCTAACCAGGATCTACCTGGCAGAGAACCAATCTTCATAGTTGGACAAAAGGAACGGAGGGAAGAGTCAAAGTGAACATCTTTAGAATGAGATTCTTCTCTGATGTTTCTCTTTTGAGACAAAGGAAATAATAAATTTCTCAGCATCCCTTTCAGTGCCTGGAGCTGCTCTGTCTCATAAAAGTCCGAGGCGGAGAACTCCATGCACTGTTGGCTTTTTCACTTTTTTCGATGCATACCAAAGAGAGGTAGACACAGCCAGCCAATCCGGGGGAAGGAGATCATTGCTGAGACAGAATACACAGCTCTGATCCTCAAGTCAATGTCCAGAGAAAATGCTGCCATCTGTCGGGAGTGTCTGAGAAATTAGTGTCTGCTTGCAATGCAAGCAAACCTGCCCTGTTTGCAAACCTGCACATGAGAATGTATCCACCCAAAATGTTGACAAATTAGCAGACATGTGCTCACATTCAAAGTCTGCACATTTCCCTGTTCCACTAGTGCAGATTTCTAAGTTTGCTCCACAGCTGGATCTGTGCCTCTTGCCGAATTGGCACAGTTTGCAGGAGTTTGGTGGAATTTCATGTGGATCACTGTTCATTTTGATTAATGTTTCCATGTTTCCATTTAATCCATCTAAGAATGGCTGGGCCTGACACATCCTGTTAGAGCTTACTCACTAAACTTTCCCACAAAATTTGCCTTTTGGTGGCTACCTGGTTTACCTCTGGGTCTCCTGGCTTTTACAATTTGCATCTTCTGTCCCCACTGAGTCTTCTCAATCAGAATCCATTTCAACAGCCTTTGAAGGCTGCAGGAGTAGGGTTTGGGTGAAAGCAAGGTAGCTGAGTTGGGGGTGGGGTATTCAGTACCATGGACAGGTCCTGCAAACCTTCTATCCATCTGGCAAGTCACTGCAATGGATCAGAAACCCACTGAGAAAGGAATCACCATCCTCCCTTGACCAGGTGACAGACAGCTCTGCTACACATCTGTCTGTGACTAAATAACACAAAGCCACTTCTCTGTCTCCCAAATGCTACCCATTAACGCACTGCTCTCCATTGGCTTTGATTTTTCCCTCCCCACTCTAGAAATAATAGAATGCAAGAGTAATTGAGCCATTTCATAACCAGGAAAGTTATTTAAATTTAACTTCCACCAGGAGCATCCCATGTCAAATCATTTAAGATGCATAATAAAAAAGAGAGGAGGAGAAAGAAAAATGATGTTGCCTCCCTTTTTGTAAGAAGTAGAGGAAAGTTGTTCCAAATTAAGAGGATATGTATTGCAGATTGTTTTGTTTTTCTTTTAAAATAAACATAAAGATGAACTGCACAGTAGCATACAACTGTAATTTACATATGCTGCCCATTACGATGCCAACCCCTTCATGGATCACTGCCTTGCAGTGGCAAAGGGGCTTGTGTAGTGCAATGAAACTATGAGCTATGCCATGCAGGGACACCCAAGACGGACAGGTCATAGCAGAGAGCTCTGACAAAAGTGATCCACTGGAGAAGGAAATGGCAACCCACTCCAGTATCCTTGCCATGAAAAGCCCATGGACAGCACCAAAAGGCAGAAAGATATGACGCCGGAAGATGAGCCCCTCAGGTCAGAAGGTGTCCAATATGCTACTGGGGAAGAGCAGAGGGCTAGTGCTAGTAGCACTTGAAAGAATGAAGCGACTGGGTCAAAGCCGAAAGGACACTCAGTTGTGGATATATCTGGTGGTAAAAGGAAATTCCAGTGCTGTAAAGATCTATATTCCATAGGAACCTGGATTGTAAGATCTATGTAATCAAGGTAAGCTGGACATGGTCAAACATGAGATGACAAGACTGAGTGTCAACATCTTAGGAATCAGTGAACTAAAATGGACAGGAATGGGTGAATTTAATTCAGATGGCCATCAGGTATACTACTGTGGGCAAGAATCCCTCAGAAGAAATGGAGTAGCCTTCATAGTCAAGAAAAGAGTAGGAAAATGACAGAAAGATTTCAGTTTGAATCCAAGGCAAACCATTCAACATAACATTAGTCCAAGTCTATGCCCCAACTACTGGTGCTGAAGAGGCTGAAGTTGACCAGTTCTATGAAGGTCTACAACACCTTCTACAATTAACACCAAAAAATGATGTCCTTATAATCATGGGAGATTGGAATGCTAAAGTAGGAAGCCAAAACATAACCAGAATAGCAGGAAGTTTGGCCTTGGAGTACAACATGAAGCAGGGCACAGGCTGGTAGAATTTTGTCAAGAGAATACGATGGTCAGAGCAAATACTCTTTTCCAACAACCCAAGAGACGACTCTACACATGGACATCACCAGATGGTCAACACAGAAATCAGACTGACTATGTGCTCTGCAGCCAAAGATGGAGAAGCTCTATCCAGTCAGTAAAAACAAGACCAGGAGCTGACTGTGGCACAGATCATGAGCTTCTTGTTGCAAAATTTAGGCTTAAATTGAAGAAAGTAGGGAAGAGCACTAGACCACTCAGGTATGACAGTCTTTGATGTTCAGAAAGCTACCCCAAGCAGCAAAAACTCCTATCCTGTGGACAGTACCAATTTCAAACATCACATGAGAGGTACCACAGACACCAACAAAACTTTTTTTGATATAGGACTGGATAGAGTGTCTATATAGACTTGTAAAGCAACAGCAGCAATGGAATGAAAGATGGATTTATACTATAACTAACAAGAAGGGGAAAAGCAGATATAAAGACTCAGGAGAGTAATCCTCTTACGAGGGCTACATTTCTTATTTTCTGGCATCACCTTCCCTATATGACATCAAGAACTTCATAAGGGTTGGTAGGAAAGGGATCTCTTGGTACTAGAATGCTTTCCTTCATCTTTGAGCAGTAACAGTAGGGAATGTCAGTCCAAAATAAAACATCTCTCATCCGTGATTTAATTGTGGCTGAGGGGGCCAACCTGGCATGCATTACTGAGACCTGGGGGGGGGGGGAAGTGTCACTCACCCAGCTGAGTCTGCTCGGTTATCAGGTGCAGCACCAACCCTGTCTACAGGGAAGGGGAGGGGGTGTGGCCCTGATACTCCGAGGGGCAATCTCCCTCACGAGGCTTTCTGTCCCGTTGAGGACAGACCTAGAGTGCCTGTACCTGGCGCTGCGTGATCGAGACAGACTAGGCATTCTGCTGGTGTACCGTGCACCCTTCTGCCCAGCAGACTCCCTGTCTGAGCTGACAGAGATTGTCTCGGACCTGGTGTTGAAGACCCCCAGGATGTTGGTCCTGGGGGACTTCAATCTCCATGCCAAGGCTGGTTTGTCAGGGGCACCTCAGGACTTCATGGCCACCAGGACATCCATGGGGCTGTCTCAACATGTCATTGGCCCAACGCATGAAAAAGGCCACACTCTTGACCTGGTTGTCTTCACGGGGCAGGAAGAAGGTGATCTGAAAGTGAGGGACTTGGCCTGAACCCCCTTGTCATGGTCAGATCACTTCCTCATGAGGTTTGAGCTTGGGGCCTATTTCCACCTCTGCAAGGGTGTGGTTCACCCCCGGAGCATGATGGATCCTGACGGTTTCCAGGCTTTGATGATGATGGCTTTGGGGGATTTTCCGGTTGATAAAGCAAGCACTCCTGTCAACGCTCTGGTCGATGTGTGGAATGGCGCAACGGTCAGGGCAACCGCAGAGTCCACAGGGCAATTCTCTCCTGCCATGCTCAGCACCATGGTGCACCCCTGAATTATGGGCGATGACGCAAGCTGGTAGACCACTGGAGTGCCGGTGGAGGAAATCCTGGGACGAATTTGGGCAAACACACTTAAGAGCTCATTATCGAGCTTACGCTGTGGCAGTGAGGGCAGCAAAGAAAAAATTATTCTCTGCTTTCATTGCATCCTCACAGTGCCGTCCGGCAGAGCTCTTTCAGGTGGTGCGAGGCCCATTATACCCCACCCCCAAAAAGGACCCCATTGCACCATCAGTAGCCCACTGTGACAACTTTGCCCAGCACTGCAGGGATAAAATCACTCAGATTCACCATGAGCTGGACTCCGTGGTTGATTCACCTCTGGTCCAGGAGGCATCCAGAGCACTGCCTGGTCCATTTTTATTGGTTAAGTTTCAGTCGTTGCGGCCTGAGGTTGTGAACAAGGTCCTTGGACTGGTCCTTCTCACTACTTGTCTGCTCGACCCTTGCCCCTCATGGCTGCTTGTCAGTGCCAAGAGTGAGATACGTACCTGGGTCCTGAAAGTCACCAACACCTCTCTGAAGGAGGGCTGGGTCCCTGCCCCTTTGAAGGAGGCGATGGTCAAGCCGGTCCTGAAGAAGGCACCCCTGGACCCAGAAATAGCTGCCGATTATTTTTGTACACATGCCTACATCTGTGGCAGGAACTTTAATATATTTACCATTTTCCCATGACCCATCCAGTATGAGCCTTACGTGGCACCATAAGTGCAAAATGCACATCAGAAGTCACTTGGGAGGAGCTGCAGAATTTCCTGCAATGTGGAAAAGCAAGAGCTCAAAGGAGTGAGATGCTCTTCTGAGGACACATTGAAGATAATGGTGTTAATGATGCTCTCCGTCTATGATAATGTCTCATTGTCTGGCTGAGTGCATGAAGTCAATTTTCGAGGTTGTCAGCTTCCAAGTACATTGAATCCCATTATAAATGCTGCTCTCTCGATCTCTCCCACAAAAAGAAAAAAAAAACTCATGTACAGTCTCTGAAGATCTCACCATGAGGAAACTGCAGCATTCCTGAGAAATGATTTATGACTACCCAGCCCATTTTTGGAAATAAGATAGATTCCACGCATGGCATTATTAGGGGGATGTTCTGCTGCTTGTTTCAAGGAAGAAAATGTGTTACCAGGTAAAGAGCAAGGAACAGTATCACACCTGCCTCTGCCACGCATTGTCTATTCCGGAGAAATTAAGCAACCATCTTTTTTTAAACATCTGACATCTGGCACATGGTAATAGAAATAATTCTGGACAAGGATTTGGAATTTGTGTGAGCTCAGCATACCTTGTCCCTGAAAATCGGCCTTCTTTTTGTTGCATGTGCTGACACAGTGGCATGGTTCAAACCTCACCCTAAACGGTAGCTTATCAGCATGTAAATCGGTCTGCCTGGCCCTGGAACATTCCTCATTCCTCTTTCCATACAGAGTGTGAAAAGCATCTGTTGCCTTGTTTAGTTAACTGTAGTTCGCCCTTATGTCTAAATCAAGCTAACATCTGCTTAAACTGAACTGTTGGTTTACTGTGACAAGCCAGCATCAAATTATGGTTCCTGATCCTGGCTTGTTAAACTACAGTTTAAACTAACCTTAGTTTCTATTTTTTATTTATGTATTTAAAACATTTCTAGTTCAGCTGTAATGGCTTGCCAGGTCTACCAACAAAACAAGATATGCCAACTGTTTAATTTTGTGATTTTTAGAATTATTTAAGACTGAGAAAAGCATAGATTGTATGAATAATTTACTCCTGTCATGCTGCACTGGTCTTTTCCATCTTTGATCAGTTGGAGCCTGCGAAGAGAGTCTGACCCATGCAGATCAGCCACCTCCTCTTAGAATTTCCTCTTTGTCATTCCTGTTACTTCATCTATGATGAACTTTAAAACTCTGTGCTGAAAATAATGATTTGGCAGGAGATTTGGAGTTCTGATTGAACACAAAAGATTGGGCCTGACCTTTTGAGTGTAATTCACTTGACACAAATAGCATTCTCTCTCTCATTCTCTCTTTCTGGGAACAATAATAATTCTGCATAAATACAGACTGAACAATAACAGTGTAATTTCCAAGGTGTCCTTAAACAAAAAGGGCCAGTTTATTTCAAACCAGCTTGGGATACTGGCTGAGATGTGAGGGAGCATTTGGAGAGCCATTTTTATACAAAGTTCCACTATATTGGA
Source organism: Varanus komodoensis (assembly GCF_004798865.1). Lineage (NCBI taxonomy): Eukaryota > Metazoa > Chordata > Lepidosauria > Squamata > Varanidae > Varanus > Varanus komodoensis. The sequence continues at coordinate 2,019,476 of NW_025336599.1, forward strand.
GACCAGGTATCATATTCCTGAGATTGCTTAGGAAAAAAACAAAGCCATCTCAGCTGTGCTTCCTTCTGGCTCATCTGGAAAGGACCCAGGTCAGCTGTGTCCTTTGAAGGTGATGACTCAGAATCTGAAAAAAAATTAAAAAATTCACAGCACTCCATATTTGGCCATTTGGTGCCCTCAGATGGATGCTCCCACTGGTCCATCCATCTATAAAGCCAACTCAGTTTTAGGAGAGGGTTTCCTGATCTTTGAAAGCCTGATCACCAAGCTTTGGAATGACAGTCGGGTCTGACACAATGAACCAGCTGTCTTTTATTCTTGGACAGGTCTTTTTAATTGCCTTTTACTGTTTTAATGTTTTGATGGTATTTTCAATTATTTTTTAAATCTTGTTAGTTGTTTTTATCTTTTGAATTGTATTACCTTTGTACCCTTTGTAAACTGCCCAGATAACACTTTTTCTGTGTCCCCCCTCCTCCCCCCAATTCTAATTTGTGGCATTGGGTACAAAAATTCTCTCTGACAGGTCTTGGGCCCCAACACATGAGAGAATTTGGGAATGGGATGCATTGGAGGAGAACGGGCCCTTGAGTTCCCTGTTTCATGGGATGGTGATTGCCATTAATTGGGCAGCACAGGATGTAATAATGGACACCAGTTCAGATGGCTTTCAGATGCATGCAGGAGGGTGCTGTTGACATGGCAACATGGGACCTCCTTGTCCACAGGTGGCATGGACAGGATAGCTGCTGCTGGGTGGAAACGACAGGAGAAGGTTGTCACCCTCTGTAGTGGAAATCAAAAGCGGCTCATTATTGTGAGCAATTGGTAAGGAACAAGGCTGTGTCCAGACTTCTCTTAGGGCCTGTTACTTTCAGTGGTTTGCTATGCTGCTTCTTCTCAGGGGCAAATATCTGTTCAGGAAGGAACACATGGAGAATCCCCAACAACTCTAGGGATGTAAGCTCTAACCTTGCTTTGCAGCACTTGCTTTCTTTTGCTTTGCTTGTTTGTTCCTGCTTCATATGGTATTTTCTTCACCGTTCATGTGTTTATTGTGTTCTGCATTCTAGAACCATTGCCTCTGGGCTACATACCTCCCGGCCCTGCTTCTGGGTGTTCGAAGGCTAGTCCTGCACCCTGTGGGAAAGAGAAGGCGCCACCGACTCTGTCATGCCCATGTTGCAGGCCACCCAGTGTGGACAAGGAGAGGAGGGAAAGGTTTCACCAACCATCAGCCACCGGGGGCCTGAAGCAAATCTTCCGACAGTGCATAGCCCTGCCATCTCTAACCTACTTTCCCGCTTTCGTTGTTCAGTATATCCCATTAATACCAGCCCTCTTCCTTCAGTGTCATCCAACCATAGAACATAATTCGAGGCTTGGAAGGAGCCATGGGAGTCACCTGATCAACACCCCTTTAAAGGTTAAAACCAGCACAGCTAGTCCTAAACACATATCTCTGCATGCATCCTCTCTTAAAATAGACATCTTTCTGTGCATTTTTAAGTCAGGGACTGGATTGCAAAAACTAAAGTGTGCACTCTGGAAGAGAGCTGTGTTCTGATCTGAGTATAAGTTTTATAGGTTGATATCATATTGGTTCACTTAAAAATTGCAGAACACGTGATGTTGTCCAGCTTCTGGAGTTGGAGTAACTTTCAGCGGTGAGTCCAGTTATTTTCTGTACATGAGATTGGGGCAGGGGATGCCATCTTGCCCTTTTCCTCGGGGAGCAACATGGCTTGGGATGGCTTGTCCACTACTAATAATGGAAGATGTTTGGAATGAGGTTCCATTCAATATGGCAGAGTAGAAGATTCCGCATGAATTGGGCACCTGGGTGACCAGTTGCCTTTCAGGGATGGAAAAATCAGCAAAGCTTATGATGATTGAGGTTCTCTAGTTCCATTTTGAAGCTCCATCAGTTTCAATTTTATTCCCAAACTCCCTCACCCATTCAACCAGGAAAACTATGCATTTGAGTGCCTATTTTTAAAATTGCACATCCAAATGCATACTTTCCCCCATTGACGAAAGCATCAGAACATACGTTTTTCCCCGGTAATCATTTTTCTAAACTATACCCTTTACAAATGATTATCACAAGTCGTGAAGTCTTTGAGTACATATGCTTGTATAGAGCTAAGAATGGGCATCTTCTGGTATTTGCAAACAAATTTATTTTATATCATGCAAACAAATCAATGCAATCAAGTTTGTTTTATATCATTATTGCCTAAGGCACACTAGCAGTCCCCTGCCCCAATTCCCCTTAGCTCTGTTTCAGATGACATTGTGATGGTCCTTTAAGACTGCAGCATAAAATCCATGCTAATTATCTACATTTGGCCATGCAAACACAAAGCAGCATTTTGACATGGTATCAATTGGTAATAATAGCACTTGATATGATTAATACAAAGATGTGTTCCATTTTCTGTTTAAGCAGCTTTTGACAAATATTAATAAATTACTTGCACTGAGCAAATAAGTTGCAATGAATAATTTAACCAAACTGCTTTTTATGCATGTGGAATGTCAGAACAAGATTTCCTTGAGAATACACACACACACACACACACACACACACACACACACACACGCATGCAAAAGTATACAATGGTTTCAGTGTTTTCTGTCTTAATGAATCTGTTCCCTAATTCCAGGGAAACAAATCCAGACAAATTGATTTAAGTTACAATTTGCAAGCATGAATTATACAATGTGAAAGTTTTTCTTGGGGAGCGGGGATTTAAAAACCCTGAAAAGTACATCTTTTTCAGAGAATCATGTGAATTTCAGTTTGCTATGAGAGAGCGGGGAGAGCTTTAAAAGGATCGAGATGTTACTAGCTAGTTGTTCTGCATCCCTTTTCCTAGAAGTAAATTCACATTGAACTCTGTGGGGCTCACCTCTGAGTAGGCTTGCATAGGATTGCACTGTACAGTTGCATCCCTGAGCACAGAGGTCCCTGAAGAGAACGGGACTTGCTTTTGTAGAAGGATGCACAGCGGAATGTAAGATTTGCGAGCAGTGAAGCGTAGTCCTGGAGTATCAGCATCAAGACAGACAATGCATCCAGCCACGTTTACTGAGAAGTTGGCTGCCTAATGAGAAGGAAGGACTCCCTGGAGAAGAGCCTAATACTGGAAACGATTGAGGGCAAAAGGAGAAGGGGATGGCAGAGGAGGAGGTGGCTGGGTGGAGTCACTGGAAAGGTGGGTGTGAGCTTGAGTGAACTCCGGGGGATGATGGAGGACAGGAAGGCCTGGAGGAATGTTGTCCATGGGGCCACGATGGGTCAGGCACAACTTCGCAACTAACAACTACAACAAGGCAGCCACTGTTCAGAACAGGACTCACTTCTCAGTAAGCATGTACAGTCAGCCGTAGCTGGTGAATCCAACATCAAAGTTTCGGTATAATTGCTTCAGCTATTCAGTCTGAACTTTTACAGCTAGGCATGGTACTGAACCTCACTGGGGGATAGGGCTGAGCACTGTTGATAACACAATGTGGTAAATGTAATGGAGAACAGGTTGAAGCGTCTCGGTGAAGGAAGGGTTAATACTGGACACTGAGGTCCAGCTGCTCCAGCCGCGTGGCGATTCAAGGAGAGCAAGGGGCCAAGGTTGCGGCACTGGGAATGCAAAAGCCCTATGTAACTGGAAATTAGTCATTCACAGCCCCCAGGGCCAGAGATTTCAGGCCTAAAGGGTATGTGATTCTTACCTGGGTAAGAATCACCCCATGAGTGATCTAGTGGGATAAAAGCAGGGGGCTGGGACAGAGCAGGGTTCTCTCTTGCTGCCAGAGGCTCTACCAAAAAAATGCTGTAGAGAAGGGGATGGCAGAGAAGAAGGAAGAAGGCTATGTTGGGTATTGTATACCATGTTAATGGTAGGAACAGCTAGCTTTGTTATCTTTAGTCCAAGGAGACCAAGTGGCCTGGGGGTCTTGGGGGGACTAAACGGTGCAAGTCCTGCGCAATCGCCGCCCTCCAGTTCCCTGTTCCTTTCCCTGTCCTCGTTCTTGTGTGTTATGTGTTGCATGCTTTGGCACTCTCCATCCCTATATTATTCATCCTGCCTGCTGTTTATTTATTTAATCCATTTGAATGCCACCCCATTGTGTCACAGCGCCTCTGGGTGGCTCACAACAATGTTAATAGATCTGCTTTCCTCAGTGCTTTTCCTCAGTGCTGAATCCAGCGTCTCACCCCAGGATTTGGGGAACCAGGGAATCAGAGGGGAGAAGAGATTCCTGTGAGCTGCTGAGACGGGGGGCTCGGAGGCAGCTGATCTTTGCAATAAGGGATTCTTTTTTGGGGGTGAAATCCTACATTAAGCTTAGTCTGAAAAAAGGCCCATAACTTCCATTGGGCCCCAACCAACATATCTGTCCCGCTTGGGGAATTATAGGCCATTTTTCTGTCTAAAGTTGTATGCCGTTGCACCCTGAATGGATCTTTTCATTCACAAACTCCTCCTCATACTCTAAAAGTATTGTTTCTTCCATGTTGCCATCTGTAGAGGTTTGGGGATGCTCCATATGCATTCTTTCCCTTTAAAATAAATGCGGTGAACCTACAAAAGAGCTTTCAGTTCTGGCAACAAAGGACTACATTTGACCCCTTGATTCACACATCCTTTCTAAACTGGTCTAAACTGGTCATCCTTTCTAAACTGGTCATTCCCCCTTTAAAAAAAAAAGGCAGGGGGTCACAAATGTTCCACCTGTCATCTTGCATCGGGATATTGCCCCCCAGGATCCTAATAGTAGGGAGGTGTGTAGAATTCATTTTAAATCAGGATTTATGCAGATCGCAACTTCAGGCTCAATCTGCAGCTGAACTAACATTTCTGAACTTGTGATGTGATTCATGGACTAACAAAGCTGTGTAGAACAATGTGAATACATTTGAGAGATGGGTATTAAATTACTTTAGAAAAATGAATGCAAATACACTTCAGTTGATGCAAGAATGCATGGAAATGCATGTGAAAATATGCCTGGATTCTCATGGAAAAGGAAAAAAATAGCTTGCAATGCAATATGGACTTGAGTAAGAACACACATTCTCCTCCTCCAACTCTCAGTCTCAGTCTCATCCCCACAGCAACAACCCAGTGAGGTAGGTTGGGCTGAGAGTCTGTGTCTGGACCCAGTTGGCTCCATGGCTGAGTGGGAACTGGAACCCAGCTCACCTGAGACCCCAGTCCCACACTCTGAGTCAGTACATCACACTGGATCTCTTTTTTGCTGATTCGCACATGGCTAACTAAAAATGAGCACCTACTTATAGAGTCCCATGTCTCAGGAAAACTCTACGACTTGTAGAAATACAGATTTAAAAAAAGAAGAAGAAAATAGCCTCTGGGGTTATTTCCCCCCACTGAGGATTGATCATGATCACTGGGCATAAAATTGAGCAGTGAGGGTAGTAAACCAGGCTACACTCATGGAATAGAGTACCTGGAAACAGGATGTGGCTGGCTGACACCCTTAACAGTTTCATTTGTTAACTGACCCCTCTTTTTCAGTGATGGAATGGTGCTAATGTAGATAATGATGAAATCAAAAGAACCCTTCCTGAAGGAGGTAAAAAGGACATCTACTCAGAGGAGGGCCTTCTTTGCGGTAGTGCCCAGACTGTGGAACGCGCTCCCCAGAGAGATGCACCTGGCGCCGAGCTTATACTCTTTTCGGTGCCAGGTCAAAACCTTTTTATTTAAACAGCATTTGAAAATCAGTAGCTTTTAATGTACAGTCGCTCATGTTCATTTTGTCTTAATTGCTGTTTATTGTTCTATACATTATTACTGTTTTAATTCATTTGCTGGAAATTGTTGTTGTTCTAAATTGTTCTTTTAAAGAATTGTAAGTCGTCCTGAGATATTTATATGAAGGACGGCATATAAAAGCTTTTAATAAATAAATAAATCGCTCTAGTAAACTACTCCCTAAAAGAGTCAAATATTTGTTTGTTTATTTATTTATTTAAAATATGTTTACCCTGTCCTATATGAAAAACATCCCAGGACAGCTTACAATAATTAAAACAACAATAGTTACACTAATAATAATTACAATAGTAATAATTACAATAAAACAATAATATTTACAATAATTAAGATAATAAATAACAAAGTGATAAATAAATAACATTCATAACACCAACAGAAACTAAAATAAAATGCAACTGTTGATATGAAAAACCATTTAAAATCCATTAATCCTTAAAATGATGGGTAAATAAGAAGGTTATTTGAGCATTGCCAAAGCATATGTGTGGCCATAGACAAGGAACAAGGGTGTGTATTCGAGAGTGTTGAATGGCAGGCATTCTGATATCCGGAGTTGCTTTGGATGCAGATTCTAAAGCAGAGATGCACAGATGAGGCAAAAGAGGATAGTTCTGCTCCCCTTTCAGTCCCACTTAAGACCGTGAGTATCATATTTATTCCTGATAGTGTGTATAAATATGGATCATTGGTTGATATAAACGACTGGCCTGAGCAAATGTTTCCAATAAAGGAGACTCCGAAGCTGTGAAAGCAGCGGGGCCAATCTTGGGTTCTAACAAATGTTGCAATTGCAAATATTGCCATATAGCAGGCAAGTTTTCTGTGGCACACGAAGCTGAAAATTACAAAACTTAACATCAACACCCACTAGTTCACCTAAGATAAATATCAACTTATCCTTTTAAGACTGCTGCAAAAACATATTCTTACCACATTTAAAATCTGTGTTTCCCAGTGGAGTCATTTTATCCTGAGAAAATGGGTAGAGCATTAAAGAAAGGACATTATTCACCATGCATGTCTAATAGATGTAACGGTGGGAGGAATAAGACCCTAATGTATGGAGAAGATGAAGACAGGAACAATCTAAATCTGACCTTGGTGGAAAACTTGGTGAATGTGGACAAGACCAAAGTTTAGTATGGGTCAGCAAATATGCCCACTGATACAGAGCAAGACTCAGGAAAAAGACCCACCTTTTCAAGGACATCAATGGGAAACAGGAAAACAAAAGAATTTATGAAAGACAGGACTGAGGTTTTGGAAATATTTGCCAGGTACAGAGAAAGGAACTCCATGAATAACACAAACAAATCCAAAGTAAAGTCTTTGGTCCATAAATCTTCCCTCATAAACTCAACATTAAAGATGCTCATCTATCTGAATTCCTTGAAATCTCATCCATGACCTGAATCAAGTTGCAACTGATCATTTGAAACATGTCCCTAGGAATTACTATGCCAAAGTAAGTGATGGTTGCCGGGACCCCTGAAGCTGCAAATTCACTAATATACCATAACATATAATATCCCTAATTGGCATCAGTTCAGATTTGCACCAGTTCCTTGAGTAACTATACAAGTTGCCAAGAGAATGAACATGCTGTGCATCATCTAGACTTCAGGCGATGGAGAAATCTGTGCAATTTTGGAAGTGGTTTTCACCACCTGTATGTCTGATAGCTCTGTGCTTAGCACATTTTCCCCATCCATGCAACATGAACTCTGATGGCAAACATGAGCACAATCAAGGAGAGTCGATCTGCAAGTTTTTTTGAGAATCTGGATGAGCTTGAATATCAGTCATTTACCACCTGTAGCCCATGTTCCAGGCCCAGTTCAATCTTCAGTTCAAAGGATCTCTGGTGCAAAGGCTAGAAAGCTGAGATACTGGAGAGACGCTATTGGTGCCAGCATAAGCAGCACTGGGCTTGGTGAGCCAATCTCTTCATTGCATAGGTTGCTCGAAGCCTTCCTCCAAGAACCACAGGAAAGCAAAGCCTTTCTGTCCTCACCAGAAACCTGTGATATATGCTAGGCAGAATGATTGGTTCATTGTCACATTCCATCAGGTTCGGGAGACCATGGGCAGGAGGGTGCTTCCTCTGAGCAACTGGTTGGCATTCTGTAGAGAGTAGATGCTGGACTAAGGTGGACACTTAGACTGATCAGGCAGGGATTTTCTTATGCCCTCATGTTCTTATATTTAGGCAAGGTTTACGGAGAACTTCAGTAATATGTGGTCTGTAGTGCAGTTAACTCCCTTCCCTCCCAAAGGAGTTGACTAGACTTTTCCTGACTTTGCAGTCCTTGCCTTACCTAAAGCTGGGGAACTGAAAGTTCTGCTAGAGAAACATTCTCTGAGCTTTGTTCTTGGTTAGGGGCACCCTAACCAAGCAACTGGCTGCCCCTTCACATAGCAAGCAGCCTGAACGTCATCTGCAGCGGAGTCCTCTACTTTGCACAGTAGGGGGGCCTCATTCAGGCCCAGAAAGTTTCTGGACTAAGTGAGGATTTGTACCAGGTCCTAGCCCGCAATTCTAACTATTGTACTGCATTGGATCGCCATGTTTTAGCTCACTTTACATCTATTTCAAGTAATGTTTATAGGTTCAGATCCATTCTAGATTGGTCAGATTTAGACTAGACTAAAATAAGCCAGAGCTTTCTGTGGTAGAAAAAATGATAAAACTGAAGCTGTTCTTCAGGCACATGATGGGAAAGCGAAACTCACTGGCGCAAGCAACAACACTAGGAAGTCAAAGGCAGAAAAGGAGGAGGGTGAGCAAACATGGGATGGATTGATTCCGTAAAGGAAGCCACGGCCTTGCCTTTACAAGGGCTGAGAAAGGCTGTCAAGATTGAGACACTTTGGAAGTCACTCATTCATAGTGTTGCCATAAATTGAAGATAAGTTGATGGCAAGTGATGGCAACAACAGAATAGGCTCATGAAATCACTGCTAACTTAGGTGTGATTGGTATCAATAGATCTAATCCATGGAATTTAACTCACATTTGGCTTGTCTAGTTCTGTTGAGTCAAAACGACGAATATGGATGCACCTGTTCCCCTCTCCCTAGCATAGTCTCTATCATCAGAGGTAGACATTTGCACAACTAATGATGGCAGTCACACATGCTTATTAGATTCTTGATGAAATACCTTTTTACTGATTTCACTGAGATTGCATTGTGATCTCTGCAAAGGTGTGTTGTTTTAGAATGGGTGTGTGTTGTATATGTCATGTTAACTATGGGAACTTAAAAATGTGATACCTGGATAAATATATCTAGAAATATGTTAAGCACTTCTGTGTTGCCTACCTTTCCCCATCATTTCCCTCTTGCTTGTTTGGTGATTACCAGATTTTTTGTTAGAGAGAAATGCATCACTGGTCCATGAAAGTTACACATGTGTTGACTGCATTCCATATTCACATTTAAACATGTGTTTTAATTGAATTTAATTTGTTTGTCCTCTTTCCTAGAAGATGATGAAGCAGAAGTAAAAGCACAAACAAGGGGTCTTCAAAAAATTTCTACTCAAATGAATTTTTGAACATATTTTCTCATTAAATAGGTGGGCAAGTACACCAGAGAGGGACTTTTCTGCAGTGTCCCTGCAACCCTACAGTATTGGAAATGCATCAGACCCCATCATCACAGGCTTTTTGGAAGGTCATCAAGCCTCACTTTTTACTCTGGGGCTCCCCTGATTATGCCATCCTGATCTGGAGTTGCAATTTTCTTTTAAGTTTTGTCATATTTGTTTTTTTAAATATTAATTCTCTTACCATATTTTTATTATATGAATGTTATTGCACAGGCTGCCTTGAGAGGGTTCCTGTCCTGAAAGCTGATCTATAACTATTTTAAATGAATAATGAACAAAACCTGTATTTCTAAATGTCTATATGTCTGTGCATATTTTTATGAGCTGAAAATCAAATCACATAATTCAGAGAAGCAAAATCTGGATTCCAACCAACACATTAGTCCAGGAAATGTGGATCACAGTGGTTCACTTTGAAGTGCCAACAGAAGGGAATCCTCAGGCATCCCTTTGGCCTGCCCAGTCGAGTAATGCCTGGGTTTCCAGAATCCTACCTTTGACACAAGGCGCTGGCTTCCATCAATCCTCAGAAGGCTCTCCACACTGGCCAGAGAACCAGGGTGGCTTAGTGGTCAAGAGTTTGGGCCTGGGACTCCGGTGACAGGATTCCAGGCCCTGCTCGGCCATGGATGAGCCAACTTGGTGACTTCAGGCCAGTTACAGACTAACAGCCCGGCCTTCCTCACAGGGTTGTTGTTGTGAGGATAAGATGGACAGCAGCAGGAGGAGAATGATGTAAGCCATTTTGCATTCTTTATAAAAGTAAAAGGAAGGATATAAATCTAATGGATGGATGAATGGATAATGACACAGCCCTTCTCCTGAGGGATGCCATGAAGTTGCTCATTTAGGATACTGCACAAGGGCAATTTGGGGTGTGATCCTGTACACGTTTAGCTGGAAAAAATGTCCTACATGAAAAACAAAAGTATACATGCATCCATGTGTACCAGGGTTTGCTCCTCCCTACACAGAGAAGCCAAACTAAAACTCAGCAACCTTCAGAAAAAAAGAAAAAGAAAATAACCAGACCTTTCCATCTCGTATTGTGAGCCTCCCTTCCCCTCCCTATTCGTGCTATTTGTTGCACATTTTATTTAATTGTCTCCCTTCTGGCACAAGCACACGCCTTTCCAAAGCTTCCCCTGCCTGTATCAATGACCCTGCTCTTGATGATGAAACTTAAATGGCTCACTGCTCAGGATCCACCAGAAAGAAAGGGTTTCTTTTCCCCATCTTGCTGCCAAATTGCAAAACACCCCAGAAAACAATGATATAAACTGCATCCATGAAGTGCATACATCAAAGTCAAGGGAAATCTTTGTATTCCGCCAGCAATGCTTACAAGGTAAAGTGGCATGCAGATTTCTTATTTAATAAATTCCCACTGAAAATTAGTTTTTCACAGTGGGAAGGATTTCAAGGCTTGCTGAGATGAACAGGCAGGATCTAATCAGCGTTTGGGCTTTGTAGATACACCAGGGCTTGGAGATATTTGAATGATCCAATTATTTTGTTGAGGCACAATGCCCTTACCTGCATACTAATCAAGCAATATGTGAGCAGGAATCAAGTCAGGCTCCTCGCAAAGGCCTAGACACAGAAGGCTCTCCAGCTGACCTTCTGCCAATTACATTAATTTCCATTCTATCAGCTCATCGTTTGCCCAGAGGTGACATATGTACAGATCTATAGGGGGAGAGAAAAATGCCTAAATCAACTTGCCACTAGTTGCGATGCAAGAAGGATGCCTGCTGACTTGAATACAAGACATTAGTTCCAAAGTGAGTGCTATCATGCAGTAAATAGCCAAGGCTTTCCTTGACAAGACAGCTCTCCAGAACACGGAGGAAGCATCACTCCACTAAATTCTGTTGGTCCTGGCTGATAAAGGAAGTGAATCAATTCTTTGTTCGTAAAAAAGAACAAAACATACATATTGCATGTTTGACTGCTGACTCCCAGGTGCTCTAGGTAAGCAGTTGTTCTCAGGTGGAGATAAACTGCTCCCAGCTCTGTTTTGCTTTGTTTGTTTTACAGATGGCTCAGGCAGGGGCCACCCAAACTTAAGCAAATCTGGGACGTAGGGATGTATGAGCATACATTCATGCATGTGAAGAATAAATGGGAGCACATCCTGTTCACAACCAACATCACGGACATGGGCAGGGCAGCACATTCTCCAAAAATCTCCAACGCCATGTAAAATGTCACATTTTTGCAAATGCACATTTTCATGCTTCATTCAATGAGAAGGGTGATTTTGATGCCCTAAAAATTAAAAACAGCAATAAAAATGTGTGTTTCCTCTGCTTGAATCACCCCCTTGGCCCATTCAAACGAAAAAGAAAATGAAAAGGAGGGGGAATAAAGCAGAATAAAATGCAGGGAACAAGCTTCAGGGTGGTGCTTGGATACTGTCAGCAGTCAAAAAATCATTGCTTGACCATCCTTCCTTGGCTGAATGGTATATGATATTAAGGGCATGATCCTACTGTTTGCACCCTGATGCTTATAAGCCCCCAACTTGCAGAGCATCCTAGGAGCATCTTGCAAGGCAAGAGTAGCAGTAGAGGGGATCTGTGTCTCCCGGCTCCTCTTGCTCTGTGTTTTAGCTAGACAGCTCTTTGGGACCATCTAGAGGAGTGCTTCAGAGGGGAAGGAGACTGAAACACCATTGGGAGTCACCATATTTTGATTATTCCAGTATCGTCTACTCTGCCCTCTCAGGAATGACCTCTTTGCTCCCTCTCCAAGGCCAATTTCCCAATATCCAAGAGACAGTAGGTATGGCTGCTTCTACACTGACTGTGAGGATGCATTGGAGCACAGATTCTATGCATCACACCGGGGAATCTGAAGTATTTTACATCTCCTGCCAATTAGGTCAAAGGGCCATAAGATGACTCTCTGAGTCGATGAATGCCTTAATTAAAAGGGAATGACCAATGATTTTAAAGGGACAGAGAAACAGTTGGGACTGAATCTGGAATCCTTCTGTGATGGGAAGGGACATTCCACATGAGGAATGGCTGTCACAAAAAGCCCCTTTGTCTGAGTTTGGGAGATCACCTCCACACACACAGCTCTTCCCATTCAACAGAGTTTCTTGAGCTTGAATGCGGGGACTGCCATGGAAAGGATTGTGTGAAACTCCACCGGCACAACTGCCATTCTGAGGTCTGCATTCTACTGTTTGTTTCTAGAAGACCAAGTCACGTGTCCCTGGAGGCATTGCCTTCAAAGAGGCATTCTGGTTTTGATACCGAGAAGACCTCTGTCCCTCACTCCACCCCCAGTTTGGAGACTATGGTTTGCCATGGTGTATTGTAGAGTGGCAGTATGTCTTGGCTATAGAGGATTCCAGTTCACATGAAATTGTCTGTCTGTGTGTGAGAGAGAGGGAGGGGGATTCTTTTCCCTGAACATGAATCTGCATAATCTGCATCCCTTGGGAAGTGGGATGTGTACAACTTATGAGTGCCCCCGTCACACAGTTTGAGTTTCATCCAGGGCATTCCTCCTCCCTTGTGATGTGAGAAGGTTGAGAACATGACGTCAGATTCAATATGGAATATCTCATGCTCAGTCTCAAGGTGCGGCTGAGATAGGAGGGACTCTTGCCTGCATAGAAACATAGAAACAGAGCGAGTCAGAAGGGACCTCCCTGGCCATCTAGTCTGACCTCCGGCACCAGCTGGCTCCACTCACGACATGCCCACCATGTGGATGTCCAGCCTATCCTTGAACACCCGCACCTATGGGCCCTCAACGACCTCTCGTGGAAGCCCATTCCACACCCTTGGGGTCCTGACTGTCAGGAAGTGCTTCCTGGCATCCAAATGGAACCTTGGATCCCTGAGCTTTGCTCTGTTGGAGCACGTCCTGCCTTCCACTGCAGGGGAGAACAGGTCTCTACCCATCTCCATGTGACACCCCCTCACATACCTGTATGTCGCCAACAGATCCCCTCGGAGTTTCCTCTTCTCCAGGCTGAAGAGACCCATGTCCCTCAGTCTTGCCTCATACCCTATCCCCTGCAAACCGACCACCAACCTTGTGGCCCTACGCTGCACTGACTCTAACCTGGCTATATCCTTTCTGTAATGAGGGGCCCAAAACTGAACACAATACTCCAGTTGCGGGCACACCAGAGTTGTATAGACTGGTAGTAATACCTCTCTTGATCTAGAAGCCACACTTCTGGCTATGCAACCAAGGGTGGCGTTCGCCCTCTTGACCACCGCATCACACTGCTGACTCATGTTTAGCCTGCAGTCAACCAGCACCCCGAGGTCCCTTTCACAAGTGCTGCTCTCCAGCCACTTGTCACCTAACCTGTACTTATGACAGCTATTCCTATGCCCCAAGTGCAAGACCTTGCACTTATCCACATTGAACGCCATCCTGTTGTCTCCTGCCCACTTCCATAGTCTGTCCAGATCCTTTTGGATCTGGAGTACCTGCTCCTCAGTTGTGGCCACTGCTCCAGTTTTAGTGTTATCCGCGAATTTGATCAGCAGACTGTTCACCCCTTCTTCCATGTCGTTAATGAAAAGATTAAACAGGATCGGCTCCAGGACAGAGCCCTGGGGGACCCCGCTTGTCACTGGCCGCCATCCCGATGATTCCCCTCTAATGGTTACCTACTGTTTTCGGTCAGTCAACCATGCCCTAATCCACCAGACAGTGCTTTGGTGTATCCCAAAACTCCTCAGTATTTCTACCAGGATATCATGGGGCACTTTGTCAAAGGCCTTGCTGAAATCCAGGTATACCACATCCACTGCATCCCCTCCATCTAGCCATCTCAAAACCTTGTCATAGAATTCCACAGGGTTTGTCTGGCAGGACCTGTTTTTGCAGAAACTATGTTGTGTGGCTGTCAGCCTCCCTTCCCTATCTAGCATCACTAGATCTCTCTGTATTATGAGCCTTTCCATTGTTTTTCCTACAATGGACGTAAGGCTAACCGGTCTATAATTCCTCATGGCCCTTCTACTACCCTTTTTGAAAATTGGAACCACTGATGCCACCCTCCAGTCCCCTGGAACTTCACCTGTTCTCCACGAGGTCTCAAAAATGGAGGCCAGCAGGCGTGAGAGAACCCCTGCCAACTCTCTAAGTACTCTCGGGTGTAGCCTGTCATGGCCTGGCGCCTTTGTAATGTCCAAAGCCCAGAGGAGCCGCTCCACTTCAAGGGGGGTGACTCTAATCTGTGCCCCTAAGTCCCCAGCCTCATCTAATCTCCCATGCAAATCTCCCCTGTCCTGCTTTGGGGAGAACTCAGAGGCAAAATACTCATTTAGCGTCTGTGCCTGTTCCCTCATATCAGTCACTGGATCTCCTTCCTCCTTATTTAGTGGTCCCACCACTTTTCTCCCCTTCCTCTTCCTATTTACATGCTGAAAGAAGCCCTTTTTGTTGCTCTTGATGTTCTTGGCAAGTCTCAGCTCGTAATCAGCCTTAGCCTTGCGAAGAATCCTTCTGCAACGGGCCTCCTCCTCCATTAGAGATCTTAGAGAGCCACTGCCAGGGGAACAACCCTGAACTGGACAGAGCAGGGATCTGGCTCTCTACAAGGCCCATGGTGATGCTCTTCTGCCGTGGCCCCTTGCATATTGGCAGTGATCATGACATAATGTTTCAAGGTGCTCTGGACCTCTCCCATGGCACTCCAGGGTGACCTGAGACAGAACTTTGGCATCACTGCACCATGGAGATGTGGTTCTGCAAAACTGGGTGGAATAGCGAACACCCCAGAAGACAGAATGAAGATCCAGGGAGATCTCAATAAACTTGAACACTGGGCTGAAACAACAGGATGAGATTCAATAAGGACAAGTGCCAAGTCCTCCACCAAGGATAAAGAAACCAAAGGCATTGATACAAGATGGGTAATACGTGGCTCAACAGAACTGAAAAAGAAAAAAGACCTCAGGCTAATTGTGGAGAATAGGCTAAACATGAGCCAACAATGAGATGCAGCCAACGACTATTTTGGGATGCATTAACAGAAGTGTTACTTCCAAATCACGAGAAGTAGTAGTTCCTCTATACTCCACACTTGTCAGACCTCACCTGGAATACTGTGCCCAGTTCTGGGTACTGAGATTTAAGAAAGATGCAGAAAAATGAGAAAGGGTCCAGCGGAGGGCAACAAAAATGATCCAGGGTTTGGAAACACTGCCCAGTGAGGAGAGACTGGGAGAACTGGGCATGTTCAGCCTTGAGAAGAGAAGACTGAGCGGGGGGACATGATATAAATACCTCAAAGGCTGTCACAAAGAGGAAGGGCAAGATCTCTCCTTGCTCATGCCAGAGTGTAGGGCACAGATTAATGAATTCAAGTTGAAACAACCCAGATTCAGGCTAGGCATCAGGGAAAGTTTCCTCACTGTCAGAGTAATATGACAGTGAAACCATCTGCCTAGAGAGGTGGTGTGCTTTCCCACACTGGAGACATTCAAGGCGAAACAGGACAGGCCTCTTAGTGGGATGGTGCAACTTGCTGTCCTGCAAGAGCAGGGGGCTGAACCCAATGGCCTTCATGGCCCCTTCCAACTCTACTATTCTATGATTCTATGACCATATTACAGCACTGAAATACTTAGCTAATCCAGTCTGTAGGAAGAAAAGAGGGAGGGAAGGAAGAAAAAAGGTAGAAGGGGAGAGGAAGGGAAAAAAAAACGCCATCCATATTGTATAAGGAATGTGTGAGCTATTTCAGGACTGAGGAAGAAACGGGGGAATATCCAACCTCATCATGAGCTGTGTGTGATCTTGAGAGGCACAGTGATTTGTTTTTCTGCCCCGCATGTGTCTTAAGAGGACAAAGCCAAATCACTCCTTTATAAATATCACCCATGCAGAATAACAATGAGCAAAGCATCGGTGGTCCTCCACCCCAGCAAGAAATGGATCTGTTAAAAATATTCCTCATCTTTCCTCCTTCTAAACTTGACTCATTACAAATCAGCATCTTTGATGAATTTCCTGTGAGAGCTTGAAGAGTGAGGAAAATTTAAAGTCCCCTTATGCATATTTCACTGGAATAAGTATCTTTCCAGACTCAGGGGGGTGGGTGTTCAGGAGGGATATAATTGTTTTCCCAGCTGTGTGCTGCCATCTTAACATGAAAAGCAGGTATAATTCCTCTCCATCTACTTACAAAATTGAAGCTTATTGAAGCTCATGGGGAATGCGGGGAGAAAAGCATGCCTTTCCAAACAAACAGCTTAAAATTGTCACAAGGAAATGGTGGTGATGTTCACATTCTTGGTGTATCTCCAAATCAGAGATCGAATCAGTTAGATCAGCACAATGGGCTGATGGTTATGCAGCACAGAGCAAAAGTGAGCTTTCTGGCATGGTATAGCCTAATTTTAGGGGAGAAACTGCATCACTGGCAAGGAGAATGTCTTGAAGATATGGTAGATTATCTGAAAGGAGGGGGGAGCATCCAATTTAATCCTGCTGCTTGCACTTTTCTATTAAAATCAAATGCCTACATGTTATTTCTTTGCCTGCAGAGTAAGTGTCGTGAGGGACAGATGGGAAAAAAGAAAGAAAATTGAGCCTGGGATCGCAGTATGGGAGATGGAAGGAAAAAGAACAGCTAAACATCTACCAAGTTGAAATACATGTGGGCACAACATCACCACAGGGCAGGGCTATGTGTTTCTAAGAAAGGCAGAGAAGATGGAAGTGAGAAAGGAACAATTTGGTCCAAAAAATAAAATTGGTTTTCCAATGGTGCAAGTCCAACCCAGGATGCTCTTCATGAGCAATGTGTTCTTATATGCAGAGCACACCTTTCTCGAAGAAGCTCAAGAACCTGTCAGGCAGGTTAGTCTGTAAAATAAGGGAAGGGTCGACCCCACTCTGTGCAATCCATAGGCTGAATACAGATTTGAACTCGACCGTCCCCACCTCTGAGCAACGTTCGGACTGGTATGTCCCACTCCCATCTTCCTTCACATCTGGTTAGCTTCTCTGCACAAGGCTGGTTTAATCTGTCCAGTGGTTGAAAACAGAAGGAATGGCCCAGGAAGGAGTTCTTTGAAAGGAACGAAGAAGTGTCAGTAAAAGCAGCCGAGGCTCCTGTAGAACGTTAATGACTCAGTAAAGCATTATGCATAATATCCCTTGCCCATTTTTAAACAGAGTCTATGTTCATTATGTTATCAGGATAATTGCCGATTATGTTGCCGACCTGCCCAGTTACCTGGTGATGCCACATGGGGTGATGTCCCTCAGAAACAAAGGCTCTGCCGTAGTGGCCCCATTTTTATGGAAGTCTCTTCCTGTAGAGGCCAGGCAGTCTCCAACACTGTTGTTTTGGGAACCTTCTGAAGATATCTCTGTTTCAGACAGCCTGACCGACCACAGAAAATGTTACCTTCTTTACAATGTGTTACCTGTTTCCACTTTTTCCTCTTCACTGCTCCATAATCTGCCTGAGCTTTTACACAAATCCAACAAACAAACAAACAAACAAAGCTTACCCAGTGATTGTTTAAAACACCAGTGATGGTGTGGACTTGTGAGACACGGAAACACAGAAACTGAGAGAGTCAGAAGGGGTCTCCTGGGCCATCTAGTCTGACCCCCAGCACCAGCCAGCTCCTCTCATGACATGCCTGCAAATGTGGACGTCCCTGATTCTAAAAAACAACTTGAAACAAGCAGAAATGCTGGTTTTCAGAATGAGGCAGGTAGGCCAAGTTCAAAGAAGGAAGCTCCACCAGCATATTCTGATCCAGCAATGAGGGTCTCCACTTCTTTTTGCTAACTTGTTGAACTACAAAAACTCTCCCACAAGCTCATATGTTCCACAAGGACAACAGAAGCCAGCAGGGATGGAGCAGCCACTTGGATATCTCTCAGGATTGCTAATGTGACTGCTGTAACCTTGAGATAGCAAATAAGACCTGGAGCAGGTCAGGGAACTTTTATTATGATAAAACCAGAGGTGATGGAACTAGATTCCTTAATAAGCTGTGGATCCTCTCTCCCTGAAGTCTTGTTTTGATCAACAAGGGCCACTCTTCAGTTAGCCAGAAAATGTCTCATTATGTATTATTATTTATTAGATGTATATCCTTCTTTTCTCTTACAAAGAACTCAGAGCAGCTCACATAATATTCCTCCTCCTGCTCTCAGGTTTATCCTCGCCACAGTGACCCCGTGAGGAAGTTGGGCTGAGAGTCTGACTGGCCCAAAGGCACCCAGCTGGCTTGCGCCCAGTCCCGCTCTCTCATCCACTGCTCTGCAGGGGCTCTCGGTGTGCTTGTTAAGATAATGGCATATTGTTTGACTGTCACAATTCTCTCTGAATTCACACTTCAATTCAGTTTCACAAGAAAAATATTCCTTGATTATTTTTACTTCCAAAGGGGGGGGGGTTAGAAAAGAGGAGGGAAATTGGGGAAGGGAAAGGAAGAGAACGAGAGCAGCCATTGACATTTTCCTTTATGTAAAAGGATTGTGTGTTGCTGAATCATACGAATACTCCATTTTTTCTAACCCATCTTACCACCAGCTGGAAGCCTCCAATAAGCCCACAAGGAAGAAGTGGAAGCAAGCAGCCTCTCCTGGTTTTTTGTCTATTATTGAGACACGCTGCCTATGAAAATGTCTCTGTCAAACCATATAGCCCGTGATAGACCTGAACAGCACGAACGTGTAGAAGCCTTTGTTACAGCTTTGTAAGGTAGTGGTGAGCAGATTATGCTTCACTTCTTGAATGATTTCCCCCGAATAGACATAGCTGCATAGCGATTTTATTTATTTCTCTGTTTAAAGCATTTTCATCATTCTCTCCTGCAGAAAAGACTCTCATAGCAGAGTTTGTACAATCAACAAAACAAGACAGTTCCTTTCCACAGGCTTAGAATTCAAACGCTGTGGCAGAAAATGATGGGGAAGGAAGAAGAAGCAAAGAAAACCCAGACCAGTCCTTAAATAGTGGTTCTTTGAATGACAAGCTGGAAGCAAGGAGGCATCACACTGGAAAAACCACTTTGTCTGAGCTTGATGGACTTCCAACTAGGCTGCGTAGAAAATCTGCTGGATGTGCTGGGTTTGCTTCCGAGGCTCCAGCCCGCTTTGCGGCACCCCAGAGTCCAAGCTCTTGGTGTGCACACTCAGGTTCACGGGGTGCTCCGTTGAGTCCCATGCACTGCGCAGACCACATCATTCCTCCCTGCCGCCGCCACTGCCAGCCGCAGCAGGTGGGGAAGGAGGCCGGGCCCTTGGAAGGGTGGCTGGGGTGTCTGGGCACTGCTCCCCCTTTTTAGCGCATGCTTTTGCCTGCTGCAGCAAGCAGGGAAGTGCTGGCAATGGGAGAGAGGCAGCTATTTTTGGTGTGCTTTCTAAGATCAGGGTGACAGCAGCTCTTTGAATGAGGACGGTGAAAGCTGGGAATGAGGCCTGTGGACACAGAGCGGGTGGAGAAGGCAGAGCTCATCCCAGGGCCTCCATGTGCTCAGGCAGACCATGAACGGACAGGGTGTGGAAGTCCTGGGGAGGGGGGACACTGGAGAGCAGCCAGCAGAGCCCAGTACAGTTCTGGACCCCATGACAGGGTATTGGGTGAGAAGGGCTATCCATTCAGAAGGTCGGCATAGACCTAGGGGGTAGCCCTTCTTCAGGTCAGGGCTGCTGAGCACCCAGACAGTAGGAACTTGGGTTTACTGAAAAGGAGAGTTCTCAAAAGGAGTTACTAGTTTGGGTTCAACAAATCACTCTGCTCATGCACATAGACTATCTGCTGGGGGCTAGAGTTCGTTAGCCATAGACTGGAAATAATGAGCTCTTATGCAAACAGACTGCCTATCACTTGAAAAGAGTAAGGGGGAAATCCAGCTCCCAACATTAAGGAGGTTGGTTGCTAGAACTGCCGGCTGCCATGCCTGCTTGCATCTCTCCTATTTTGCATCCTGCAGCTGCTCCTGATGGGGAAGGTTGTCAGTTGTGCAACTCGGTTCTGCAAGCATTGCAGCCCATTCTTAGCCAGCTGCCTTTTCTGGACAAGGCCAAACCCAAGAGGAAGTCTGCAGATTCTGGAGGGAAGGTTGTGCTAACCCTACTTTCCATCCAAAAGGCCAAAGGTGGCTGAGTCAGGAATCCCCCCTCCCCGCTGCCCTAGTTCTGTGAAATTGCTCAAAAATATTTGAGCACTTTTGGAACCAAGACATGCATATCTTCCACACAATTCACATAATTTCTGCAACTCTGCACACATCATGAGCAAATCAGGAGTGGAGGCTGAATTGTCTGCCAATCTCTCCATCTCAAAAAAATTAAAAAGTCTGTGTGCTGGCTTGACTCACATCATATTGGATCAGCAACAGCACAATGTTCGTAGAACAGAATCTGCAGTGCCAAGTCAAGAAAATCTCTGCCATTTTCACCCCTCTGGGGAGCCCTCACCCATCTTTGGCTGGAATGGAAAAAGTCCAGGGAGCAGAGTGGGCTGATCCTTCACAGTGCTGAAGGCACCACCTTGGTGCCCCTTTCCCTTTCTGCTGCAGCCTGAAGGCTGGACTGCAGTTGCTGAAGGAGTCCAGGGAAGCTGCAGGAATGGCCTTGCTTTGCACCCCCAGCACGGCATCCTAATCTAACAGCTGCTGCCCAGCGACCTGCCCAAGCTGCTTTATTATGGGATGCAGAAGTACAGCGAGTGAAAGAAAAAGACCTTCCCAGGTGCTCTTGAAGCAACCTAAAATAGCTTCAGCCTTCTGAAGAAGTCATTAGTATAAAGCAGGACAGCTCATATTTTCAAAATGAACATGTCCTTCACTGTGGGAAGGCATTCTAAATAGGGCTGGATTCAAAGCTATTCCTCTCTGAATTGAGAAATGCTGATGAGCCTGGCTTACAATGACCATTCTAACAAATAAAATCTGCACTTCAAAGATAGATCGGAGATTAGCTATGACTAGATCAAGCTGTTCATAGATTCATTCTAATATGCTGCTTTCCCTTTTTATTTTTTTTAATCATTCGGAAGGACAAAGTTAGAAAAGTAGGACTGTGCAGTTTGAGATGCTTCAAAGGAAGATATTCTGTGCAAGTAGAATATGGGGAGACACAGAAATGTTTGAATGGAGTTAGCATTGGCTGGCTGTTTGTTCTGCCATATTAAACTTTAGTTTAATATGTTAAATGCATCATTCAATACCCATAACTAGGGCATTGAATGATGCATTTAACTATTTGTTATTTTGTTTACAAGATTCACGTACCCCTCCATATTCTAATATGGAGCTTTAGGAGCAGCGAACGAGAAAATATAAAAAGGTAAAAGCATAAAATAATAGACTAAAAGACAACATTAATGAAAGTATGGACAGTTTGTTCAGGAAGTTTTCCTGAAATACACAATTTAAAAAAATCAGTAGGCACCAAATAATGCAATCTTGGTACTGTCTGATCTCCAGAGGCAGGAGATTTCAAAGTGGAGTCACTCCACTGAAGGCTCTGGTAGACTCCAACTGGGCCATAGGTCCATGAGAAATCATTGAGGAGAGGCCATCCCACGACTGGATGATCAGGCAGTTGTAAGGTGGAATGGTGCTCCCAAGTCAATGATGACCGCCATGTGCTTTTCATATGAGGAGGAAAAGTTGGAATGGAGTGCGCAGAGTTCCAATGCAGAGCATAGAGATTTAATGGAAAGTTTTATCAGCATTCACCTGAACCTCCAGGTAAGTGCCTCCATGTAACCAGGAGACCTGATAAAGCCAATTACCAACTTTAAAAGGCAGATTTTCCCCTTTGCCCCTTCCAGATGTTGTGGACAACTATCCCCATCTGCCCCAGTCAGCATGTTCAAGGGACAGGGATTATGGCAGTTGTGATCTAGAACTTCTGGAGAGCACCAGGTTAGGAAAATCCGATACAGGAGCTTGTACTTGTGTACAAGCAAACAGTAGCGCAAGCTGCCTTCAGACAGGAAGGCTGTGAGCTGTGAAGTGGGACCAGACGCACTGTCAGTGGAACCAGCAGGCATGTTCACATCCTAATCTTAGGCCCTGTATGAGAAGGATGAATATCTGCATGGGGTGTGATGCAGATGGAAACTCCTCACCAGCTGGGACCACCAAGATTCAGCATGTCACAATGGGTATTAATTTCATGCTATCCTGGGACCTTCTTGGAGAAAGAAGAGGAGCAGGTCTTCTCGGAAACTCTGACCAGTGACCCCGAAATATCAAACATTCCTGCAGAGAATTTAGACCCTGTTCCAGCTGAAGGACCAGAGATCTCCATACCTGTTGCCTATGATCTTGTTGGTTATCAGACCCCAGTCTATAGGAATATAGGAGACAGGCAGGCAAGCAGGCACTTCAAAGCCATTGGTAAAGTTCTTGTCTAACTACATGCAGGTATCTAGAAGGTTGGGACCTTCAATACTTATATAAGCTGTCTGTGCAAGAGAGCTTATATAAGTGAGGCAATGATTGCCTCGAATCAAGAAGTCTCTCATATCCAGTCTTTGGCCATGGGGATAAGTTCCTGACTGAAGAGCTTTTAGGATAGTGGCCTCATGAGGAAGGTCAAGGTCATGTGACTAGCTGAAAGAATTCCTCAGTTTCTCCCTTGCAAGGGCAATGCCTGCTGCATTTCCGGCAATGGCATGAGCACACATCAGCCTCCTCTTTTTCTGGATGGTGCCTCCCATGTCTCACGCAAGAGCACCAGCTCTGTATCACTTACAGCAAATTCAGCTGAGGAACATCAAGGGGCTTTGGAATGGAAGGGTTGTGCTTTGGACCCATCCCACAGGGCAGAAGCTGTCAGGGGGAAGAGCCATGTCTATGACATCAAGGTCGAAGATCCCTCCCCAGATGCCACTGGGTACTCAGAAGAAGCACCAGAACCCTAATTTGTGTAATGCATTTTGCTCTCTGGAAGGTGGCGGAGAATAAATCAACTCAGCAATGATTCTGAGCGGTAGCCCCATTACTCCGATGCCTGCTTTCTTTCTCTTTAACCAAGGCTCCATGGGCCAGATTGGCCTGGTGTTGCCCATCTTTGATATACCTGTATACATGAACCAGGTTTTCTTTTTCCACTCAACGCCCACTTTTGTGTGTGGTTAGGCAGTGTCTATACAAGGTTTACTTTTCTGTAGTTTTGCATCCACGGTCCATGCCAAGCTCAGTGAGGCACTGGTGGTCCATGGCGGAATGTGTCCAGGTGTCATTTCTGTGAGCCTCCCTTTGCTGTGTACACATGCACAGCACAACATGGTGCTGAAATATCCTCGAAAAACAGATGGCTCCGAGAGCAATTCAAGCCAGACTTTCTCTGAAAGCAAAGATTATGAAACTGAAGCTTTTGAACTTCTGGCACATCAAGAGAAGGCAAAACTCACTGGAGTTATGCTAGAAAAAGTCTAAGGCAGGAGGAGGAGGAGGAGGAGGTGCAGAGCTTACTGCAAAGTTAAGTAGATTATTCCAGTACTAGTACCAAACACATTTCATTCTGCGAGTAAAGCTACAAAATAAACTGTTGATTGAAAGATTGGTAATGCCATTCCGAAGAGCTGGGAAAAGTTTCAGGGTGGAGCTCGACAGCAGGAATGCATGTAAAACCATGGGAGAGAAGCTGTCTCCAACACATTTGCCATTTTCTCTGGTGACAACATCCTGTTTGTGGGATTTGATTTGCCAATGAGAAAGTTGGGTAATGTAAGCACATGCCAGAAATCTGTGCAGACACAACCAACACTATATCGGAAACAAAGCGTTCTTGTAGGCTGTGCAGCATGTTGTATTCAGGTGGCTGAAATAATTATACCAGCACAAATGCATTGTTCAGTTCCCCTCCCCATTCAGAAAAGAAAACATAGCCTAGCAAATGTTCTCTATTCTGTGGTACTGGCCACAGCTTAGATTTTTCTTTCCTAGAGAGAGCCCAAGGGTTGGATTAACTTGCAAAAGGTGGCTGGGGCAAGCAATGTTTTAATAAAATAAATAAATAAATAAATAAAATATTGCAGATCAATTGCCACACAAAAGTTTGAATTCAGCTCCATCCCTGCCAGGTTTGCTCTGTCATCATGTCCCTTTTGTAAAATAGTTTAAGCAACCTTGCCATGGGAAGGGAAAGCTTGCGTTTCCTGGACAGAATGGCTGTAACAATGATACAATCTATTTTCAAATGACATTCCAAGTTTTCACAGAAATTATGATATTATGTGCTAATTTTTTTACATTTTTATTGGCAGAAAGGAAATAGGGATGCTCACAGAAGATGTTCCATGCAGGTTATGATGCCCACCAAGCAAATCTCTACCCCCCTGTCAAGCATGAGGATTGAAATTTAGACAACAGGGTCTACATTATACATTGTAGGTGTCAGGAAATCTTCATTTAGCAGAACAGGAGACTGTACACTCAGATCCACACAAGCCATTCTCGAAGTTCCACGGTTTATTGGCAGGTCACCCAGGTACCTTCCAGACAGGGACAAGTACAGCAGCGCTGCTGGGTAGCCAGGTTACCAAACGGGCTACAAGCTTCTAGAGCACAGGCAGAGGTTGTTTTTTTTTTAATAAGTTGTGGATCAAGGCAGTGACGATATTCAGAATGGGTGAGAAGGTGAGGGCAATGGAGAATAATGCAGAAACATTGAGGAATCATTATAGACATCCAGAAAAACAGCATTACCCCTCGAAGGCTTGAGTAACAGATAACAAATAAAACTATCACAAGTTACAGAAATCTAACTGGTTTAAACAGTTGTGCAGCCAGAGATACAGAAGAATAATCTGCCTTGAGACAAAGCATGAGCTGGCTAGCTAGTTTTACATTGCAAAGGAAGCTGGAAACATTATTTCAAGCTGTTTGCCTTCTCTAAAAAGTGGATGGAGCATTAGCATAGCTTGGGGATGTTTTTCCTTTTTCCTGGAGAAAGAACTAGGAAGGAAAAGCCCAGCAGATGGGGGCGGGGGAGGTGAGTGACAGCACTGCTGCCAGATTTTATATTAAAGGACACGCAGATACATATCTTTTTATTTGAGGATTTATTTGGACCTTCCCAACACAGGCATTCTGACTATATTGGGGGCAGGCATTAAAACTCCCATGTATTGGAACCTTGCACTTACCTTAGAGCAAAACAGAGATAAAAGACATAGTTGCTAGCAGTATCTTTAAAGTAAAGTATACTTCAGGTCTCTACTTTTCTCTGGATTTATGTATAATCAATTTATTTCCTTATGTATCAAATGTATTTTATTATTACACTTCTATCTGACCATTTTCCTCATGTGAAGCAGTTTATTTATTTCTATACCATCCCATAACTGAAGCTCTCTCAGTTGTTTACCACAGTGCACAGCTTACATATTCTTTGAGCTTCGTGGCCAAGTGTGGATTAGAACCTCAGAAGTCTCTAGCCCAATGCTTTAGCTGCCATGTCCCAGTGGATCTGTATTTCCTCCCAAAACAGTGGTCAAAACACTTTCTTTCTGCTTCCTCAAATATTCTGACATGGTTCTCAGCGGAAATCAGGTATCACAGCCTATCTTGACAAAAGAAACCTCACAAGCTGGTGCAGACTTCAGTAGGATCATTTGAGTTGGATTCCAGAAAACTATTAGTGAGCTCAGTTTTTGCTGATTTGCACAGGCCCAGTGAAGACTATCAGACAATAGTGTAAGTATCCACAGAGACCATACAGGAGTAAAATCCACAGCTTTCCCTTGGCTGCTCCTAGAATAAAAGTTCATTCCCATTTCTTCAGCAGAATTTCTCATATAAGAAAGTATCCTAACAACCCATCCTTGAAATGGAAAGGGGGATTGTCAGACAGGGAGACTGGCTTCTCTCTAAAGCCAATTAAACCAAATCCCCATACAAATTTTTCAGTGATGGTACACCAATAGCAGCCTGGTACATTCTTGTATTAAGCAGGAAATTTGCTAATAACTGACTCATGAGGGGAATAAGCAATTCACAATAGGATAAGCATGAATTTTCACCCTTCTCTGTTAAAAGAGTGGAATGAAAAAGCAATTACTTGAAGTAAGTAAAGGAATAATTTCAGCAATTTCAGAAGAAGAGTTTTAACCTCCCTGTCCTTGAAAGGCACAAGCTGGCCATGTGACCTCAGCTTTGGTGCTGGTACGAGCTGTGGACATTGTAGGGCCCATCTTCAACATATCAAATGTAAATGTTCCCCATGTATGGTTTGCACAAAGTATTTTCTCTTTGTGTTTGATCTTGATTTTTATGTTTCAAGTGTTCAATTTTTTAAAAATATTGTGTTTAGTTGAAAAATGCTGGAACTCTTTTTATGAATTGTGCTTTTAATGCACATTCCGTTACAAAAGCCTTCTCTACATCACCACCACTGCCACCACCACCACCCCACCATATTGCATTTATCCCAAGGCAGCTCGCACTTTGTTCTCATAGCAGCAGCCCTGCAAGGCAGGCCGGGCTGAAAATGAATGATAGGTCCAAAGTCACCCAGGGAACTTCATGGCTGAGTGGCCCCTGAGTGGACCTCCTGGATCCTCAGCCCAGTGCTCTCACCACCACACCATGCTGCCTCTGAGGCTTCGGACTGCCGACTAAGGCTTTTCCTTCCATTGTCTTTGCAGGAGGAAAAGTTTATGCTTTACATGCTTTTGATTTTTTGCACTTGCTTTGTTTTTCTACATATTTTCTAACTGTCTGCTATACTAACTTCCGCATTACAGCAGAGGACAATGCTAAAGGAGTGCTTACGTCCATGTATGCCCTCCTGCCCCTTGAGATCGGCGGCAGAGGCCCTTCTCCGGGAGCCCTCCATAAAAGATATTAGGAGGGCGAGTACCCGGAGGAGGGCCTTCTCTGCGGTGGCGCCCAACTTATGGAATGAGCTCCCCAGAGAGGTCCACCTGGTGCAGTCGTTATTTGCTTTTCAGCGCCAGGCCAAGACCTTTTTATTTAAACGTTATTTTAATTGTTGATTTCATTTATTGATTTTAATAACTTTTTACTAGGATGTCTCCAATATTTTATGTATTGTATCAATTGTATTTATTTATGGTTTGGAAGCCACCCCGAGGCTTATGCGAATGGGGCGGCATATAAGTTCTCCAAATAAATAAATAAATAATAAAGGCACAAGGCTCTCATCCCAGTTTGTTCTGCTCTTGACATTTGATTGCCAAATGCCTTTGCCATGAAAAACAAAAGGCTTGGCAATGGCTGGGAAGCAGAGAAAAAGCCCTGAAAGATGGCAATGCCACGAAAGGGGCCTGCAAGCTTCCCTGGCTCAGAGATCATGTGGCGGCACTGAAGCTGTTGCTCAACATGCCACCAGGTCGCATCAACTAATGAAGACCAGCCCTCCAACACACCTGCCCATGGCAGCCCTGCTCAGCCCTTGTGAGTTCCAAGCAGTGTCTTCCTTCATGGAGTCAACCCACAGACCTCCGAATGCAGCAGGTTTAATGTTTCAACACACTTGCCTCTTTATCTGCTCCTTCCGAGAAATAAGGGAGCGTTTTGCAGGAAGTGGTGCAAAGCTCCTCCCTTTGATATCAGGGATGAGGAAAAAGTGCCTCTCCCGATGTTGCTGGATTATTGTTATTTATTATTGCTTGCCTATTTAACTAATTTCTCTACCATCCAACAGCAAAAGTGCTTTGGGGGGTTTATAATAATTGCAGCTAGCATTCCTCTTTAATATTAGTCATGCTGCCTGGGGCTTATGGGAACTGGAGTACAACAACACTTGGGAGGTTCCAGGTTTCTGATCCCTGCTTTAAATTTTCCGCACATGCACAAAGGGTCATAGATTTACACAGGGCTTTTTTTGTCATGGAATGCACTGGAATGGCACCTGGCACCGTTTCTTCCAATGGATTTTACGAAGTGATTTTGAATCGCCTGTCGGCGTAGCAGGTCAGCAGCAAACACCATTCACATAGTGCCTGCGGGCTGCTTCTGTGTCCGCACTGCCCAGCTTGGGACGCTGCTCGGCTTGGGATTGGTGTGTGTGGTCACGCGCTGAGTGCTTACTGCCGGCAGCGACGTGAGTTCTGGCACCTTTTTTTTTTTTTTTTTTACAAAAAAAGCACTGGATTTACATTATCCTCTTCCTGGGGTACAAGAGAAAACAAGCAAAAAATAGTGCCCCTATTCTTTTTTGCCTGTCCCTTCCTGTTACCTTTTAGGTTTCTATTTCATTACATTTTCTTAAATTTTATTGATTCATTTATTTATAAGTCTTTATTTCCTTAGTCCCCTCCTTTAAACCAGGGAATTACAAACTCTGGCATTTTTTGCTCCGTATCAACTCATTGATGAATTTAGATTTCATTTTCCTTTTAAGTTTAACCATATTTTATTTTTCTGGTGCTAATTCACAAGTGTACATTAGTTAGATGCCTGGCGGGTGGGGGGAGTCCTGAACAGGGGGCCAGAAATGGTTCACGGTGGCACCAGGTGAGACCTTCTGGGAAGCACAATTGCCAGTCCTCAGTAGCCCCTTGCTTTGCTTCCTCTTGTCCCCTGAAGGACTTGGGCAGGTATATGTTGGCGACATGCAGGTACGTGAGGGGGTGTCACATGGAGGTGGGTAGAGACCTGTTTTCCCCTGCAGACGAGGGCAGGATGCACTCCAATGGAACCAAGTTCCAGTAACCAAGGTTCAATTTGGATGCCAGGAAGTACTTCCTGACAGTCAGGACCCCGAGGGCATGGAATGGGCTTCCACGGGAGGTCGTTGAGGCCCCATCGGTGCGGGCGTTCAAGGATAGGCTGGACAGGCACATGGTGGGCATATTGTGAGCGGAGCTGGCTGGAGCCAGAGGTCAGATTAGATGGGCCGGGAGGCCTCTTCTGACTCGCTCCGTTTCTATGTTTCTTCAGGTAACCTGGTTCCATGCTGAAGGTAAATAGCAGCACTTTCAATAAACTGGCAACCAGTGCAGTTGGAAAAGTACTGACAGAATACTGAATGCACTGGCCAGTCCGCAGTAACAATCTCACTGCCTTATTTTGGACCAGATGAATTTTCTGGACCTTTTCAATGGCAGTCCCTTGTAGAATCAGAATAGTAGAGTTGGAAGGGGCCATGAAGCCCATCGAGCCCAACTCCCTGCTGTTGCAGGACACCAACTCACACCATCCCACTCAGATGGCTGTCCGGTTTGGCCTTGAATGTCTCTAGTCTGGGAGAGCCCACCACCTCTCCAGGCAGACGGTTACAGTGTCATATTGCTCTGACAGTAAGGACATGAATCTGGGTTGTTGCAACTTGAATTGATTATTCCACGTCCTACACTCTGGCATTAGCAAGAAGAGATCTTGACCTTCCTCTTTGTGACAACCTTTGAGGTTCTTATAGAGGGATACCATGTCCCCCCTCAGTCTTGTCTTCTCAAGGATGAACATGCCCAGTTCTCTCAGTCTTTCCTCATAGGGCAGTGTTTCTAAATCCTGGATCATTTTTGTTGCCCTCCGCTGGACCCTTGCATCTTTCTTAAATCTTGGTGCCCAGAACTGGAGATAGTATTCCAGGTGAGGTCTGACTAGTGCGGAGTATAGAGGAACTACTACTTCTCATGATTTGCAAGTAACACTTCTGTTAACACTTCTGAATACAGTGCAGTAATCCAGAACGGAAGTTACCAGCATGTGGAGAACTGACCCTAAGCACCCTCTGTCCAGATAAAGATGTAACAGGCATATGGGCTTCATCAATGAGCCCCCCTGTGCCTCTAGTGAAAATGCTGGATCCAGAAGCATTGCTAAACTGGATGCAGGGGGGAGTCCTCTGCAGAACAGGCTGGATATTCCTGAGTCAGGAAGGAAAGCCAGCCAGCGAGGCTGGATACTGCTGCAGTCTGAGGGCTGAGACAAGAGATAGGCATAAAACCCACTGAGGTAACAGGATTGAAGATAGTCATTAGGCTTGGGGATGAGCTGCACCATTAACAGCAATGATTGCATAGTTTTGTCCCATAATGTTCGCCTTTTGTTTGTTGGTCTTCTGTTGGTAGCTGGGTTGCCATTTTGCTTTCTGCACGGTGCACTGAACCAAATATCATTCCAAGGACTCTGTGTGGGTATGCAGGGGGTGGAGCTATCTACCCTGAAAGAAATGCTGGAGGTGTTTTAAAAAACCATCCCAGCCACCATTTTCTCAGGGACAGGATGGGAAAAACTAAAATCATGGAAATTTCTCAGAAAAGAAACCTTCTGCTCCATGATGCCTCTGTACTATTTTTTCACACTGCCCCCTACCATTGTGTGTGTGATTGCAAGGGAGCAGACACTGCGCAAGAAAACAATGTCTGTATTTCTCCCTCATTTACCAAAAAGAATAATTTCTCCAGCACACAGAGTAGAAATGGGGCTAAAGAAGCATGGGCCTTTACGTCATGTGTCTGCCACTAGACCAAGGATGGAAATTAGTATCATTCCCCCAGACAGAGTCAGATAGCAGAGTTGGTTAAATCAGCAAGAGGAGTCTGCTGCCCTTGTTGACAGGTGCAGTGGAGCACAGTCATCCCGAGGAAGAGGAAAAGCAGCATGCTCCCGGCATACATCTCCGCACAGTACCATTGCTTTAGCAAAATAGGTATTCTCAAATGAAGACCATCGGAGGGTTCCCCTGCATGCCTCCCTTTGCCGGTGATGCTCCCACTTTCTCCAACAACAAGGTGAGGAGTGAGCTTCCCCAGCTGCAGGCATTCAAACACTTGCTTCAATTTAAGGGGTATAGATTTTGGCCTAAAGCCAAAGGCAACCTTAAAGGTGAGACACAGGTAGGTTTTCTGGGAAGAGAGAGCACACTGATTTGAGGGTTGCCAAACCGGGATTAAAAACAAGGCAAAACATTTTGCTCAGGGCCAGAACTGAGGATGAGAAAATAGACAACGAGGGTATAAAGGCAGCTTCCTGCGGATAGAAATTAGGAACTCTCCATAGAAGACCATCATGCTATGGAACATTGGAGGCAGAAGAAGAAAAGGAGGGCCAAATATGAGATGGGCTGACTTCATAAAGGAGGCCACAGCCTTGAGCTGACCAGGGCTGAGCAGAATCTGTCAGGGGAGCTTTCATTCATCGGGTTGCCAGCAGTCAGAGGCAACTTGACAGCACATCACCTTGATGCATGTACACATTTCAAACACGGTGGTAAACAAGTGTATTCAATAACGGCAACATTCCACATCCGAACTGGATGAAAGAGAAATGTGCAATAAGGAACAGGTGCAAAGAGTGTTTCCATATCCCCCAATTCCTTGTGTGGTAGAAAGTTCCTAGATTTGGTTTCAAAGGATTTTGTTTATTTTGAATGAAAGAAATTACTGAATGCTAATTCTATCTTTGTTTTGCATGCACACAGAAGCAGAGCATAAGAGGTGGAAAAGGCGCACATTGATACAAAATGGTAGATATATTCCCCCACATCAGTCATCCAGAGGACAAGCTTCACCCCTTTGTGTTAATGTTAGCTTGAATTAACTGAATTCTGTGCATCTTTCTATTGTGGTCCAGTCATACTGCAAATTACTGATTTTTAGGCATGTTCCCCTGTGGAACACTAGTTTCTCCCCACACCTCATTTCCCACACATGGCACCAACCTTTCAGGTAAATTGTCCATTTGGAAAACATTGCTGTGGTGGAGGGGACATTAAGGATAATTTATGAGATCTCCAATTCCCATCCATGACGATTCAGACAAAACTGTAAAGATGAACACGGAAAGCAAGGCAATAACAACTCACAACCATATTATTTTCTGAGCTGGTTAGACACCAGTTGTTCATGCTTGAGCCTCAGCAGAGTTCACCATTTCTCAAAAGTGGAGACCATCATCCATCATCGTGAGATATATTGAGAAACTACAAATCGTATGATTTCCACCACTTGTTACACTTTCTTGTGACAGTTCACCCTGATATCTATGATCATGGTTTGACCTACTTGGTTTCTCGGCTCAGAAAGAATGAATTCCATAAGGTATTGCCCTTTAGTGCCACGGAGATTAACTAGAATGTTTCACAGGTATGTTCGGTTTGTTTGAGGCTCACCACAAAACTGCAGTTACAATTACCTTTGGTCCTTTGGCTTATCTTAAGCATTGCTAACTCTGATATTCACCAGCTGATTGCCCTGACAATGCAGGAAGGTGGTTGCAATATCAGAGGGGGAGTGTATCCCTTCCAGCTTGCAGTCCGAAGTTTTAACCTGTCCATGCAGCTGAGCCTAGTTGGGGATTGGGTACCCTGTGGACAGTTCCTCTAAAGCTGACGGCTTCTATGTTGCATTCTCCACCTTGTGCCCTTTGCTGCTTTCAGAACAAGCCCCAGCAACTGTAGCAGTAAAAGATCTCAACACAAGTGATCGATTCAGGGCACTGAGAACTAGGTCTCCTACTCCTGGTTTCCCTGACCCCAGCTCTCTCGCAATGTAGACTTTGGACAGCAAACAATAAGGAACAGCACTGACCAGTGAGCCACTTCCATCTACATGAACTTTCCAAAATTTCATGGGGTGTCATAGTGGAGGGAGGGGGAGACCTATTTTTCTGAGGACTCTCAGATACCTCAGTAAACATTGAGCCAATTCAGTATTCAGCTGGGAGCTGGCATAGCTAAAAGGTTTTATGGAAATAAAAAAGACATGGAAAGTGATCTCTGGAAGTATTTGCCTTCTACTGTAAAATAGTAGAGGATTTTTTTCTTCTTTGTGCAACATGGTTAACAGGGCCAGCACTCCATTAGGCAGAGTGAAGCAACCACTGCAGGCAGCTTTTCCCTTCTCTTGGAAGTTGGCCTCCAGCACCTTATCTAGTCTTCAAGGAACATTGTCCTGTTGCCAAAGATGAAGTGGGATTCAATGGATCCATCAGCTTCAGTACGTAAAATTTGGGGGCAGTGGGGGAAGCTAGGGAGAAATGAATCTTTTAGTTTTGTTTTCCCTGAATTGCATTTTTAAAGGGGAAAAAAACCTATTTTCCTATCAGATATGAAAAGCTTTATGGACACTGACAAATTCTTTTCAAAACCAAATAGAAATGAAATCCTCATCCAGAGGAGAAGTACACCATTTTGTCCTGTGCCTCATAAATTATCTTGGAAAAGCCCTGAACACATTTCATTACTTTTTGATTTTTCTCAGTAAAAGAAAAAAATCAGTCTTCATCAGACTGGATTTCCAGGTACATAGAAAGTATATTTAAATAAGAAACCTTTGATAGGGTCATCCAACTTAAATTATTTTATTTTGCAATATAAAAATTACTCTTTCAGGAAGAAGGGGCAATCAATTTTACACTAAGCTGCTGCAGATTCATCAGCTTTTAGCATTAACCTGCGAGTTCCAGAAATGATGGCATGTGTGTGTGAGTTGAGGAGGGCCAAAGGACTGGAAATCATTTTCAAGGTTTTAGAAACAAGAAGTGATTAAGTGCATTTGCAAAGTGAGGACATCCATTCCCAAGTCACCTAACATCAATTAAAAGAGGGCAAATTAAATCGATGTTCTAATTCCACAAAATTAATGGTAACTTTTTTTTAATAGATGTTACAACATGTCCCTTAGGTCCTGTAATAAATTCTTATCACACAGGGAGTAAACAGTTACACATTTTGCAGTGCTGCTCTTCCCCTTCCCCTTCCCCTTTTCCAACTGGAACAGCCATAAATAGAGGCTTGTAATCAAAGGACTTTGGCTTTAAAAACCTGCATGCACACCCCATTTAAAGTGCTGAACATGAGGGCACACACTGGTCTGCAGAAAATATGCGCAGCTTTCACAAGCTCGTGTGGTTTCCATTCCAGTTCCTGAGTAGACTGGATTCTTTGAGGAGTCTTAATCAGCCCTGATTTAATCTAGGAGGTTTTTGTGAAAGTTTGGGGAGATCTGAGCAAAGTGGGGGAAACTTGAGCAAATTTCACAAAGTGAGAAATGGGGGCCGTTATGAACAGGAAACTGGCACAAGGCGAGGATTGAGATTATGTTTGGAGAATCTAGAGGAACTTGTACCTTGGTCATTCACCAATCCGTACTGAAGCCAGCTGACAAAATGGAACAGATCTCTTTCATTTTCCCCCTAAAGGAGAGCCCCTATGAGTGAAATCGCCTACTCAGCAATACTTTTTCAGTTGAAGTCAGGATAGAAAGCCTGCTCAAGGAAAAAAAGGAGAAGGAGCTACTTTCCCTTAAAGATAGTCAGGACACAATCCTGCAGACGGCAGACCCACTCTGGGGGGCCACGGAGTTCTTTGGAGTCCCAATTCCTACCAACTTAGAGTTGGGACTGCAAAGGTGAAACTGTTGCGCTGCCCTCTTGCAGTTGGCATGAAAAGAACTCTCCCCCAGTGAGGTGGCGACTGGGCCTCAGAAGGAGAAAAGGGGGTGTGACGGGGGGGGGATGCTGGAGTACCACGGCAGTCCCAATTGGTACTCCATCTTCCTTCCTTCTCCCTCTCGAGTACTAAGTCCAGATAGCTGAAAAATGGCTGCCAGAGGACATGGGACGATGACAGATCTCCACCAACCCAAGTTACTTTGCACCTTCCAGTGGATCCTTGTAGGCCTCCAACTTCAGAGGATAATGAGTATTTGCGGTGGGGCATAATTGGATTGCCAGTATACCTGGCAGCTGTAGGACAGTCTTTCTAGCTAAGCACACATAAGATTGCAGGGCAAATGACTATGATGAACTGATCTATGTGGCTGCTCAGGGGAGCTGAGCTGGAAGTCCACAGGCTCTCTTCCTATTCCTGAAATTTTTTTGGTGGTTTTCTGGATTTTGCATCTTCCCCCACCCTACACTGAAACATTGAAATATCTCCCCAAAAGCTTAGCTAGACCCACTGGGGGTTTTAAGATAGCACTTCCATTTTGATTTTGGCCCTATCTCTCAGTCCTGCCCACTACTGCAAGGTAGCCTCTGAGAATTTCCCTGCAATTGCATTCTGCCCTCAAGTCAAAGAAGTTTGTGCCGTTCCTACTAACCTGTTCCTGGCAAATCAATAAAAAAATTGTGTGGCCCAGAAATAAAAGTCCCCACTGCTCATTTAGAGGAATGCATGAAGAAGACAGTGGGGTACAAGGTGCAGGCTCCGTCCTCACCACAGCCATGGGGAAAATTTTCAGAACTTGATGTGTTACACTCAAAGTGATTAGGATAAAGCTGACAGAGAAATACACAAAAGAATCAGAGGAGTTCAGATTTCTATGACTCTGATGGACAAATTCTGCAGCAGATCAGTGTTTTCTGAGTTACACAAATTCTTCTGACATGTAGGCTGGTTCTTCTTTTTTCGGGGGAGGGTGTCATTAGCACAAGTCTGTGTTAGCACAGGTAGAATGAAGTTCTGTCCATCGTCCTCCTACTACTAAGGACCACTAGATGATGAAACAAAATGTTGGTTAATCCATACAATAGAGATAGAACAGATTTAACAAAATCTCTGCATCTCTAATTCAGAAACGAGTGCGTGCTTGGAAACCCTGCGTCACTGTGCTTTTAAAGTGTGTCAAGTTTTGAAGGCGTGTGCAAAGTCCCTTGACACCTTACACTGACTAGGAAAGAAGGTCCTTCTGCAAAGCCACTGAAGGTGGGGTGGGGTGGGGTGGAGCTATGCACACGCACCTGGAGCCTGGTGCCTTCACACAAGGAGCAAGCGAGCATGATTGAAGCCGCGAGTGTCTGTGGGCCTTGAAGGAATGCAGTCCTCCTGTGAGATTCTGGGGCAAGGGCAGAGGGGCAACAGCTGGGACAAAGCTGCCAGAAGGGAGGGGTAGCTGCCAGCCAGAGTGTGCAGCTTAATAGGGGACATTACTGAGACGCGGACTCAGTCTGCCCCACTTGCATTTTGTCACCCATTGCACGAAATGCTTGTCATCATACTGGGGACAAAAAGTTGAGGTTAAAACAAACAATTAAAAATAATGTGGGGGACATGAAACTGGTTCTTTCTTTATCAAAAGCATTAATTTAATTGTGCATTTCCTTACTGACATGGGTTTGTAGGTGCTTCTTCTGGCAGCAGCAAAAGGCTGACAAAATCCCTCCGCACTAGTATCAGCACCTCTTGCCCTGCCCTCGCTGGAGTTCTCTTTCTCTCAGGAGCTCCTCAGCTCCCCGCACACCATCTGTGTCCGTAGCCCAGAAGGAACCGGACTGCTGGGGCCTGTCCCTGTCAGGGACCAGGCAGGGACTCATTGCCTTTGAATGCAGACCATCCCGTGGCATCCATCACTGATAGATCTGTTTCTGTCTCTAGGAGCACTAGTTCTTCTTCAAAGGAGAAATCCTTCAGCAGTGGCATAAGACTCTTGCAGAATGCCAATGACATTCGCTGGTTCACTGATTTCCCCAGAGAAATCAGCGAGCCAGCTAAGCCTATTGGTGTTGACCTAGAGGAGGTTATGCCAGCTCCACCTCAGAGCTGCAGCCTGTTGGATCCCGCCTGCTATGTCTGAGTTGTTAATCATTATCTCAGGGCTTGAATTTCAAATCTCGGTGAGATTATTCCTATGAGAACTGTTGGCTCAGCTCGAATGTATGTGTGCACACAATGGACTCACAAAGCATGTGTTCCAGCACTAGAGGCCCGGATGGACACAACATTGCAATTTAAATAATGGCAAAGCCAGCAACCCGCAGAATTGGAAAAGAAAAAAGTTTTTTGCCTCACATTATTTGGCATGGTTAATCAGAACGAACATGGATTTACCTCTAGATTAAGTGAGATTTGCCCCTGTTAGTCCGTCTGCAGCGGGGCACTGCTCAGGCATGTAAATGACCTTCTGCTGGCCTAAACCACAGCAGCAGAATGCCAGTAGAACTAGCGTCAGTTTGCAACCTTTGCAACCATTCCAGATGCAGTTCCATTTCTACTATCCGAACGTGGAAATTTTAGACATTTTTTTCAACTGCAAATGAAGGTGATGTGATGAATTAGATTTACACAGACCCTGACTGTTTGATTCAATTTTTTAAAAGTCATCTGCGTGGTGGCATGGTTCTCGTTTCTGCAGATTTATTAGGTATGGTGTATATATGGGTGCCTAATCAGCCTGTTGCTTTAAATCATTTAGTTCTCAGTGGGAAATTAGACTCCACAATGGAAATAGGCTCCAAATTGTGATGATTTGCATAGCAGTGTCTGGAATGGACACCACCACTGGTGCTGGTGCATTGCTGCACATCAAGAGAATCTGCATGACAATTTATAATCCGCCAGCTTGGCATTTGATAAGCGACCAGGCTGCTTTTGATTAAGCCACTGACATTCTGAATCACTGTGTTGTGAGGTTGTTGTGGATTTCAAATCCCCATCATCATCGTCTTCCTCCTCCTCAGTGGAGTAGCTTGGGTGGAAGTGCCTGTATATGGCCAGGCCAAGGAGGTCACGTGAGTTGTCTCTGTGGGCCAGGCACGCAGAGAGAAACCGCACTACGCACCTGATCCTGCCCGCACTGCAACTTTTCCCTAAGTCCGGGGCTGCTGTGCGTTTATCACAGGGATGCTTGACAAATTCTCTCTGCAGACTGATTTGTACCTCCTGGACTACTGAGCAGCCAAATTAGTGTAGGTTTCTGAGCAGACATGCTGTTTGACAGTGATTCCAAATCAGGCTTCCCTGCTTCTTTCTGAGGAGACACAAGGACATTTGCCCTACGCCTTTGTGAGGCGAGACGCTGGCCACTGGAAATGCTTGCTGTGCACAGGTAATCATGCAACCTGGGGAGGGGGAGGGAGGTGGGTTTGCAGCTCCACCCGGTTTTGCTTATGGCCCCGGCTCCCCCTGCATGCCTCCTGCCGTAGCTGCTCCGAAGCGGAGCGCAGCCGCAGGATGAAAAACGCTAATCTGCCCACGGCCATCTTTTTATTTCTTTCCTCATTTTCTCCAGTTTAGCAGAGGAAGGGGCCCTTTAGTGCCTGCTTCCGACTGAACAGGGTTGCCGTTTCACATCAGCCTAGAGTCAAAATCTATCAGCTCAGGCCCCGTTGCAGCCCTGTCCCTGTTCTGCATTTCCTTTTACTAGCCAGGGCCTTCCAATGGCCTGCCTTGTGACAGGTTCTATGTGCAGTCTGGGATTCATGGAAGCCCGGGCCAATCAAAGTTGTGTTGGTCTCAGGACCTGCTCTGGTATCTTAAAAGAGGACTTTGCAAGATGATGGGAAGAGTCTTTTGCCCTCAGTGCAGACCACTGCAAATCCCCATAAGCATGGGATGAGGGAAGGTAGCCTTCTGCGTCAGAGATACATCATTCTTTCACAGACTAATTGTGGTTTAGTCGCAAAGTTGTGCCCGACCCCTCACGACCCCATGGCCAACATTCCTCCAGGCTCTCCTGTCCTCCACCATCCCCAGAATCCACCCGGGTGACTCCATCTAGCCACCTCACCCTCTGCCGTACAGTGTTGTGCGTTTGGTTCCCCTTTCCTCAGTGCAGAACTTCACATTTTCCCTATTGAACTTCATTCTGTCGCTCACATGTACCTCCTGCATCACCTGATCACTTATTGGTGCTTGAAGCCAGCCAATGATTCAGCTCGGCAGGATGGACCTATGTCTAGCAATGAGTGAGCCTGAGCGCTTGCACACCCAGCATCGCACGCAGGGTCTCGTGCGCACATGGGAAGATGCACTTGAAAGTGCAGACCTTCAGCTTTCTTAACCACATTCCTCTGGCCAACCCAGCCCAGAATTTCACATACCACTTCGGGGATTTTATTTCTTTCGGGTACCATTTGTATTGTGTCCACTTACAGTTCTGGTATTGGGTTATACTGTTTGGGATTTATATTCACTAGTTCATTCCACTTGCTCTCTTGTTTATGGATTTTTGTATCCTTGCAAAGTTCTCTTTGAGACAGCTTTGGCAGTGGGAAGTGACACCCACAGTTAATGAAGGAATGGGTGTAGTGCAACTGTACGTAGTTCTCCTAATAAAGATTCCTTGTGTTATATAAGCATTGCAATAAGCATCTCAACATGTTTTTCTGCAACACATTATTTTATGTAAGAGCTTTTTCCGTGCTTCTCCCTCCCTCAACTACTTTGCATATTGCACTTTTAAGAGCGCAGAGGAGGGCTTTCACCCCTTAATTTTTCCAAGCTCTCTGCCGAAAGTTTTAAAATGTCAATGCAATGCACAGTTAGGCAGAAACGCAAGCATCCTTATGATACTACAGGCCTGGGCCCTCGTGCACCCTAGGAAACAAAATGAGAAAGCAATGATAGGCAAAAGAGTTAACCTGCAGAGAACCTGCCCAGGCCAAAGAGGCAGATTGCAATGATATAGACTGCTCTTCGGACTTCCAAAGTGGCGGAGTACAAGATCTGTTTTCCAAAACTATTAAGGATTAGAAAGATTTAAAAAGAAGGTGAGAGCAAAGATTCCCAGGAATATGGATTAGATAGATGCTCATTGACTGCAGCAGCTTCACCCAATGGATATAAAGTGCCTGCTGGTTCAGCTCTAGCCAGGAGATGGCATGT
The DNA here is from genome assembly GCF_004798865.1 of Varanus komodoensis. Lineage (NCBI taxonomy): Eukaryota > Metazoa > Chordata > Lepidosauria > Squamata > Varanidae > Varanus > Varanus komodoensis. The sequence continues at coordinate 2,059,391 of NW_025336599.1, forward strand.
CCTAGCTGGTTCATCGCAGAGGGCTTGCACGCACTCCAAGTTATGACTTGGGTATTTGAATAAAGTATCCTCTAGTTATCAACACAGACAAAACACTCAGCGTCCTCAGCATCACAGCAACGGCATCACTGCGCAGTAACTTTTCATGGTGCCGGTTTGCACATCCTCTGAGCAATGACCAAGAGCACAATAGCCAAGGGTGGAGATGTCACCTGGCCTTTTCAACAGGAATATTGGTCATCAGCCTAAGTGTGGAAAATGTTCCCCAGGGATGGAGTTTTAGCAGCAGCAACAGTTGCCAAAATAAATTCCATGGTGTGGGGGAGGCGATTCCTCCCAATAAGAGGATGTTCCAGGAGAATTGTTCAGTGTCCAGGAGAGCAGTAAATCAAAATTTTGATCAATACGCTGAGGGCAAGGAAAGCTTTCGGAGTGCTGGCACCTTAGCCATGGCAGTCACGTGAAACAAAAATGTCACTTCTTTGGGGCTCCGTGAAGTTGTGTCCTCAGCCTTTGCTGCACTCAGAAATGCTGGGATTGCTAACTTTAAAGCAAGTGCTGGACGCTTGCCAGTGCAAGTTTTCTGGAATTCAGCCTTCAGGAAATCCACAGGAGCTCATGAATGGCGGTTACTCACTGGAACGTCAGATTCAAGTGCCAGTCCATTTGTACACAGAGTGGGCTTTGTACACAGCATGAGAAGAGGTGCCATCTTGTGTAGGGATTCCATGGGGGGGGGGGTTCAAGATCTGCCAAATTGGCTGAGCTCAGCCCTCTCTTGTTCTAACGAGGGCTGATGCCAATTCGCACCAATGAATTTGAACCACTGCATGGCCTTCCACTTTTAAAGTGGTCCAAACTGTGTGAAAGGAATTGTTCCAAAGCATGGCCACAATCTGCATAAATATGACTGCTGTTTTGAAATACGCAAATAGCAGCCTGCTTTAAAAGAGGAAGCCATTCTCCATCAGCAACTCAGTCTGCTTTCAGCTCTCAAGTTAGCAAACACGTCGATCAAATTCTTAAGTGTTGCCCACCACTAATCTTGCCTTTAGTCATCTGGTTTATTTGATGCAGTAAATGAAGAGTCCGAATTCTGTCACTGCAAAGTGCACTGAGCCAAGCCAAGCTGAACCAAACTGAGCCAGGCCAGGCCAGGCCAGGCCCTGTCAGTGATTTCTTACCAACAGAGCAATGATTTGCTGTGCAGCACCACAGTGCAAGCCACTGGATGGGACCCACTTCACTCGTAAAAGAAAAATAGTAATTCTAGTCTAGTTATTTGTAAGGCTAACACATGTTTAGCTAAGTAATATGTTGCATTAGGACATTTATTCCATCTGTATCCTCCTGAGCCATAAATTATTTTCAACAGGTGTGTGTGTGTGTTTTACATTTATTTTCATATCATTATGTGCACCATATTTCTGACTCCTTGAGATCAAAAGGAGTTATCCCTTAGGTTCATATTTCACCTCCACTCTCATATTTTATCTAGCAAATTAGAATTTAAAGATTTGGTTCCTTTGTTAGGGTGGCTCTAATGTTTCATCCCTCTCATCCATTATTCAGGATTTCAGGATTCCTCTCTGCTCCACCTCCACGCCCACACTTCCTTGAAAGGGGAATGGGTGCAGGCCTGAATAGTCTGTGACCAGAATAAATTGTGCTGAGAAGGTGAAAACAGATGAAGGACAGACCCGAGCTTCCCCCAGGTGTGCGCATGCATGGCTTCAGGGAGGAGGTGGTTCTGTGACCCTGAAAGGCCAGACCCTGCCAGCGCCTGTTTACACTCCTATCAAATGTGATAAAAAGGGAAGCTGGTTTTTCCCTGGGGCTCCACTTTGCCTCCTTTGTGCACAGAGACCGTTTCCTGCAGAATAAAGCCTTTCCCAGCTCCCACTTCTGCAGTGCTTGATCGGCGACTGCGCACACCAGGACCGAATCCCTCTCTTGTGGCCCACGACTCTGGCTCCCAGTGTGGGGCTGCCTCATCTTGGTTACTGCGAGCAGCAGTCCTGTGGTCGCCGACACGGACTCCTGCCTGGCACGGGACCTGCTTGTCCTGAGAGGGAACCGTCCTTTGCTGACAGAGGACCGCTGACCCAGTCAGGGTGTGTGACACCGTGTGCAGAGTGAGGCCGGGATTTGGGAGACAGGCTGTCGACTGGGTGAGTACCTCTCCTCCTGTCAGAGTTTCTGTTTAATTCAGTTCCAGGATCCACAAGTGAGACTCCCGTGAGGCTTGAGCAACCATAAGGAGCTACTCGTGAGTTATGCTCTGAGCAAGGATGGGCTCTGGATCAGGCAAAAAGGGGAAAATGGCCCTACTTGTGCTCAGCTCACTTCTATGATTCGGGAGGAGGAGGCAGCCCACGTAACTGACTGGGAGGGGGAGTTAACCCAATCTGGACAACTCAGATGCAAGCGCCCCTGCAGAGCTGGTGTATCATTTTTCACCCCGGTGCATTTCCAGCAGAAATGGAGGGAGATGACTTGACACATACATTCAGGGTTGAGCCCTGTGCTTTGTCTGCATGCCTTAGGATGGAAGGCCATCCGTGTGAGCGCTCTTTGGATGCAGTGGGAACTGGATTTTGGAGGACCCAGCTTGCCCACTTACAAGCGGATGTCCTGACTGAATTTAGCCTGTTTCATTTTGCTCCAAAGTAGGCACATGCCTGAGAATGAGATAAACCTAGCTGGTCTGCTTGGGTCCAGTTGTGGTACTTGCTGAGGTGATGTTGGGTTCTCTTGGAAGCTGCCAGAATGGAAACAGGAGCTGAACAGGGTTTTGTTGTTGCATTTGGAGAAGATATGTGGGTACTTGCAAATGGGGGAGGGGGTTGTATAATGTGCACCACAAAAACTACGAGGGAAGGGAGAGACACAAATCTCCCCTAAACATTGGACCTTCCTTCCTACGCATGTTTTGACCATGCAGGGATCTACAACTTCCTGCAACAATACTAGCTAGGGAGTTGCATGGCTTCTGTGCATGATCTTGCACTCTTCATTTTGTTTTTCTAAATCACTCAGCTGAATGCGGAAATTGTACACCTGAGTGGCTACAAGGACCATCACCTGATTCCAGGGCAGTTTTTCCAGAAGCTCCAAACCCTGTGCTTTGGGAGAAGGGTTGAGCTTTGTTTGCTTCTGTAAAATTCTCACTGTCTTGCATTTTCTCTCAGTTGTGCAATACAGCTACTTGGGAGTAAGAAAGGATATGAGAGGTTCTTTTGTGCCCTGCGTGTATGTGTGGGTGGGGAGGTGGTCACTGTATTTCAGTTAATTGTTCCCTCAGATTTTTCCTGCAAAATAATTTTCATTGAGATATTCCTTGGTTGCTTAGTCATTCTGCATGGTTGTCTGTGTGCATTGTGGTGCAGAATTAAGTAGTGAATCCATATTCCTTTTAGCTCATTAAAATGATGATGACGATACTCATAATAATAATACAGATCAATGACTTGAGTTTAATTTCTCTCTGTGTGTTTTGCTTTGCGTTGCTTTCTCATCAGGCAGTTAACCACATATTTGTTCCAAAAACTTGTGGGGAAAATAATGCTTGCTTGCTTGCTTGCTTGCTTGCTTGCTTGCTTGCTTGCTTGCTTG